>NC_090928.1:458195818-458506700 GCF_040938575.1 Ambystoma mexicanum
TAAAGTAAATGTCTTAAAATGGCATAACTCTAACCCAAATGCAACTGTCATTAGCACTCCAAAAATATGTTTGCTCTAAGGAGAACCCATAACAAACTCCGCCCAGCATATCATATCTTTTACTACTACTATCTGCCCTGGTTTCATTGGTCTGACACAGTGTAGCTGGGGTGGTGTAAGGCCACATCGGCCAATAACTTCCAGTACCGAATCAAGCAACAAACATGGCCTCTGAGGAGCTAAGTACAATTATTAGCTGTCCAACAGTTTCCGATATGTCTCTATGGGTGATCCAATCACACAGACATCCTGCCCATGGACCAGCCATTGTCAGACTTGGAGGAGCACAAACTCTTTTGAAGGGTCATTATAATTGAAAGGAGAACTGTGTTTGTTGACATTGTCAGCTGGTATTCCTTTCCAAAACAGCCACCACTGCTATAGTTCTGGAGGAATCCCATCTCTGGGCAAGACTTGCTGCTGCACATCCAGACAAGATCTTAGCAACTGCTTGTTGACGAAATCCTGGACCTCTGAACAAGTAATATCTCATTCCATTGCTTTGGCACCTGTTGTTGCATTCTAGATCAGGCTCTTCAATATAGGCTTCATGATGGTGCTTAGAACAGAGACAACTCACTGATCACTGACATTCGTGTTGATGTTTGTAATTTTGTCATGATTCATGCCCCTGGTCATCATGGCCAAACCAGCCTTTCAGCTGGGGCCAGGTTACAGGCTTCCATTGTGGCCTCAAGGGCCACAAAACACCATCAGGGACTATCTTGGAGCCAGCCCTGGTAGCTCGTTCTGTTATGTGAAGGTCATCATTTGAATTGGGACTTCAGTTAACATGGAGGCACTCACATAGCTCAGTTCCAAAGAAATGAGCTATGCGCTCTAGTGTTTTGGGTGTGGCCGGGCCTGAGACTACTTTACCTGGACCTACTTTATTTGGGCTGTATAAGCCACACCCAAACAGCAGCACATGCTTCGCGTTATTCTGCAGTTAGCAGCGTAACGCTCACCATGTCCAGTTCTGATCTCGAATGTTTTTTGCATCCTGCCACGTACTGAATCCTGTATCCGGAAGAAGAAGAACACCATTATTCAGTGCTTACCTGTAAGTAGCAGCCTGGCTTTGGTCTTGAATCTTCCATCTTCAAACTACCACCAGCTGCTCACCTGAATACACGCGATCCAGGGATTCTTCATCACGACGCCGCATCCATCTTCAGAACGCTGTAGCAACTTGAAAAAGACAAAGAGAGACATTATTAGTGAGCGCTCGCTCACGGCCACGCAAGGACAACGAAAACCACTTACCAGGTGCAGTCTCTCCTTAATCTCGGAACATCACAGTGGCCTGGAACATCATAACAACCTGCAAAGGAAGCGGCGCAGGCACAGCTTAGCAAAAGGAAAAGGCAAGAAAGCGCTGCACACCGCGCATTCACTTACCTTGCTGGGATTCTCATCCTATACAGCACGGCAACGCCAAAACTGTTCAACTCATCTGAGGGAAAGAAACTAGAGACATTAATAACAACAAAAAGGCAAAAGAGGAAAGGGCAAGGTAAAAGACTGTAAAACAATAGTACCTACCTCATCACACAAATCGGAGTCACAGCAGGCCTGGACCCGAACACGGGGCAACACACCAGTGAAGCAACTAGGTTGCAGAATGCCCACACCTCCAACGCACCCCTGCACAGAGTTGCAGGACGGAGGGCACACCATACCTAATATTAAGTTGAGGAGAGAGACTAGATTAAGGGAGGAATTTGAGGCTGAGGGAGGTGGGAATCAATCCCAGAGAGACATTTAAGCCTTATATCCAGATCTCCTGTATTGCAGGCGCTATCCACGTCCAACACACTATCAAGTGAGAGGGTTCCAGAGTGCTAATCTTCCAGCCAGGGCTGAGTGGCATCCCCGTGGATATCAAGTGAGTGTAACAAATTTGCTCTACGGTCAGAAGCCAATTGCTTTTTCAAATCACCTCAAATGGCTGTCAAGTGATTTGTATTTCCACATGCTCAGGGTGCAAGTTCAGAATTCCTCCATTACACACATGTTCTTCTACATCCCGGTTACATCTTGTGATGAACAAAGCTCTCTGCTAGGCTAGCTGTTAAATGTTTCCATTATGAACAGTTTGGTAACTGGAAATTCATCTGGAAGACAGATATAGTTCATGAGAAACTGTTGGTGCCTAGAGTATGAATCAAAATGTACCACCTGTGTCCTGCTACATCCAGCCTATCTATGGTTTCATACCACAGCACCTGACCTTGCTATTGTGGGAAAAAGAGTGCCATTAAGCTCTATTCATAAAACGAGAAATAAAGTACTGAAATACTGGAGGACACATCATGTGCTAAATATTATTGCATAGAATATAAGCAAGACTTGCCAGAGCATACCCTTTTTGTGGTAGTGTCTTTCATTCAGTAAGAAGCAATAGGAGCTTATTTCAATATCTAGGTTATGGTCATTATTGTAAAAAAAAACAGAGGCAGCCACCAGGTACTCTGCTTCAGGAAGAGGAACCTAACAGTGCATATCCAGACCATGGACATTAACAAATGTCTGCAACAATTAATAGTACTTACGGTATGCATGCACTTGTCATAAAATCTTCCATGTTCTGAAATATATAAAATATTAGCACACTATCAAGCATAGTTGCTCATGTGAATTGATCTGGATCACATAATTTCATCTGACTTTGATCCACTTGGGTAATGGGAGAAGCATACATGGTGGGGATAACTTGTAGGGACATGAGTAGCTTTAGAGATATTGTTTGCTGATAATCTTTGTCTGACTTCCAAATGGAAAGGGCTATACATTGATGGACAACCTGTCCTACTTTGCGTTTTGCTGCATATGAAATCAAAACCAATAAATGTCCACTCGTTAGCCGCAAGCTCCAAGAAATACACAAATACCTCCCGCTATGCTATCATGTACCTTTTCTTATGTTATATACATTGCTCAGAGTGACTCCTAGGGTTAACCGTTTCAAATAGTTTCCTTTTTCTTTCCCACAGTTTGTGATCCAATGCCCCATGCCAATGGCTAGCATACTAGCTGGCAGGAACCATAACCTCATCTCTTGTAGCTCCATCTTTGTTGCAATGGGTTGCATTAACCCAGGTGTGTAGCTCCTTTACATTTACTTGGTGACTTGATTACTTGTTAAATTCTCGTTACCAATGCTTTACTCTATAACGATGCTCAAGGGCATAGGTTTGTATTGTACAAATATGTATTTAATATTATTATTATTATTATTATTATTATTATTATTATTATTATTATTATTATTATTATTATATTAATAATATAATAATAAAATATCAATGTTCATAGATAATAGTACCTAATAGGGCATCTTGCACATGGGGGTCAATGACGATTTGAGCTTATGAAGCTTTACATAAATGTGGTCATCTGGCTCCAGCGAATGGCATGCATCCTCTCAGTCCTTAGGTAAGGCTTATTTTGGTCATGAGTTGATAGACTTAAAACAGGTAATGCATCTCTTACAGTACTCCATCATGTTGTCATTCAAACATAGACTAATGGAGAACAGTGAAGGGCAACTCATGGGCTGGCGCATCAAAACTTCATCAGTTTTCCTGATTATGTACCTCAGATGCTAAAGAGTGCCAATGGTAAGATATCTGGCCACTTAAGGCACATTTCATCAGACAGTTTAGCGACATCATTTTGATCAGACCATTTTAACTATCAAACACCCCGTATGTATAGGTATGTGCCTGTGTGTGTCCTTTTTTTACCATCCCTCTCTTCCCCCAAATATCTGTCTCTAACTTATCCGGCAATTCACTTCCTCAAATATGCCAATTTTTCCCAAGACCCTTTGCTTTCCCAAATATATCCTTCCCACCTCTTCCTTTGCCAATGGCCACCACTCACCTTCTTTCCCCATTAGAAATTCTTCCCCATATTTGGGATCTTTGGCCTTTTTGCAGGGGATGACCTCGGTACTCTCATTACATCCTTCCACTGGAATCATAGGTGGGAGATTTTCAGGAAGCATCTGCACATTCCTCTCTTTGTTTCTGAGATTATGTAATCTATTCTCCATCAGATGGTGGTTGCTCAAATTCATCCTCCCCCTACTCCTTCCAGAAGTGCATCCTCTATCTTGTTATGCAAGTGCAACAGCAGTGCATGCATGATTACATTTTTCTCCAATCATGTTTTTCCATTAGGATTCACTTTAAACAAGTGGCCATATTCTTTGCAAGGGAAACAATCTGTTTCTAATGAGTGGTCGTCTGGCTGGCACGTACTCCTTCATTTATCCGGGTTCCTCCAACACATACATTCCCTCATATAGCAGGTGAAGAACACCCAATCGATGCACTCCTCACCCAGATCCTTCATATTCCCTACTATGTGTGGGTACTGCAGCAAATTCTGTCATGTCAATGTTGTTCACCTGCCCCATACAATAAGCAGACTTACATAACTGTCTTGGCCACCTTCTTTGCCTTTGGAATGTATGCTCACTGCCTTGGGGTTCTTCTTGGTCTACAAGATATGTGCTTAGAACTGCTTGACACTCACTCATTTGGTGTACATCCCATCCACTCACAAATTATGTGTCTCGACTCCCCCACAAAATCCGCCCCTAAATCTCTGACTGTACCTAAGCATTAAGAACAATGTAATGTATTGTAAACTACACTAGTAGTAATCCTCAACTATCCACTAGCTAAATGAAGGTCATTCCTTGATTAACCAGAGCTCTTAGGTATCATTCTTGCCTCTTAAATTTCCAACCGCCGACTGTTCTGAGTTTCTACGTGCCTTCCTTTATATAGATGCAAGGTCATCCCGCTCAAACCCTATCTATTGAGCCTTACAAAAACTCGAAATGCTTGACCTTGTCAAAACTGGGGAATTCTAAGAGTTTAAAGTATGCACCAGCCAACTTCAATATTGCCAATAAGAAACACTAGACTGAAAACAACACCTGCCAGTGGTCTAACATGCAGACTTGCATTAGCCTATTTAAGATGTTTTGAGTCTTCCATTGAAGGTTTTTTCAGGATAATCTTCAAAGACAAACCAGTCCAATTGCAGGTTTTCCCATGAGCACCATGTGACCACATGATATTGCCATCATATATATCTTTATTTAATTATCAAGTAACTATATTATGTATGAATACATGGGCATACATTCAATTAAGTGTATATTGGCATATTTGACATTGCTGACAGTGGCCTTAAAAACAAATCAATTTTTTTACCATCCTTGCAATAATGCCACTACGCTATCTGTGCCAGTTTAGTTGTAAAGGTTTATTTACTGGCTCATTGTGGTATCGTCATAGAAAGTGTCCAGTGTGCTAGTATAGTAACGAAAAGTGTCCAGTATGCGACACGTGTTTCGGCTGACGGCCTTCTTCAAAGTTGGACAATAAATTAACATTTTCTATCATACAATCTGAGTTTGTCACCTTACCTCCACAAATTGGCAAAATTGTCAGAATTATGGACTCCATAAATGAGGACTAAAACCGCCATACCGCCACTTGTAATCCAGCTGTAATTCTGCTGGACCAAATGTCGGTAACGGTAATTCAGTGTGGCTGTGTTCTGGGAGATTTACCAATGGAAGACTGCCAGACTTGTGATGAGTCCCATAGTGCCTTGAGTTCTGCTTGGAAGAGAGTTGTATGGATTTATGGGGTTTCTGCAGGAGTTTATATATGCACCTCACGTCAATCCAGGCATCATTATAAAGTGTGAAGAACTACTGAAATTGTTGCCTTGCAGGGTTGGTGCAAAGGGGAATACAACAGGCTGTTTTGTAGTAGGAACAGGGAACATAACTGCAACAATAAATTGAATAAGCAATGGATATCAAAGAACATTTTTTTTGTTTTCTATGACTGCAGGTATATTGAGGTTAGCATTTACACTCATGTATTTGCACCACTTGCCAAGTCCAGCCAAACATACGCTGCTTCAAACACCTTTACATGAATTGTACGAATAGTGGCCGTGTCACAGCGAGTCACTGACAATGTTCGGCAAGCAATATTGATTCAGTCTTTCTACTTAAGCTTGGAACATTATGAAAACCAGAACATGAATGTCTGTTATAAATAGAAATGTGAGGATCCGGAAATATCTCACTGTCTCCTAGCAGTACCTGCATTTGGGGTTTAGAGGACCATATGCAGTATCCACCCCCCGCCCCCTTAAAATAAGGCCAAACACTGCCCTCTATGGAACCCGAAATTGGACATAGACCTGAACAGAATTATTAATTAACATGTCTGCTACTACACAGTAACATCATCACCAAAGTCATGTAGGTCTCTTAATCATCAGTGCCATGTAAAGAAATCTGCAATAAAAATAGGGAATGGAAGAGCGACAAAGTAAACCTGCTGAACTGTGCACATTGAAGATGATATACACAGGCAACTCAAAGTGAGCCTGCACCCAATAGAAAACATCTGTAAGTAGAGCCAGTATCCGCTGACATATCAGGCCACGTGGCTCTCAAATATGGTGTCTCATGGCTGGCACCCCTTAATTTTCCTCTCAACCCTGAAATTCCACTTCATTACTCCTATGACACTATTATCACACATATCCTAATCTGCCCAAAAAACAGATGGCAGGATTTAAGATTCTATCCCCACTGCCTGCCATGTGATCGAAACAGTACTGATCCCACCCCATATATCCCACGCCCTCAAACGAGAAATATGGGACCTGAACCGCCCACTATTATTACTATATTGGCATTAAAATATGCCTTTGGAAATCTCTGCCTACTCTAACTAAAAGAAACCCGGCTCATCACCATCTTCACTCGGGTCCACCAGGAGTCATACCATCCTGCATACAAATCAATTAAAGCCTCTTTTATTTATTTATTTATTTATTTAATTTTACATTGGTATGGCGCATATACACAAGTGTTTCCAGGCACCACAAGACAAGATTGGGGGAGGTGGGGGAAAAAGGTAAACACGAAAGAAAAACAAAAATGTTTATATTGTCAATCCTACACTGCAAGTGCATGGCAAAGGTGGTAAGTGAAAGGGGGGCAAGAGGGGAGAAGGGAGGATGAGTGCAGTGGACAGGGAGGACCAGGTTGGGCTAGTCCGGGTAAGGGAGACCGAAGCCAAGTGCTGTGGGAACTGGTGGGGGTGGTCTGGCCCCTGTATGACTCTGAAGGGACCATGCCTCAGTCGCAGTGGCAAAAGGAGAGTTAGCATGGGAGGGGGAGAGGGATGGAAGAGTAGAAAAGGAAAGTCTTGAGATGCGGCTCAAGTCTGAGGGGGGCAGGGAGGCTGTTCCAGAGGGAGGAACCAGCTGAGGAAAGGGATCTACCTTCCACTCTCTGCTTGGAGAAACATTTGACCTGCAGATAGTTGGAGCCAGAGGACAGAAGGACTCTGGTGGGGAGGTATTTAGGGAGAAACAGCTGGACGTAGAGAGAACCCAGGCCCCAGACAACCTTGTGGATGATTCAAATGGTCTTGAATATGATTCTTGTGGTCACCGGGGGCCAATGGAGAGATGTTAGGGCTGTAGAGACATGGTCCCTGAGCTTGAGGCCAAGGATGAGTCTTGCAGTCCTTTTCTAGATTAGTTGAAGGGGGTGAAGGAAGGAAAGCGGATGATTGAGGAATATGTCTCTTTTTAACAACTATCTGTGAAATGCATTTCCAGGTACAATGATTACTGGAAAATCCACTTGTCTACAAACCTCCCAGCCCCAATCACTGCACGGACCACATGGCTGATGTTGCAGAGATTGAACTGTCATGAACCAACAATATAGTTACAGGGGACATTAACATACAAGGCCAGGTTCACACATATTTGCACTGGATCAAATCAGTAGGTGCATGTCAGCACTTCAGATTTTGACCTATCTGATTTACAAACCATAACACTGTCACACATCTGGAGATACTCTGAGATGCTGTTCTGCACATCTTTGTGAAAAGCAATTGCACGAGATAATCACAATGATGCTTCAGGCATTTACATTTTTGCTGTGGTTTTATGATTTGTGAAACATGTAGTAGCTGGTGCTCAAAAACATCTTTTCATTTGACTCAGCGTAATTTACAAATCAGGCCCATATTGTGACCAACCTCGGACCCAAGCCACTCGTAGCCTCACACTCAGCATGAATCTGTTTGACCAGATTGTGCATGTACTCTCCCTTCTCACAGGCATAATTGTGCATATTGGAAGCATCTTTGTTGTCAAACATTTCACCATCAACCAGCCCACCACCATAGAAGGAAATAGGGATGGCATTATCTCACTCTAAGAACCTCTAAGAGGGTGAGTATTATGCATTCATCGAGCACTTAGATCGCCTCTGACACCTAGCAATGCTCCTTGTACATAGATGCAACCCAGGAAATAGACAGTGTTGTTAGTACAGTTAACCCATTTCTCCCTATGCACACCGCACCTTCGCTACTTAGCGGAAGGCACATTCTCACTCCACACACCCTCACTCACATATAGCACAGACACTATCGCACATCTCCTCTGCCGTAAGAATGAGGGTACTTTTCACTACAAAAATGGGAACTGTAGCTTTCTACATAAATCCAAATAATCTCTTTAAACCCAATCCCCCCATTTAGTCCATAGTATACCTCTTCTGCCCCATATACACTCCATTTAGACATGGGTGACTATCAGGGTCTTGGCCACCCACTCATAATTTTATTGACTGAAATGCGCAAACTTTAACTTGCTCTCCTCATTCCTATAAAGCAGACACCACAGAACCATGATCTCCCATTACATGTCTTCTCTCCCCATCACCTGCAGTCGCCACAGAAATGTGCCTTATTCACTGTCATCTTCAAACCATTCCTCTTTCTGCTGGATGGCACCATGTTTGCCGACGACACATGCAAATTTCTTCAGATTGTCTGAAATCACTACCAGACAGAAAACCCACTTACCTTCACATCTTCTGTTAAGAGATTGGACCCCTGGATATGTGGCAACTCATTGAAACTGAACTCCTCCAATGTAGTGCTTCCGCTCTTCGGCAAATTCTCAGACCTCTAAAGAGAATCTATATGGCCGCCATGAATGGCACCTGTCCACTCCACACATGAGCAAGCAACCTGGCTGAGTCTTCCTTTTTCACTTCTTTCCAGACAGCGTGAAGCCGGAACCCTTAATCTCTCAAAGCTTCGAACATGGCAACAATATCTACCTCAGTCTCCAAACCGGGGAAGTCAAACGCCTTCAATGAATCTTAATGGAAACTTAAAGTCAGCAGCAAGGACTCCATTGTTTCATGGCCTCAAAGGACACGCCTCACCGGGCCTGACTGCTGCTCACTGGTGGGCTGCTCGCCTAAAGCATCCAAATTTAAATCACAATGTCAACACATGGCTCTTCATGAATTAGGACTTGAATTCCTGCTCTCTATACTCACAACCTCCCATCTGCAATGGAAAATGCACCCCACTGATTTTAAACCCAAATGCATCCTGAAACTCCTGAGGGCAACCGTAGGAGGCAGTCATTTTTCTTTTTAGGAACAAATCTGTGTAACTTACTACTGTGAGGACTTTGGCAATACACCACTGATCTATGATTCCGGAAACAATTGAACACTTCCCTCGTTGAGAACTAACTCTTTCCTTCTGTTCTCACTAGTTTTAGCTCCCGACTCTCAAGGCACTTGAGGCAAGTAGCTCATTAGAAAAATGAAGTAAAGACAATACAAATAAATATACCTCAAAGTCCCTGCAGAAAATGTCTAACTAGTTTTGTCAAGCCACAGTACTTCACTTTAAGATGCAATTCTTCAGAACAAACTAATCCGCAAAAGGGGAAATGTGTCTAGGAAGCAGATGATGACATTAGAAGGCGTAATTAGCCGAAAGATGAGAGGATACTCCAAGAAGGTCCAAAACAGCCCAAAGAAAGAACTACCACGCAAAGGCCTTCAATGCCAAGTGGATCATGATATTTGCACAACTTTGGGGATGGTTAAAAATGAGTTCCTAAATCATCACCCAAATAGCAATGGTCACATAATCTTGGCTATGATATGATATGGAATTTATAACGCACCTGAACACAAGTGGTTCTAGGTGCGACAAGACAAGGGGGGGGATAGAGGGAGGACAAAACAACAATCTTACTAGGCCTTATGTCATTCAGAATGTGCAAATGCGGGGAAGTGGATGGGGGAAGTGCCAAGGAGGGCGGTCAGCGGGGGGTGGCTCAGTGCAGGTAATCAAAAGTGCAGCCAGCTGGTAGCTCAGTGCAGGAGAAAGAAAGTGCAGCCCATGTGTGGCTCTTAAGCGCAGAGAGAGGGGACTGTAGGGTTACAGGTACAGACCACAAATGTTGTGGGAGCCAAAAGGCAGTGCAAGGTGCAACTGGACATGCAGGACCTGGGCCCAAGTTCAGAAGGTGGCCAGGTGACAAGTCCGTGGACCGGAAGGGTCATCAGTATGGAAGAGGAAGAGATAAAGTGGAACAGAAGAGGAAGGTCTTGAGTTGCTTACAGAATGAGAGGTGGTTCTGCTCAAGTTTGAGAGAGGCAGGAAGGCTGTTCCAGAGGGAGACCCCAGCCAGAGAAAGAGAGCTGCCCCAACTCTCTGCTTGGAAAGGTGATTGACCCTCAGAGAGTTGGAGGTGGATGAGCAGAGAGCTCGAGAAGGGAGATGTTTAGAAAGCGAGCGTTGGAGGTAGTGCAGTCCCAGGCCCAAGAAAGCCTTTTGGACGATGCAGAAGGTCTTGAACTTGATCCTTGCTGTCACTGGTAGCCAGTGAAGAGAAGTCAGTGCTGGAGAGATACGATGCCTGGGCTTGAGGCCAATGACAAGTCTCACAGTCCTTTTCTGGATAAGTTGTAGAGGACAGAGAGTAGAGGCAGGGATATTTAGAAAGAGGCTGTTGCAGTAGTCCAGTAAACACAAAAGATTGTCCCGACAGGAAATTGAATCTGAATTAGGAAATGATTTCTTCTGATTTGTGAGGTGTAAAGTATACAAGGCAAAATTCAAAGATAGGTGCCTATATCCATTCTAATATAAATTAAGAATATTTTATCTTGGTAATGAAGAAATCACTTCCAAAAGCATATTGATATTAATTCTTTGCACCATACAGCATTATGTATTCTGAGATTATTTTGGCAAAGCATATCTATATATGCAAAAAAAGGAAAACAAACATATAATACATGACACAATACAATGCTCAAAAATGTGGAAAAATCTCCTTGGACATACAATGAACCTTCAATTATTTGTTATTGATATTACATACATTACGAGAATAATAAGAGAAAAGGGATATATAAAAGGGGGCACTTAATTCGCCAAATAACCAGCTAGATATGGGAGATCCTCTCTGTCTAGCTAGTAAAATTCCATTGTTACATAACCCGCCACAAGGGTCAACTTTCGGGTTCAGGGGTCTACGCAGAGTGCAGTACTCATGAGCTAGTACTAAACTGCCACAGATGTGTGTCTATGAGGATCACACATGACTAATACGTTTTGGCAGTGTTATCCATATTGCTCTGCCTTCCTCAGGACCAGACACAATTGTATTACCGACCCCTGAGGAGTCATTGAAAAAGCTATTGTGAGTGCTAATCCACAAAATGCCCAAAGATGTTAAAGCATCTAACCAAGATACAGATCACCTCCACCATGTGGGAGTTTAACAACAATTGAGATTTGCTGTGTTAAAACAACTTGGAATGTTCTGTTAAAAACAAAAGAGAGTACAGGTCAGAAGATCATACTAGTCCTCACACCAAAAGTAATGATAGGGAGATAACCCCTTGACCAAACCCATGTGTAATGTTGAGATCTCTGAGTGGTATGAAAGAGAAAATATATAAAAAACATACCCTGTCCAGTGTAGGATTTCTCACTGAGAGGTAAAGGAAGTTAATGTATTATTCCTCTTGTAGAAGATGTAAAGAGGCAGTTTAGTGTGGAACAGTGACCCAAGAGCAGTGCAAAGAAATGGTGACATTTTGAAAACTATTCCTGTAATGACTAAGGATTGCTAACAGCTGTTAGATGATGTGTATGCTGCTTGTATGCAGTTACCTTTATTATGGTCTGAATTAGACTGCAATATTAGGCTACCGGTCGACCAGGCTCGCTATACATTTTTCCACTGTGTCCCAAAAAGCAGCATTAATAGTCTGTAAACATATTTGTTGAGCAAAGGAAATAATACATATTGGATCTATTCAAAGTTAACACAAAAGATCAATAATAACAGATCATTGTGTTGGAATGCATGGCGGGGATAATTATGGAGATGCGGTTGAAATGTCTCACCTCCGCAGCGTGTCACTGTTTCAAGGCGAGTAGCACAAATAAGCCTTGTGAGGGAGTCCTTATGTCCGTTGCTTTCCTCTATGTGTAGTCACCAGGAGTTAATGGGGTGTCAGCAGGCATCTAAAGAATGTGCGAAAAGAGTGTTTCAGCAATGGAGCATGTCTAACTGAATCATGTCAGTGTGCCTTTGTTAGAAGCATACAGGTATATGAACATCCGGGTATTCTATTCCACAGTCGCGTATCAGTTTACACAGTTGTCTGTGCATGTGGACGTGAATGTTGTAATAAAAAGTATCACCAGAGAATGCAATATGGTCTGAAATCCCCTATTTGGACAATGATAACTGGGGGGCCAACTTGGTGTGGAGCCTCTATGGTGGTATTCCAATGTATAAGTTGATTAGTTGCGGAACAGTTGCGATACATGTTCATACATAGTGCCAGAAGTACCCAATATTATGATGAAATCATCGGCATTCTCCTCTGATGTTGCATGTGTAGTAAAACAGTGATTTATGTAAACATGGGTATTATATTGCAACAATTCGTGAAAACATGCGATAGGGCCTGGGAATGCTGTGCATTGGTGGCACTAGTACGTGAGCCCTCCAGCTGTTATTCTCCTATTTAGAACAACAAGGGGAACTTAATAGCTGAGAGGAGGAGCTGTTGCTTGTATCCAACATGGATTCTTCCCTTTATTTAAATTACACGCATGCTAGTATAAAACTAAACTAAAACTCTCAATAATATACAGTCGAGCCTGAAGATGTCGTACATAGGTTGTAGAAACCTGGGTGGCGCCTGCTGATTTTCTCCTTTGTAGTGGGACCCCTAGGGGGAACTTAGTGGCTTGAGGTGGAATTGGTGCTGGCTCTTACCATGCAACCAAGTAATTAGCTGAATTCCACAGTGTGTATACAGTCTAAAGGAATATGTCTACCTGTTAGGCACAAGAGACTAAAGTTCTTACAATGAGTCTTAAAACAAGTAAGTTGCAAAGATAAATGGTATGCATCTAATCTGAAGATCTATGTCACCCCATTACGCATATAGGACTCAAATTAAAGCACTAAGTCTTGAATGGGTCGAGCGTTCCTCAGTTTCTATCATAGGTATAGATGTTTTTCTTCCCCGAATGTATCCAAACATAGTATTTCCTTCATTTAGTCCTGCATCCAAGGAGTTCAGGCGATATATCCAGCTGGCTTCTTTCTTAAGTAACACTCTCTGTGGATGAGATGTATGTTGTACTAGGTCCAATACCCACCACTTGAGATCTTCTGCTGTATGTTTGTATTCTATAAAGTGGCCAACTAGAGGAGCTGTCAGGTTCTTGCAGCTGATTCTTGATATATGCTTGTTGATACTTAAATGGACTGCTCTCATTGTTTGCCCAACATATGTTAGACCGCACAGGCACTCTTTACAGTAAATCACATGTGTGTTCTTAAAGTTAGACATACATCTTATCTCCCAATTATTTTTGTTGATGTTAAATGAAAGTTTCTTTGTAGTGAATTTACATGATTTCAAGTGATGAAGGTCCAAGTTTGACATACTAGCTGTTGCTTGCTTGATTTTCGAATGAAACAATTTATCCCTAAGGTTTTGAGAGCATTTGAATGCAAAGAGAGGCAGCGCAGTATCTGGCATGCAGGAATTCACCACTGGCCAATACTACTTATCATTATTTAAATATGGAATTCATTTGTATTTTATGTGGTAACACACGTGAACCTGTCTTCAGCTGTTTGTCTGTCATTGGGTTCCAAGAGAGTTTCTCTGGGTGTAAATTTCGCCCTTTTCAGGGAGTGAGAGACAAGTTTCTTCAGAGACCCCCTATCCCGCAACTTGCTGGCATGTTCATAATAATCCTCCAGTGATGTATACTTCTGTGTCAAACACATAAACTGGCCAAATGGTAGATTTTCTTTCAATGTCATCGTGTGGAAGGATGCAAAATGGAGCGTTGTGCTGGGATCTGTGGTTTTCTTATATAATTAGCACTTCGAAAAGTCTGTCTCTTCCTTAATAGTAAGGTCTAGGAAATGAATTTGATGTTGATCAAATTCCATGGTAAATTTGATGGTAGGATGACACTTGTTGAGGAAGTCAAGAAAGTCTGTCAGTGACTCCTGATTGCCTGACTATGTGAATATGATATCATCTATATATCTATACCAATCGGCTATCTGTGGTCGATATGGGTTGTTGGCTGCAAGGAGAAACTCGTCCTCAAATGCTGCCATATAGAGTATTGCTAAGAGGAGCGAAAGCTGCACCCATCGCTGTTCCTTGATCGTGTAGACACTATTGGTTAGCATATAGAAAGAAGTTCTTCTTAGGAGCTATGCTCATCAAGTATATAGTGAATTCCACAGGTACTGTTTGTTGAGTGGCCTCATGAGTCAAAAAGGGATTTTTTTTCTCGGTTGCTCCTTCTTGTGGAATACTCATGTAGAGGGACTTAATGTCCATTGTGACTTAAAGATTGCAATTGGGCTCAAACGTAAGTCCCTCAAATGTTTTGATGGTTGTCATGGTGTCCCCTATATATGTCACTGTAGACCTACTGATTGGTTGTAAGAAGACATCCACAAACTTGCATAATGGCTCCAGAATTGAGCCACAGCCCAACACAATTGGTCTGCTTGGTGGTATGAGAGGGTTCTTATATATTTTTGGTAAGGCATAGAGGGTAGGAGTACTTTGTTCGGAGTTGTTAAGATATTCCAATTCATCTTTAGTAATCCACCACCTATCTACTCCAAATTGTGTGGTTTCCAGTATTTCCTGTTTTATTTCCACTGATGGATCCTTCCTGAGGGACCAGTTACTCTCTTCATCATGTAGTAGTTCTAATACCATGTTATTATATTGGTCAATATTGAAGATAGCTATGCCTCTTCCCTTGTCTGCTGGTTTGATGGTGAATCGTTGGTCTAACATGAGACTTTGAAGTGTCTCCCGCTCTGCAATATACACGTTTTGGCTAGTTTGTTGCTTCTGACCACTTAATCCCTTACGATCACCTGTAACACAAGCTTCAAACAATAAGAGCTCCTTTGATATTTGATTATCCTGTGGGGTAAAGGAAGATGGTGTTCGGAGCCCCATTTCCTATCTCTCTTCCCTAGAGTTCGAATCCTTAAAGAAAAATGTGAGCCTCAGTTTTTAAAAAAATCCTTATAATTACTTTTCTGAAGTGAACCAATCTGTCTTGTTGGTTGGAACAAGCAAAGGTATGTTAGTCAATACATGCGTCTGAGCGGGCGTAAGAGCTATTCCCGAGAGATTCTCATTTCGTTCCTCTTGGGTCATACTCAGTAGTTGAACATCTTCCTGTGGGACCTCTGCCGTCTCTTACCTCCCCATGGTTGGAACTCTGGATTGTAAAATTCCCCTTGGTGGCCTCATGAGGGACATCTGCCTAAACAAGGCCTCTGGCTTCCTGCTCGTTGGTTGTGTTGAAAATTATATTTATATACGTCCTCCAGAGGCTGAATCACTACTTGTATCTCAGAAGGTGACCCACTTGCGGGGGCCCCTTTTGTTGTTAGTTGTATTCTGAGTTATCTCAGTGTTCAATTTGTTGTTGCTGTCCAGTGCCACAGGTGAAACATATCTGAAGCTTCTTTTCCCATCGCCCATAGAGAGGAAAACAATCAGCTCTGGAAGGTGGAGAGATTATACTCTAAAGAAGCTGTGTGATCTTTGCTCTCCCTATGTCCCACATAACAGCGATGGCATTTGGATGGGAATAGTGAATGATGGATGAATACCACCTAAAAGATCTCCAAGAGGTGGAGGTAAAAATGGCAGAAGTTCTTCGAAATGTTTTAAAAGATTGTTTCCTGTCATAAAAGGAAGTACAAAGAATGTGTTTCATTGAAGTAGAAACATTTCTGCTTGGCGGCGCTTGGCGACTCTGAAAGCGGTGAAAAAGTAGGCACCTCTCACGTCCACTGCATCAATACCGTTGCAGTATAATGCAAAGAAGGGTCAAGATTGACCTTCCTTTGCATTACCAAAACAACACAAAATTGTAAAGTAGTGCTATAATTCCCCTACTGTATATAATCCATTTCTATCATCAAAATGAAACTCAAACTGCTTTAAAAAAAAAATGATAAACCGTGTACGTGCAGATTTACTGAAATACCACGCAATATATCAGTAAATGCACATCTGTTATTGCCGCGAAGTTTGTGTTCTTCTACCTTTGCGGAGCCTGTCAGATTATCGAATGCGCTAACAGTAATTACCGCATGGGGTAATGCAGTTCGAAAACAGCCAAACCGCTAATGAGATATATGCAGAGCAATTTTGTTATACATGTCTATTGCGTGTCCTATTGAACACACCAATAATTGATATGTACTAAAGTAGAAAACGTACAATGTTGTTTCTTTGAATTTACCACATTGAAAACAACAGCCTGCGCGGCTGCGCCCCTGTATGCCCCTCTATGCCCCTGTCTGGTCATTAGCCCCTACTTGATCCAGGGCATACCATAATGATCTGGGACCCACTAATACCTCTGAATTGGACGCCGATGCCACTAAAGTACTTCTCTGGTAAAAGTCACAAAAGACCTAATTTAATTGATACACACTATTTGCTGCGTCGCCTCTCTTGATCTTATCAGGCATTGTAATGTGCAAGCTCGGAGTACTCATATTAGCGAGGCTGCTTCCTTTTTCCCTTCACGTGTTTATTACTCTGTCCAGCGCCTCCCCTTGTGTTGTTCACGAATTCTGGGAGAATGATGCGTCGCGATGGTGGCGAGGGGCAGGGGGGATTGAGGTAGCGCAGTAACCATGCAATTTCATGGAAAGAGCTCAGCTGCGGTCTTTTTTTTTTCATTTCACTTATGCATAAAATGTGCAGCACACTGCGCATAATAAGAACGCGCCTGAAATGTTCTGACATGGAAGGTAAAAGCCTACATTATCTGGCGGAATTAGCATGCATAGCCCACTGCATGAAAGACATCAATTTAATGTCCAGGACCACCAGCTGAGCTGTGAAACCTATCCATGGTAACATTATCTGTGTGTCTTTTGCACCAGGCAGTGCCAGGTGTGTGCTGCGGGGATGGGGCCTGGAATTGCTCGTAATGTAATCACCCCGGATGGCCGAAGGGAGGGGGGAGGAAGCCAGTTTGGAAATTAGGATGACCCTGTGCGGCTGTAGCACAGCATGGCACTGAATTAGTTGCTGGCGTTTAGTGTCTGCAAGATGGCTAAAGCAGGAGAGCTTTCTTCCTGCTCTCTCTCTCTCTCTCTCTCTCGTGGACTTGAGTCGCCATGAAATATTCTCCTCACAGTTCCATAATCCTATGTGGACCCACAAGACATTCAAATAGGCTGCAGAAAAAAGGGAATTACATTTCTACTTTCTTAGAGCTTTCACAAAGCTTTAATTATAGAAGGCTGTTTTGCTTCTCTTCGCCTTCTTTTAGACACACAGGTAAATGTTGTCTCATGGTGTGCCGGTATCCTCTCTAACGTGTGTCTAAGGCCCGGATTCAAAATGCATGTGCCGGAATCCGCATAAAGAATTGATGAGAGGGGGTATTAACAAACACAGACTTAACCCCAAATGTCACGCAGGTATCCTTGCATGGTACCAGTTGACTTGCAAAGTGAAAAGTGGCTACAGGTAGCTGCTGATGCCTAGCTAACTAGTCTCTTTTAGGCAACGGGCGGAGCTACATAGCTTCCAGAAAATGTGACCTCTGATTTTGCAAGGCTCTTTTACAGCTTTGATTTATTTATGTTTAATTTACTAGAAGTTGTGATATATAATACACATGATCAGTAATTCAAGTAGAGCAAGACAATAAATAGGTAACTCGAATCCACCTGGATGCAGGATAATAGTGCCCTATTCAGCTGACCTTAGACACTTTCCGGTGGTAAAGCAGACGTCAGTCAAAAGCCAGGCAGAACTGATCAGTTTTTCTTTTTTGTTTTAATTAAATTTGATTGAAATTCTGTTATGGTGTTTATGCAGTTTCTGAACCACAGATGCATCAGTTCCTGGTTGTGGAAGCTAGGAAGAAGCTCAGTGTGTGACCAGCTAGGCAAATCCTGTCAGGCATTCTTACACTGGGATAATTAGCAGGCAGGCTTACTGAAAGACTCAAAGAGGATATACTGTCAAAGTAAAACATAAGGAAGCTATGTGTTGACCCAGCTAGGTACATCCTGTGATACATGGTTACACTGGGATAATAAGCAAGCAGGCTTACTGAAAAACTCAAAGAGGATGTACTGTCAAAGTAAAACATAAGGAAGCTATGTGTTGACCCAGCTAGGTACATCCTGTGATACATGGTTACTCTGGAATAATAAGTAAGCAGGCTTACTGAAAGACTCAAAGAGGATATACTGTAAAAGTAAAAAATAAGGTAGCTATGTGTTGACCCAGCTAGGTACATCCTGTGATTCATGGTTACTCTGGGATAATAAGTAAGCAGGCTTACTGAAAGACTCAAAGAGGATGTACTGTCAAAGTAAAAAATAAGGAAGCTATGTGTTGAACCAGCTTGGTACATCCTGTGAGACATGCTTACACTGGGATAATTAGCAAGCAGGCTTACTGAAAGGCTCAAAGAGGATGTACTGTCAAAGTAAAACATAAGGAAGCTATGTGTTGACCCAGCTAGGTACATCCTGTGATACATGGTTACTCTGGGATAATAAGTAAGCAGGCTTACTGAAAAACTCAAAGAGGATGTACTGTCAAAGTAAAACATAAGGAAGCTATGTGTTGACCCAGCTAGGTACATCCTGTGATACATGGTTACTCTGGGATAATAAGCAAGCAGGCTTACTGAAAGACTCAAAGAGGATGTACTGTCAAAGTAAAACATAAGGACGCTATGTGTTGACCCAGCTAGGTAGATCCTGTGATACATGGTTACACTGGGATAATTAGCAAGCAGGCTTACTGAAAGACTCAAAGAGGATGTACTGTCAAAGTAAAACATAAGGACGCTATGTGTTGACCCAGCTAGGTACATCCTGTGATACTTGGTTACACTGGGATAATTAGCAAGCAGGCTTACTGAAAGACTCAAAGAGGATGTACTGTCAAAGTAAAACATAAGGACGCTATGTGTTGACCCAGCTAGGTACATCCTGTGATACATGGTTACACTGGGATAATAAGCAAGCAGGCTTACTGAAAAACTCAAAGAGGATGTACTGTCAAAGTAAAACATAAGGAAGCTATGTGTTGACCCAGCCAGGTACATCCTGTGATACATGGTTACTCTGGGATAATAAGTAAGCAGGCTTACTGAAAGACTCAAAGAGGATGTACTGTCAAAGTAAAAAATAAGGAAGCTATGTGTTGAACCAGCTTGGTACATCCTGTGAGACATGCTTACACTGGGATAATTAGCAAGCAGGCTTACTGAAAGACTCAAAGAGGATATACTGTCAAAGTAAAACATAAGGAAGCTATGTGTTGACCCAGCTAGGTACATCCTGTGATACATGGTTACTCTGGGATAATAAGTAAGCAGGCTTACTGAAAAACTCAAAGAGGATGTACTGTCAAAGTAAAACATAAGGAAGCTATGTGTTGACCCAGCCAGGTACATCCTGTGATACATGGTTACTCTGGGATAATAAGTAAGCAGGCTTACTGAAAAACTCAAAGAGGATGTACTGTCAAAGTAAAACATAAGGAAGCTATGTGTTGACCCAGCTAGGTACATCCTGTGATACATGGTTACTCTGGAATAATAAGTAAGCAGGCTTACTGAAAGACTCAAAGAGGATATACTGTAAAAGTAAAAAATAAGGTAGCTATGTGTTGACCCAGCTAGGTACATCCTGTGATTCATGGTTACTCTGGGATAATAAGTAAGCAGGCTTACTGAAAGACTCAAAGAGGATGTACTGTCAAAGTAAAAAATAAGGAAGCTATGTGTTGAACCAGCTTGGTACATCCTGTGAGACATGCTTACACTGGGATAATTAGCAAGCAGGCTTACTGAAAGACTCAAAGAGGATATACTGTCAAAGTAAAACATAAGGAAGCTATGTGTTGACCCAGCTAGGTACATCCTGTGATACATGGTTACTCTGGGATAATAAGTAAGCAGGCTTACTGAAAAACTCAAAGAGGATATACTGTAAAAGTAAAAAATAAGGAAGCTATGCGTTGACCCAGCTAGGTACATCCTGTGATACATGGTTACACTGGGATAATTAGCAAGCAGGCTTACTGAAAAACTCAAAGAGGATGTACTGTCAAAGTAAAACATAAGGAAGCTATGTGTTGAACCAGCTTGGTACATCCTGTGAGACATGCTTACACTGGGATAATTAGCAGGCAGGCTTACTGAAAGACTCAAAGAGGATATACTGTCAAAGTAAAACATAAGGAAGATATGTGTTGACCCAGCTAGGTACATCCTGTGATACATGGTTACTCTGGGATAATAAGTAAGCAGGCTTACTGAAAAACTCAAAGAGGATGTACTGTCAAAGTAAAACATAAGGAAGCTATGTGTTGAACCAGCTTGGTACATCCTGTGAGACATGCTTACACTGGGATAATTAGCAGGCAGGCTTACTGAAAGACTCAAAGAGGATATACTGTCAAAGTAAAACATAAGGAAGCTATGTGTTGACCCAGCCAGGTACATCCTGTGATACATGGTTACTCTGGGATAATAAGTAAGCAGGCTTACTGAAAGACTCAAAGAGGATATACTGTAAAAGTAAAAAATAAGGAAGCTATGCGTTGAACCAGCTTGGTACATCCTGTGATACATGGTTACTCTGGGATAATAAGTAAGCAGGCTTACTGAAAGACTCAAAGAGGATATACTGTCAAAGTAAAAAATAAGGAAGCTATGTGTTGAACCAGCTTGGTACATCCTGTGATACATGGTTACTCTGGGATAATAAGTAAGCAGGCTTACTGAAAGACTCAAAGAGGATATACTGTCAAAGTAAAACATAAGGAAGCTATGTGTTGACCCAGCTAGGTACATCCTGTGATACATGGTTACTCTGGGATAATAAGTAAGCAGGCTTACTGAAAGACTCAAAGAGGATATACTGTAAAAGTAAAAAATAAGGAAGCTATGCGTTGAACCAGCTTGGTACATCCTGTGATACATGGTTACTCTGGGATAATAAGTAAGCAGGCTTACTGAAAGGCTCAGTCAAAAATAAGGAAGATATGTGTTTAACCAGCTAGGTACATCCTCTGAGGCGTGCTGACACTGGGATAATAAGCAAGCAGGCTTACTGAAAGATTCAAAGAGGAAATACTGGCAAAGTAAAAAATAAGGAAGCACTGTGTTTAACCAGCTAGGTACATCCTGTGAGACATGCTGACACTGGGATAATAAGCAAGCAGGCTTACTGAAAGACTGAAAGAGGAAATACTGGCAAAACCACACAGAAGGAAACTCTGTCCTTAACCAGCAAGGTACATCCCGTGAGGCATGCTTACACTGGGATAATAAGTAAGCAGGCTTACTGAAAGACTGAAAGAGGAAATACTGACAAAGTAAGATAACGAAGCTCCGTGTTTAACCGGTTAGGTACATCCTGTGAGATATGCTTACACTGGGATAATAAACAAGCAGGCATACTGAACGAGGAAATCCTGCCAAAGTCACAAATAAGGAAGCTCTGTGTTTAATCAGCTAGGTGCATCCTGTGAGACATGCTTGCACTGGGATAATAAGCAAGCAGGCATACCGAAAGTGCAAGTACAGGCAAAGTCACAAATAGGAATGGTCTGTGTGTTCCCAGCTAGGTACATCCTGTGAGACATGCATACACTGGGATAATAAGCAGGCAGACATACTGAAAGACGAAATACTGACAGTCACAACGATGAAAGCTCTCTGTTTAACCAGCTAGGCACATCCTGTGAGACATTCTTACACTAGCATATTAAGCAAGCAGGCAAACTAAAAGCAACGTCACATATAAGGAAACTCTGTGTTTAACCAGTTAGGCATATGTTGTGAGACATACTTACACTGGGATGATAAGGAAGCAAGGATATTGAAACAGGGAATACACAGTCACAATGTTTGTCTTTTTTAATTTTGGACCTTGTCAGTATTTCAGCTTTCAGTATGGGATGGCCTGGTTGTAATCTCGTAAACAAAATATGGATGTGATGGGAACACGTGTGTGCCGATAGAGATTTACATAAAAGAGTACTCAGACTGTAATGTTTAAGATTTCAGTGAACAAGACAATACGACATTAAGAAAAAGAAATGTAAATTTACAAGTCGTCTAAGTGTTTTTACTGCACATTTATGTGCGTTTTTAACCATAGACTGGATTCCCAGATTACAGCTAGGTTCATCATTCTGGCTGAAAGGAATGTGCCCAGTGAAGTGAATCTGGGAGGTCTGGCACTGTGTTACGTCATTGAAAAAAGTATGAGTTCCAAACAAAATAAACTCAGTTTTAGTGTTGTTAAGTTTTAGACCGCACTCATTCATGCAGTTCGAAATCATGGTCATATAATGAATGAGTGTGGAACAACCTTCTTTTGGCCTGGAGATACACATATGTATTTGCTTATCATTGGACTATCAATGAGATGGCATCCCTGAATTCCTAGTAAAAAATGACAATGGCTGAAAATGTTCCCCAATGTTACTCACTGTTCTCTCTTTGAGAGAACATAATGAAACCACTCTTGTGCTGAATCATATACGCTATCTATTGGTGACAGGGGTTTGAGAGGTTAATCAGGGTTATCAGTGTTAACAGGAACCAACGCACAAGAAGTGACAGTTGACTCCCAACACCTTATCCCACACTGCAAACACGGCTTCTCTGCCCCGCTCCCTCGGGCAGAATCTGGACTAA
Organism: Ambystoma mexicanum; assembly: GCF_040938575.1. Classification (NCBI taxonomy): domain Eukaryota; kingdom Metazoa; phylum Chordata; class Amphibia; order Caudata; family Ambystomatidae; genus Ambystoma; species Ambystoma mexicanum. The sequence goes on from NC_090928.1 coordinate 458,219,071, forward strand.
AATACATCCAGGATCTGTTTTTCATAAAAGGACTACGGCTGGGAAGTGACCTCTTTTTTTCAAAACATTTGAGGTGCAGGGGAGTCCTGCTGTTGGTCTAAAATTCTTAAGCAAAAGAGGGTCTTCCACAGAGGGGAATTTTGACTCACCGCTTTAAAGGATCAGAGTCCACTTATCTAACAGAGGAGTAGTGAACAGCTCAAAAGTGGAGGCAAAGTGGTTTGTCAAAATGATGTCAATGTGTCTTCTGTACGACGAGTAGTTTGAAGTGACAAACGTAAAGGAAGGATGACATTTATGAATTTCAAATGACCTCACAATAGATCATCCCTAGCACCGCCTTCATGTACAATAAATTCTTTTTTCTGTGAGTTAATTTCGGTCTAAGTGTTTTGTTTATAATGTTAATGATAAACACAGGTTGAAAGGAGCACTCTGCTCTTTTAAGTGTTCACCATCGCTAAAGGTTGGCTAAAGGTTGATGAAATAAAAGGTTCTCTGGGTTTGTTGAAAGCTCCCGGTGGATTGCAATATAAAGCTCTATTTTGACATCAAAAACCTTTTTTTGTATAATAATTTAGGAATGTTTTTAAATGATCGAAAGGTGAAATAGAATTCGGTCAACATATTTCCAAATGCTGGCAATTCTTTTCGTATGCCCTTATTTCAGAGGTAAGACAAGCAATACCTTTTGTTTTACATTTTTCATCCCTGAAATGGGGGTGTTAAACTCTATTCATATAATACCGCCTTGTTATGAATATTGGCCTAAGCCCATTTGCGTTGTACGGAAAACCTTGTATGTAATGCTCCGATTTCTAATCAACTTCGCCTCTATTTTAAGAATTATCCGCCATTTTGATTTTAACTCTTGCTTTGTGTCCTTAAATGATAGACTGTGTTTTCAACTACAGTCGAGCTGAACAACCTTTGAGTTTCGTCAACATTTAGGCTGACCAAGAGCAGACTCTTTGTTCTGTGCAAAGAAACCTTGTGACTCGTATGAACTGCAATCCAAGTGTTGTCCACGCTCACAAGCCTCACCATCATCTAAACAACGGAACAATGTGGAGCAAACTCAAACCGTGCGCTTTGGTTGTAATATATTGTGTTCTTTCTTGAAACTAGGCTTACTATGAGCCGCAGACCCAACATTGCCATTGTATCCTCATAGACAAGCAAACTTGTTAAATATGTTAAACAATATTGTCATATTGATCACGTGAACTGGGCACAAACCCTAGCATGTAAATTATTAGTTTGGAGAGGGGCTGGACAATGATTGGACTAATGTATAAAAAGAGCCTGTATTGAGATGTCCAGCACTCTCATCCCTAACTATGTCTGCTGGTACACCCTGCGAGGTGTTGGGAGCCAGATAGTTATCTGTTTTTCTTTGAAATTTGTACAGAAAAAAAGATACTTGTACTTTTGACCCATGATTGGCATATATCATTTTGTGGTACTAAGCCTCGATATTTCTTTGGTCTTTCAGGTGGTGCCCGAATAGGGACCTTCAAGATTGATGTCACCTCACTGAAAAGAAGACACGGCTATCGGACTGGGATCGGAGAGTGAGAAAAAGAGGGCCCCTTTGTATGAGACACGACACCTTGACAGAATTGCACGATCCAATCCCTGGACGGTGAGCAACCGATCCGAGAGGGCATCTTGACGAGGGTCCCCATATTGAGGCGGGCTCTTTGCAGAAATCACCAACCACGAGGATCCTTTGTAATCCGATCGGACCTCCTTAGACTTTGAAATCAGGTGAGTCATGCCCTGATTCCTAAGAATCCTGATATTGGTTGCAGATTTGTACTCATGAGCACAAACCGCCAGGTAACACCGGTAATCTGACATGCCTGGGAAATTGTCTGCCTGTTTCAGGGGTTTATTTTGAAGAGACAGACAATCTTTGAGACGTGGCCATTTGGTGACACCTGTTGGCTCCCCGGGTTGTTTAATGTACTGTAAGTACAGCCCCAATAGTATTGTATTTAACTATATTTGGCACAGACAAACTAGACATGCTTCCGAATTTCAGAGGACAGTTCATGGTAGTTTTGAAATTGCCCGTATAGAGTATTTAGAGTCTATATTGATGAAGTAAAAGGCTAGGCCTGCAGCATTTGATGTAATTAAGGATTGGAGAAAGGAACCTATGCAGCAACTTAAGAGTAAAGAGAAACACGCACGTCGACATATGTCTAATACTGAAAAAGCATTATTTTATGATCAACAGAAGCAGTCAGAATCTATTAGAAGGATGGATGGGGATTTTCAACTTGGAGTACAGAAAATATATCTGTCTCAGGATTTTCATACCTCAGACAAACTGATCGATAAGTTATTGAATGAGCATAGGACTGTTGGCACTGAACCACCTCCTTATGTGACTCTCCCTGTTGTTTTACCTCTTGCTGTTGTTGCACCTCGTCTCGTTGTTGTTCCTTTTCCTCCCGTTGTTGCTCCTCCTCCAGCTGTTGCTCCTCTTCCTGTTGTTGTTTCCTCTTCTGCATCCTCGCCCTTACCAACAGTTGCCGTTCCCTTAATTCCATCGTCACTGCCAGTGGTAGTGTCTCCACTGCTTATTGTACAAGATTTGTCTGAACATTCTTTTCCAAGTTGTTCTGCTCCACTTGTAGCGATTGAAGGAGTGAGTGCTGATTCAAGAATAGTGACTCGTGGTACAATATCTAAAGCTAGAAAAAGAGAATTGTATGCATGGGATAAGAAATATATAGAAGAAGGTGAAAAATCAGCTGTCTTATCTGCGATTTCTGACCAAGAACGTATTCCAGAACAGAATATTTTGATAGAGGGGATGGGAATGCATTTGGCTGATATTTGGAGTGATTTGACGGAAATGAATGTCCCACAGGGGTTGAGGGATTTGAATGTCCTAGCTCACTCAAGGGACACTGTGGAGAAAGTACATGAGCATGTTGAGAGGGTTTTTGAGTTTAAAAGGGAGTTAGATTGGTTACAGAATGATGAAATAGATGGTAATAGAATGGAAGCCTCGTTCGTGCAGAAACTATTTTTTCTTTCATGTAAAACAATGTGTGAAGAGATGCGTATTTGCACAAGAGACGCACTTAGATGGATTTTGGATGGTTCAATTTCTCCCATTGAAATGTATGACACGTTTAGTCAGTATGCTCCGGCAATGCAAAGGAAAGTGTTACAGGTAATGGTCGAGTATCTACAGGATGAGTTTATGAAGAAAAAGGTTTGTTGTCCTGCAAATTTGATGGTCATTTATAAGAGAGCATTTTCGCCCGATATTGCTTTGACTACTTTGTAGCTTGATTTAGCTTTGTTGCTTAATGAACGTTCAGAATTGCCTACTTCTCAATTGCCAATGAGGGAGGTTGCTCTGACATTTGTTCCTAAAGTACAAATTCCAGCTAATGCCGTAACAGGCGCAGCAGCCACTACTATTGAAGCACATTATGTCTCACAGTTTGTTCATGTCCCATTTTCTGGACAGGAAGTGAATACCATTAGACAGACAATTCCAGATATCAGGAAGAATCCAACATGATTTTATAAAGAAATTGAATCTGTCTTGCATTTGTTAGTTTTCACTCTGGGTGATATAGATTTGATGTTCCCTGTGACCCTACCTGCTGATTTATGGAAACAGATTAGAACTGTAGATGATCAGGCAGGATTGGGTGACCCATGGATTAACTTGGTATGGATAGATGGAGAAAGGAATGCAGGTGAGAAACTGCCACAGGTGATATTGACACTGCCAGACAGAATAGCAACTAAATTGAAAACTTTGGTTCCAGAGAGAAGAATAGTTTGGGAGAAGCTTACAGCTTGCATCCAGGGGAAATCTGAAGGTGCTACCAAATTTTTTAATCGGTTTGAACAAGTGTTTTCAGATTTCAGTGGTCAGGATTTAAGTACGGAGTCAGGAAAAAGACTGTTTGTAGACAAATTTGTGCGTGGATTGATGCCTGATATCAAATCACAAATGATGACTTCGAAAATGCACGGCAAGCAAATTTGCATTCTGAACTATTGCATATGGCTCAGTATTATGAGAATAAGGTCAATACTGAAAAAGAGAAGATAGAAAAGAAGAAGGGAGACTTGAAACCAAAAGTCTTGTTGCAGCAAATAGTTAGAGGAACCAGAGGTGGGAATACACAGTTTAGAGGTCAATTTGCACCACAGGATATTGCACAAATGGGTCTTGTGCACATGAACCAATGTGCCTATTGCAGACAAGAAGGTCATTGGTGAGCACAATGCCCGATCCTTCAGCAGCGATCAAATAACACGTATGGTACCATGGGTAGATGATCCAGAGGCTGTCCTGGTATAGGGGGTCCTGGTAGAAGTCAGTTCGCTCAGTATCAACAGTCATTTTCACAGGATAGTCAGCAGCATTGTGTTCATAATGTGAACATTTTTGATAATCCTTCAACTGTCTATTTTTCTGAGGATTTTGCATTTGATGATGTACTGTTCCGTTAGGACAGCCCGAAGCAGAGTCTGGAACCATTACCTATTCCCGTCGATCAGAAAGGGCCATACGTTGAGATGAAGGTGGGGAATAGGAAGCATTTCTTTTTGATAGATACAAGAGCACAGAAGCGTTCCGTTGATCATTCGCGGGTTCCAGATATTCCACTGTCAGGGCAGAACAACGTTTCTGTAGGGTTCTCTGGTACGCCAGTGGTTAGTCCAGTTTCTCGGCCGGTACCGATTTCACTGAGGCCATTCACTGATTCATGTCCATTTCTTTTGATGACGAATTGTGGTGAGAACTTGTTGGGGTTGAATCTGTTGAAAGAATGAAAAGCTGTAATTTCTCTTCTCCGGATGGAGTGCATTTAACGATTTCACCTCAACGAACTTCTGCTTCACAATTCTCGACTAGGCCTTTCCCAACTGAATTGGATAAGGTTCCGACATGTTTATGGGCGTTTGATGATAATTACGTTGGTATTTTACACATTGAGCCTGTATTAATTGTGTTGAAACCAGGTGTTAAACTACCACATATTCCACAGTATAAGATTTCAGTTGATGGTGAAAAAGCTTTGAAGAGCATAGTTTATGATTTTGTACATCGAGGAGTAATTGACGAAATTGCAGGAAGTTTGTGTAATAATCCGATCCTACCGGTATATAAACAAGGGGATAATGCAATTCCTTTCTGTTTTATTATTGATTTGCACGCCATCAATAAGATTGTTGCTGGACAATTTCTGGTTGTGCCTGTAAGTGATTTCAACCTGGCACTCCACCTAAGTCAATGCCTAGCGTGTGATGCACAGCTGGAACCCTTAATTATTTATTTATGTCTATAAGTTCTTTTATTTCTGAATGATATACCCTTATGTCACGCCCCTCTCTTTGAATACCCCTCACCCCCGGTCACACTGAACCAGGAAGCAGGCTGTTTTGCAAAGTTAAAAGGATTTATTTTATGTATTTCACTATTTAACATTTATACAATGATCATCAATGGGGTGATGACACAATAAATCTCTTTAATCACACATAGTAATAATAAGGAAAGTAATGCAGCATAGAATAATACTTTGTGTGGGTTCAATCAAAAATGCAATGTGGTCACTCTTTCCCCCTGCAAACTACTCAATCCCCCCAATATGCAGTATAAAGAGATGGAAGGGGAGGAAACAGGTTTCAGGAATACACACTCAACAAATATAGTATCAATCCCAATTTCCCCCAGCAAACACAGAGAAAAAAAGGAATGATTCAACTTGTCAAAATGATTTTGAATGTGGCTTTAAATGAATGGGAAAAACATTGAAAATGGATTTAATTCACTAAAATGGATTCAATACTAGTGGGAGCCGCGCTGTATAGTTTCAGATAAACACTAGCAATGATTATTGAGTAATTAGCAGATTGAAAACTTAATTCTGAGGTCGGATGCAATGTACAGCTGTTTCACACATGATAGATTTGAGCCAAACGAAAAATTTGCGGCAAACTTTTCCGTACGCGGTAAGCACGATTGCGGAAAAACTACAAGGAGTTGGAATGCAGTTTTGGATTCATTTCTAACATAAACAGTGAAGAAGTTATGAAGGTTTTTATAGAGGTTGGTTTTTCAGAAAGGGTCAAAATTTGTAATACAAGGTTGCGCTTTTTAAAATTACAAACAAGGTTTCTTATACTAGGGGGACTATGAAGCCACAAACTACACGACAGCACAGCCACCACTCCAGCGACGCTGTTTTTTTCCCGCCGAGGTGCTTGTCTTTCTTCAGCAAATATATTAGCGCAAAGATGATTTAACACTACCATTACCAAAGGACTATAGGGACGAGAGAACGATTCAAGTAAGACAAAAGATTTTCTACAATGCAGTTCTGGATATAAGAGAGGGGGTTTGGATAGGGATGACTTATGGATAATACATATGCTAGAGACAATCCTATGCTATGGATACTCACTAGCACTGTTTGGAATGGACCCGTCAGAGATCTGGTCAGGGATACTTTCTGGACTGGAATTCTGCTAACACACCGGACTGGAGTCAAGGCACTCTGGTTCTGCACTCGGCATGGCACTCTGGACACTGCACGGCGGAATTGGGCTGGATCTGATGGGTTGGTTCTGGATCACAATAATCTGGTCACAGCTCTGCTCTACTGGGTCGGATCTCTGGATTCTGGCAAGAATTCATAGCTAGAAAGCAGCACAGCCTAGCCAGGCTGTTCTTTTTGTTGTTCCCTTTGGAGGTCTGGGGTAAAATCTGGTTTCAGGATTTATTAAAGGCAAAGCTGAGAATAGTTCAGCTTTGGAAGTGGGCCTTTCTGCTTTCAAAGTTCTGGAGTCTGGAATATGGATTTCTCTTGCAAAGTGCTTCACCAGCAATCTAATGGTGGGCGAATGTGTGTGTCTTTCTAGGTCCTAAGCTCTCTCTATTTATGTATTTTCTAAATGGGTGGGTATTTTGACTTCTACTAGGCACACCCCTAGGGATTCTATTGGTTAGGGTCTTTCCTCTCCCCTGATTTGAGAAGAAAACCTGATGTCATGATGACGCTGTATTTGATGATCCAGGGAGAACCTCCCCTCTGTTTATGCACATGAAATCTATTTTTCATACAAGTCATATTTACAATTTTGTAACCTTAATATCAATAGCATATTTATATCAGATATTTGTTGGAGCAAGTATTCATCCGAGCCCCGACTTGGTGGGAGCTCGGGTCTAGATTTGGCAATTTTTTGCACTTTTGGTTCGGTACCCAATGTCAGATTTGTCCACATTTTTACACATATGGGAGTTCCTGTGGCAGAGAGCAGGAGGAAAGTGCCTTTTGTTTGGGGCACGCTGTGGAATTTGCTTTGAAGTTCTGTGACTGGCATCAGGGGTTGACTTTCAAAATCCACTTTGTTTACATTTTTCTTTGATGAAAATATACTTACATTTTCAAAATGGGCAAACATATCTCCAATCCCAGTCTTTTTAAACACAGAAATTAAATAGTGGCAACCTATATTGTTTTTTATAGCAAGTCACTTAATTTCAACCATTTGATTTGAACTGCACAAGTTTAAGCTTACAGTGTAATTAAATGACAGCTTTCATACTGCGCCCATACCTGACAGATTTTCCCAGGCAAGCACCATTTTTTAATGTGGATATTCTTGTGATGAAATCTGCTTCTCCTGACATTGTGTGCTTATGTGGATTCCTTAAATAAAGTGCCGGGGAACACCCTGCAAGGATGTTGGATCTTTTCTGATGTTTGGGAACCATTATTTTGCAATTTCAGCAACCAAGGAAAAACGGATTTCAGAGCACTTCTGGGTATCCTTGCAATGAAGCACTGCCTTTCATGTAGTTTCCATTTTCCCTCTGTGGGCAGCCCAATGACAAGTTTTAGCAGTGTGGTCTCCTTTTCCACTACTGACACAGGCAAAGTAGATTGGCAGCCAACTTTCTGGTTTCACTGCGCAATTCTCAGAGGTTCAGTGCGCATAGGGCTTTTTGCAGCCATTTTGCTGGTTCTGGTGCCACCAGCACATAGTGATGTCGCAGGGCAGAGCCTAGTGGGTCAATGCATCCCACATGCCTGATGTGACTACTATATTAACAATGATTCCGGCTTCAGTTACTCATTTTAGTGTTGTGGATCTAAAGAATGCTTTCTTTAGTATTCCTGTACATGTTGACAGTAGATATTTGTTTGCGTTCACCCAAGGGGGGCGCTCGTTTACATTTACTTGTGTGCCACAAGGGTACACTGAGAGTCCAAGCATTTATAGTAGAGCCTTGAAAGAACAGTTTGAACACTTGAGTTGCCTTCCACCTGTATGTTGTTGCATTATGTTGACGATCTTCTTTTAGCTGCAGATCCAGAAGTTGCTTGCAATGGAGGGCACCATGTTGCTGCTTATGCATCTAGCGGAACATGGGCATAAAGCTTCATTAAAAAAGGTTCAATATTGTCAACAGGAGGTCGCCTATCTAGGCTATCTCCTGTCAAAAGTGGGGAGAAGACTGACACCTGAACGGATACAAAACATCTCTAGCATGTCTGTCCCAAATACACAGAAAGAGGTTAGAGCCTTGATGGGCATGGCTTCATACTGTAGACAGTGGATCCCTAACTTCTCATTAATGATAAAACCAATGTTGGCATTGACAAAGAATGGCATTTCTTTGCCTTTACCCTGGAACATGGATTGACAGAAAGCTTTTGATCTGCTCAAGGCTGCCTTGTGGTTAGCACCAATTTTGGGCACACCAAATTAAGACAAAGCCTTTATTTTGTACGTGCATGAATGTGATGGATGCGCTTTGGCTGTGTTAACGCAGGAGCATGGAGGAAAGAATAGACTGTGTGGTTATTTTTCCTCCATGTTTAACCCTGTTGCATGCACTTTGCAGAGATGTTTGAGAGCTGTTGCTGCTGCCGCTGAATCTGTAAAACAAAGTGAGGGTATGGTTCTGGGTCACTCCTTAACCGCGATGGTACCTCACTCTGTAGACGTTCTATTAAACAGAATGCAGACGCAACATCTCACATCAGCATGACTAACAAGGTACAAGCTGATTCTATTTGCACCACATATCCAAATTAAGAGATGTTGCTAATTAAATCTGGCCGAACTATTGCCTCTTCTGCAAGAAATTAATTACAGTGACAAAATGTCACATCACTGCTTCTGTACCCAAGAACAAGAGACGAAGGGCAGAATTGATCTAAGTGATACACCCTTAAAAGATCCACAAGGATGTTTTGCAATGGCTCCTGCTTCAAACTTCCAGATTGTACATCAACTGCTGCTTACACAATCACTACATTAAGCACTATTGTGGAACCAAAAGAATTCTGCATAATCTACACAGGCCGCAGAGATTATTGCATTGACTCGAGCTTCTGAACTTTCCAAAGGGCTTAGTGTGAATATATTTACAGACAGTCAGTATGCCTTTGGGGTGGTTCACAACTTCGGTCGATTATGTGCAGAATGAGGTTTCTTGACCTTGCATGGAACTAAGATACAACAGGGTACTCTGATAGTTCAGCTACTATCAGCACTTGCGCATCCTACTCAGTTAGCAATAATGAAGTGTGCAGCACACCAGAAAGTAACAGATGATATGGGGAGAAGAAAAGCTTTTGCTGGCAGAATAGCCAAACAGACTGCCACCAATTTGCATTCCAAAATGTGTATAACAAAGGGGGTCACTAACACTTGTATGATAGACATAGGAATTGGTTGCATTAAAGACATACAGACTGATGCCATTCTAGACAAATTTAAACAGTGGGCTGAAGGTTCAGCAAGTTTAGACGATGAAGGTTGTTGGGTAGATAATGGAAAACAAAAATGGATGCTGTCCGATGCTTATGTCACCTCTATAGTTACGATGGCTCATGGTCCAACTCACATATGTCCCAAAAAGATATGTAATGGTTAGAACCTGTCTGGGTTAATGTAAATATCTCAAACTGCTGAGTGTTTTGTCCAAAATTGCATGGTATGCTTACACCATAATGTTGGGAAAGGTACATCGACACCGAAGGGCAGTTTTGGTTCCCCCTCTATGCCTTTTGAGGTTATACACTTTGGGCCTCATTACGACCCTGGCGGTAAGTGAAAAACGATGCCGGTAAAGGATTACCGGCATCGCCTACCGCTAGAGCCGATTATGACCCGAGATAGCGCTATTAGCAACACCGTAATCAACAGTGCCGTTAAAAGCGCCATGGGCGCGGGCACGCAACTCCCATGCCGTAAATACCACCATGGCGCTAAGTTGGGAACATTACGAGTCATGCGGACATGGAAATAACGCCTTTGTGAAGGTCATAAAGTACCTTACCGCCATGGCGCTAATACCGCCATCGCGGACCAACCGTAAATGGCCATGTGCAGTGTTCCCAGCTGCCACAGGTGCACACAATCAGCACAGGTGGAGGGAATACAGACTGGGCAAGTACAAAAGGAGCCCACCCACCCCTTCCCACACCCAGTTACACTCCACAATGATTCCAATACGACTAGCAATTTCGGGGCTGGAGGACCTGATTGCAATGGAAGTGCTACAACAACAACTACCACTACAACAGGCAGCACAGAGGAGACGCAGGAGGAGAAGGAGGGCAAGGCAGGGCCAGCAATCCCCAACAGCACAGCCAGTGCCACCACGCAGGCAGCCCCAAATCCCGCGCATCAGAGCCAGTCCATTCAACCTCACCACTGAGCAGATCCACACCCCACATTTCCTTACCACATTCTTCCCAGGAGATCGCAAACTCCAAAGTGGGTTTCCATTCACTGGCCGACATACCTGGTTGCATTGGTGCCATCGACTGCACCCATGTGGAATTGGTGGTCCCACATGCCATGGAGGTAGGGTACCGCAACCGTAAGCTATACCACTCAATCAACGTGCAAATGGTATGTGACTCGAACAGGATCATCACACATTGTTGGGCCTGATTCCCCGGATCAACCCATGATTCAATGGTCCTGCGGAACTCTACAATACCACGCTACGTGGAGCGACATGCAGGGCCCAGATCCTGGCTACTCGGTGAGTCTCATGTCATGGCCATGAAAATGTGAGGTAGGTAGGTGATTGACGTACCAATGCATACTTTACCTGTCTGACATGTGGGGGAGATGCATACTTTACCTGTCTGACATGGGGGGAGCGATGCATACTTTACCTGTCTAACATGGGGGGGGAGAGATGCATACTTTACCTGGCTGCGAGTACCAGAGGTAATGGAGCAAGCTCATAACCTAAAGCAGGCCAGACTGCAGCTGACACCAGACCACATAATGCTAGATGTGATCAGCCCTACCATGTGAATGAAGCTGTGTTCCAACCAGTCCACAACCATCTGCATGTGCACTGTACCAAATCAGACCACACCCACCCCAACGCAATGTACCTACATGCAATGACTTCAGGCAATACACAGCACCAAACACCATCAACTGAAAGGCCAGTCCCCCATAACTGTGCACAAAGGAGTCACATGGCGGGCATGAACACCAATAAACCAATACACCACCAATACACCACTACACTGACACAGAGGCCCAACTGAATTGCATAACATCATTTTTAGTGCTCAGTGAGATCATCATGAGGCTGACAGAAATGGTGCCATGATGAAAGCATTAATATCACTGGACATCTGCCAGATCACCAAAACAACCGCTATGGACTAACACAGTGGCCCTTATTACGACCCTGGCGGAAAGCGACTGACCGGAGCGCCACAGCGTAAATAGCGTTTCCGCCATTGTACGAAGGAGCAAAGTGCGGCCCATTCCGACCCATCGGGCACGAGCACCACGCCACGGCGGAAGTGCAAAGTCCGCGATGGCGGAAATGACCCCAAAACGGCCCACACCGCCGCCGTACGGCGCCCTAGGTGCAATACCGCCACCCCTCTTAGCGGTCACCGCAGTGTGCGCCTACCGGAAAGTACGGTGCCCGGAAATATACGGAAACGGAAGTTAAAACATGGGCCCGGAACGGGAAACATCCCGGCGTACACCTATAAAAACACCAAAACAACACAACCACTAAAATCACTACCCTGAAACACACCCCAACCCGTCAACCACCCTAGCGAAACCAAGAAAAATGGGAAAAGTAGCGAAGAAAGCGTGCGACCGCAAGCGGCAGGTCCACTTCTCCCGTGAGGAACTCACCGTGCTAACAGAGACCCTCCAGGAGAATGCAGCCGTCGTCTTCTCCACGCAAATGACCAGGACGGCACTTGCAAACAAGAAGGCCATATGGGCTCTGGTGGCACAGCGGGTAAGTGCGGTGGGGACCGCACCCCGCACCCCACAGCAATGCCGCAAGCGATGGGACGACCTGCGGATACGCGTCCGCAGCATACTCTCTGCCAACCGCAACATTGCCACAGCCACCGGGGGAGGTCCTGAATCACCCATCAAGTTGACCCCCTGGGAAGAAATCTGTGCCTCCACCATCGGAATGGAGAGCATAGAGGGAGTCGGAGGGATGGAGAAAGGAGTGCAGACATCCGAAGATTCAGGTAGGTGGGCCAGATAAAACAATGCCAAATCCACACAGTCCATCCATGTGAAGTACCATGCGTCCACATAGTGCAACAGAAACACATGTCCAGGAGAACGCCCACACACATCGGCCTGATAGCGCACGTTAAAACCCACAATAAATACATAAATAATTAAAAACCCCTAATACACGCACTACACGTGCAGCAGGCACACCCTAACTGCAGGCTGCCAAACAACTGCACCCTCACTCCACACACAAATCAAAGCACCTCCAAGACCCCGACCCAAATCACCCTCAGGTACCACCCCAATGCATGTGATACAATGCCATTCCAATTCCCACTGACCCATCAATAACCCTCGCCCTCCTTTACTCCACCACAGGGTCCGATCCAAACGACGAGCTACAGGACACCCCTACCAGCACACCTGCAAAGAGGGCCAAGACCAACGGCCAGAGACCCTCCACCTCAGCTGCACGCATCAAGACACGGCAGCAGCACAAATCAGGTGGCAGCACAGAGGAGGGAACATCAACAGGCACCCCAGCAGCCAGCATGGCCACAACACCACCACCACAGGTCCCCCCAATGGATGCCACAGAAGGCACTGCCTCTGGTGGCAGCAGCACCATAGGTGACACCCCATTGATGGCAGCATGCTCGGACACAGAAGACGGGGATGTCGAGGTCAGATCCATCCATGACCTGTCCCAATCCCCCTGTCTGTCCCCTCCCGTACAACATGAGGATACCACGCAGGTGCAGCCACAAGACGACGACTGGCCATCCCCCACAAGCCCTGTGGCAAGGCAACATGAGGACAACAGCCCCTCTGTGACACCACCGCAAATGGCCATGGCCCAGCAGAGGCAACAGTCCCTCGACAAGTTAATCGTCCAACAGCAGCAAATGGCCACACTCCTCAAGGGCCATGCCGATGAATGTGGGGGCACCAAGGCAGACATAGAAACATCAACAGAGACACTTAGGGCAGAAATGGAGAGAGGTACAGAGACGCTAAGGGCACAAATTGAGAGTAGCACCGAGAGCCTGAGAGTCCAAATGGAGAGTAGCACCGAGAGCCTGAGGGGGGAACTGCATGCGACGTCCAAAGACGTATGTGCCGAACTTGCCGCAGTGCGCCGTGTGCTCACTGAGCTCTCGCAAACCCTTAGGGACATGCATGGACGTGAGCAGGCAGACACATCATCCGTTGCAAGTTCCGTCCAGGGCAGCCCCCAACGTAGATCTGGAAGGAACCTGCGCTCCACAGGCAGGGGTGCCCCTGATACCCGCAGAGGGGGCATGCAATAGCGACAGCCCACTGACAATGAGCATCTTTGGACACTGGTGTTCGGGGGGGAGGTAGGAGGGTGGAGGGGGTGTGTTGGGCTCACTTGGGTGGCGGGTCGATAGGGTGTTCAACATGATATCACATATGCCATAAAAAGTGCACGATCAACCAATGAGAAGTGTGGACATTGATCTTTGTGTACTAGGCCATCATAGGCGTACAGTCCATATTGTGCATGTCCCAGACACACGCAGTGCCACGAGTCCCGTGTCCATGTATCAGCCACCAGGCGTGAGTGCTAGAAGCATACATCAATGAGATGCTGACGAATGTCACGGGCCTCCGGTGCCTCGCAGACTCCATGAGGTGCTGCCACATCCCCACCCTCATCATGACCATCATCAGGTGCTTGCAGTTCTGCGTCAGGGGGCATGGGCACATTTCTACGTACGCACATGTTGTGGAGCATGACACATGCCATCACCATCTTTGCAACCTTCTCATGGCGGTACAGGAGTGCCCCGCCAGACCTGCTGAGGCAGCGGAAACGGGTCTTCAGTAGGCCGAATGCCTGTTCAATGACTACACGGGTACGTGAGTGGGCATGGTTGTAGTCCTCCTCATGCTGGTCCCGTGGGTTCCGGACTGGTGTGAGGAGCCATCTCTTCAGTGGATATCCAGCATCACCTGTATGTGGACGAGAAACGTATGATGTGGAATGCCATTGATGCGTACGCACACCCCCCCACCCCCCTTCCTGGCAGGTCATTGACAATTCACATACCCCACATCATCATGCATGTAATGAGACTCACCGAGTAGCCAGGATCTGTTCCCTGCGTGTCGCTCCATGTAGCGTGGTATTGTAGAGTTCCTCAAGACCATAGAATCATGGGTTGATCCAGGGAATCGGGCACAACAATGTGTAATGATCCTGTTGGAGTCACACACCATCTGTACATTCAGGGAATGAAATTGTTTTCGGTTGCGGTACTGGGCCTCCATGGCATGTGGGACGACCAATTCAACATGGGTGCAGTCGATGGCACCAATGCAACCCGGTATGCCGGCAAGTGCATGGAATCCCACTTTTGTGTTGGTTATTTCCTGCTCCGAGCGTGGTAGAGAGATGTAGTCGTCTGCGTGCTTCAGGAGGGCATCGAGCACTTGCAATAGTGTCCGTGAGAACAGTGGCTGAGAAATGCCATGCAACTGTCCGACTGTGTGCTGGTAGGTGCCTGTGGCCAGGAAGTGGAGTACAGACACCACCTTCAGTAGGGGTGGGATGGCGGTTGGGCTATCTATCATGCTGACAAGGTCAGCCTGTGTCATGTCCACAATGGCGGCTATGGTGTCCCGGTCCAGACGGTAGAGGGTGTGGATCTGCTCATCAGTGAGGTTGAACGGATGTGCTCGGAGGCGTTGAATTGCGGGCTGCCTGCGTGGTGGTAGTGGCTGTGCTGGTGGGCCTTGCTGGCCCTGCCTTGGCCTCCTCCTCCTCCTGCGTCTCCTCCGTGCGGCTGGTTGTAGTTGGTGTTCGTCTACTTCTTGGAGTCGGAGCACTTGCAGTGCTATCAGGTCCCCCAGGGCCAACATCGCGAGTCCTGCCGGTAGCATTTCGGTGTGGTTGTGGGAGGAGACTGGCTGTGCAATTTATGTGTTTCCAGGCTGTATGGCCTCCACCTGTGGTGATTGATTCCACCTGTGCAAACTGCTCTCCCCTTTGGCCGAGCACGTCCCGCGCACAACGCTGCAATTCGGGGAATTGTATCTTGCTATTGCAATCATGTATTTGTACCCGATGGCCGTGTAAGATTGGTTGATATGTTCATTCTGCTGTGGTCCCATTGTTTCACATACTATCTGTGCAGTCGCGAACAGACTTGTGAGGGGTCAGTGGGACGTAGTACTCGAGTAACGGTGGGCCCTCATGCATCACTGTACCGAGTTGCAACGACGGGCGGGGCGTCCCATTCGTGGGTGAAGGCAGTTGCCATTTTCACACACAGCCGCACTCGATGGAATAATTAGTGATTTCAAACGGCCACAGATGCCTTTTCGACGTGATGTTGCAAATGAGGAATTCGAAGGGCGGCGCTTTCGGTTTCCAGCTAGCGGCGAGGAGATGCCCACAGGTCTGACTGCAAATGTAACGTTCTATTGTTCTATGTCCTTGAGACAGGGCCCATGGCGAGGGAGCAATGATTGATATGAATAGTTTGGGATGCGCAATAGCTACGTGGGCGATGAGGCCGTCCGTTACCAAATACATGTTACTTCACAACACTGGAATTACGGGCTGGGGCACTGTGGATTTAGCAGGCTGCATAACGCACAGACTCAATGGATGTTTCTAATGTTATGTGAGTAATTATTCAGGCATTTTGATCCCGGGATGAGGGAATGATGGATGGATGCATGGGCAGGTGATTTGATACAGAGTTTGCCATGTACAGGGCTTCTTGGGATCTATCCGCCTCCCCTACGCTATGTGATGCAGGGCTGCCATAGTGGGACCATCGTCCATCTGGCCTTGTTGAGCCCTCCCTGTCTCGAGGCGCCCTCAGACACTCGTTTGTGATGGTGTTTGCACCTCGATATAGATGGTTATGAGTCGCAAGTGGTTTTGGGGTGGTGATGTTCCTTTGGAGTGGGCTAGCATGCATATGGCTGTGGATTTCGTGTGATCATTGAAGTGAGTTGTTGGTATGTAGTTCTGATGGCCATTCTGTTCTTTTTCTTTTCTTTTGGTTGACAGGTATCTCCTCCCCTTTTGCCACTGCCATCTGTATGCCACTCCTGCAGATGGATTTTACTCCCGACACCTGCTGCTTCGTGTTAATCAGTGGAGCAGCATTACGATCTTATGGGACGATCGCCAATGGGCCACATGCCCTTACGCAGTACTGGTGGCTCGGAGCAACATTTCGGCCTTTCAGCTGGACTAGTGCCTCCCCATTGGGACGGCCCTGCGGTTCTGTGCGCTTCCATGTTGCCTTTTCGTACGTGAATGTGGCTCTGTGTACCATGGGGGAACAGGGCGACACACAGGTAGTGGCTGGTCATTTCTTGCGGAAGCAGCCCACAATGGTGATTGGTGTTTTGGAGTTCATGGCCTGATGGCTGTATGTGCTTTGTGATTTTGATGTGCATAAAATTTCTATTCTGATTT
Source organism: Ambystoma mexicanum (assembly GCF_040938575.1). Classification (NCBI taxonomy): domain Eukaryota; kingdom Metazoa; phylum Chordata; class Amphibia; order Caudata; family Ambystomatidae; genus Ambystoma; species Ambystoma mexicanum. Next base: position 458,236,076 of record NC_090928.1, read on the forward strand.
GGCCCGTGTAGCGTTTTTCTTTGCAAGTGATGTGGCATATGCCTATTTGGGGGGCGATGTATTGTGAGGAGATCTGCATTGGGTTCCAGCTTCGGGGTTTAGTTGCGTGGTACTGTGCTGTGCGCGTTTGCCTACGAAGCCCAGTGAGGTCAGGGATGGGGGCTGCCAATATGCCAGTTTGAATGTTGTCATGCTCAGGGGCGGGGGATTGGGTTTTGTGTAACAGATGCCGGTCAGCCAGGTGGACTGGTTGAATGATGTGGTCTTCGGAATATTGCTGGTCACAGGTGCCTGTGTTTGCGTGCGTTTCTTGGTGGGGGACTGTGGTCATGTCCATTGGGATGGCTTCTGTATTCGTGCCATCTGTGCCCTGCAGCTCCCATTGGCCCCTCTTGTGTTTCTTTTGTTCGTTGGCATGCATGGGTGACTTGTACATTTCAATGGTTGCATTGTGGCTTCATTGCACCTACGGGGAGTTGTACTTTGTGGGCAGGGAGCGGTGTACAGGCACTCAGTGGGGCCGTTTACGGTTGATTCGCGATGCCGTACTTCTCGCCATGGCGGAATGGTACATTCCGCCATGCCTGATGGCGTTAGGTACATGTCCGCTAGGTTCGGAATTGGCGTACCGTTGCACCATGGTGGTGTTTGCGGTTTGGCATGGCGCGCGCGCGCGTGCTTGGTGCAGTTAGCGTTGGCGTTCACTACGGTGTCGCTAATGGCTTCGTACTTTGCGGTGACGGGTCATAGTCGCACCGAGCGCTATTCGATGGCGGTATTGCATTTCCGCCATCGTTTTTCGATTTCCGCCAGGGTCGTAATGAGGGCCAGTGGATGGGAACTCACAAGGTACTGGACCTCCCTGCGTACACTAGTTGATGGCATGCAAAACTGTCCATAAGGGGAAGACACATATAGCGGTCACATCGTGTGACTCCATTCGTGCATGGAAATGGGGTTCAAGCTAAAAGTTGAATGCATGCCATGGTGTCACGTAATGATTTGCAATCTGATGTCCTGACTGACACATACATTGTTTCCCATATACAGGTGATGCAGGCTATCCCTTGAGGAGGTGGCTCCTTACCCCAGTCCGGAACCTACAGAACTGGCATGAGGAGGACTTCAATCGTGCACATGCATGAACCCGTGTGGTGATTGAGCAGACATTTGGCCTCTTGAAGGCACAGTTTCGCTGCCTCAACAGGTCTGGTGGGGCACTCCTGTACCGCCATGAGAAGGTGGCAAAGATCGTCATGGCATGTGTAATGCTACACAATATGTGCATCAGACGGAATGTGCCCCTGCCCCCTGATGCTGAACTGCAACCACCTGATGAAGAGGATGATGAGGATGGGGATGGGGCAGCACCTCATGGAGGAAGCGATGCACAGGAGGGACGTGACATGCGTCAGACTCTCATTAACCAATGCTTCTAGCACACATGGACTGGGGTGTCACATGGAGATGGCACTTGGGGCACTGTGTCTGGGACATGCACACTGTGGACTGTTCACCAATAAAGCACACGTATGCAATGCCCAATGTCCACACATGTGATTTGTGCATAACCAAAAAGTGTATTGAAATAATGATTTGAATGAACACACCCACTCACCCTCCCCCTCAACTCCCTAACACACCCACTCCCCCTCCCCATCAACTCCCAACACACCCACCCCCCATCCCCCTCAACTCCCCAACACACCCACTCCCCCCTCCCCCTCAACTCCCCTTAACATGTTGTGGATGTCAGTGTTCAAGTGCATCGTGTGTGATCGTTCCACAGGGTGGCCTATATTGGCACCCCCCTCTCCCGGCACCCGGTGCACCCCTGTCAGTACGCCGCAGGTTCCTGCTCCATCTGTGGACGGGCCTGGTTCTTGTAGAACTTGCAGCCGAGGAGGTACTGGCCTGCTCAGAAGGACGCATGTCCCTCATCGTTTGCACAAGCTCCGAAAGTACGTGCCGTACAGCGGCCAGTTCTGCACAAATATCATTGGAGCTGGACTCTATAGCAGCCTTCACAGTTTCTGCACATTGTTGCATTTCCGCCCTTGCACTTCCACATTCTGCCACATGCTGTGTCAAGACGGTGGACAGTTGTTGTTGGCGCGTGATGATTTCTTCCATCGACTCCTGGTTTTTTTGGCGTGTCCATTGTGCTGCTCCCCTCCTGCACATCTGCTACTGGGCATGGAGTGGCCAGCCAAGAGTCATCAGGGGATTGCCCCTGTATGCCATCATCATGCTGGCTGCATGGGGACAGATAGGCGGTATGAAGGGGGGCAGTGGCGGGACCCACAACAACATCATCATCCCCTACATCATTGTCCGAGCTTGCTGCAGTAGCAGCAGTCTCGCCAATCGTGCTGCTTCCTGCAGACCCAGTGCCTTCAGTGGACACCACTTGGTGGATGTTTGTCTCAGGTGGTACCGTGGTGCTTGACTTGGTGCACATCTGTGCCCTGGCCTGTGTTGTGCTGGTAGATTTCGGCTGCTGTGGGGGTTTGCCTTTTGCAGCAGAGGTGGAGGGTCGGTGTGTTGGGACTTCGGGCCTGGCCTTCTTGGCAGGTGTGGTGGCAGTGCCATCATCGGCACAGTCCGAATGAGAACCTGCGGTGGAGCAAAGGAGGGAAAGGGTTAGTGATGTGTCTGCGGACATTGAGCAGGCGTTGTGATGGCTGCATTCATTTTGATTACTAGATGGTGCACATTGGAGGCAGTGACATACAGGTTGTCTCCCTCTTAGGTGGTAGAAGCATGGAGGCATGTGGGTGCCTACAGAAAGGGTGTGCATACTGCATGTGTAGAAGGTGGAGATCAACACTGCCTGTAGGCAGTCTTCTGCTAATGTGTCATGTTAACCCAGTTAGGCATCATTGCACTTCCCAAAAATCTGGACTTCAGTGAGTTTGGCATGGCTGGATTCAAGGCACCTACCTGCGTCACCTGATGTCGGGGCTCCTCTCTCCATTTCTCCGACCCCCTCTATGCTCTCTGTGCCTGTGGTTGCGGCACATATCTCCTCCCACGGCTGCATTTTCATCGGTGACTCAGCTCCTCCACCAGTTGCCATGCCCAAGTTTCTATTTGCAGACAGTATATTCCTTACGTGGAGCAGTAGATCGTCCCACCTTTTTCGGCACTGTCTTGCATTGCGGGGTGTTGTGCCAACTGCACTGATCCTCTGTGCTACCATGTCCCATATGGCCTTCTTTCGTGTTATCGCCGGTATGGCCATCTCTGTCGAGAAAACTACGTCGGCATGTTCTTGTAGTGTTTCTGCCAACATATTCAACTCCTCCCTGGAAAAGCGCTCCTGCCGCAGCCGATCTCCGTTTTTTTCAGAACTTTAGGCATTCTGATGATTGATAGGTGTAGGAGAAGGTTTGTGGAGGTTGGGGGGGTCAGGTGTCCACTGGTTGAAGAGGATGGCAATGGTTTGTGTTTTTAAAGATGGCCGCTGTGCTCTTTCCTGTTCCTGTGCGGTGACACAACTTCCGGATCCGCTTATTTGCGCTCACCGCTAATTGCGGTTCCCGCTAATGTCGATAGCTAGGGTGGCGGAGGTGCTATTTGCACGGCATACGATGCCGGTAAGTGGGGTTTTAAGGACTTTAGCAGCATGGCAGTGATTACATTACCGGCCTGGCGCAATGCTCGCGCCCGAGAAGTCGTAATGTGCCGCTTTTAGCGGTATCTGGACAGCACGGACACGTTAATTGCGCCATGCAGGTAATGACCGTTACTTACCGCCAGGGTCGTAATGAGGGCATTTAACTTTATCGAAATGGAGCATTGCCAGAATTATAAGTATGTTCTAGTAGTTATTTGTGTAAATGGGTCGAAGCTTTTCCACTAAAAGATGCCACAACAATGACGACAGCGAAACCCATGCTGAAGGAATATTTTCCTAGGTTTGGTGTGCCGAGAGTCATTTGGTCGGACAATGGTCCACATTTTATCGCTGCTGTTATCCTGCAAGCATGCGCGGGATTACAGATCAATAAAAGGTTCCATTCGCCCAAATATGCTCATAGTGGCAGACTTATAGAACACCACAACGGTATCTTAAAGAATAAGATTGCGAAGATCTGCACGAACAGCAATTTGAAATGGCCATATGCCTAACCGATAGCTCTGTTGTGCATGCGAAGGACCGCACAATCAAAGACAGTGCTCTCTCCTTATGAGATAATCATGGGGAGATCAGACAATATTTGGAATGTACCTAAACCTAAGCTGCTAAAAGATGTAGAACATTTGCTCCTTTCTGAGTACTGTGACAAGTTAACTCAAAACTTGTATTTGATTTATCAACAGGTGCGAGAAGCCCTCCCAGTAAAGTATGAGGGTCCAGGTCATCGACTCTGACCTGGGGACTGGGTGCTCATAAAGTCATTTGAAAGAGCCTCCTGTCTCGCACCTCACTAGAGAGGACCGCACAGACCGCTGTACAAGTGGAAGGGAAATGATACTGGATACATGCAACACACATCAAGAAGATACCTTTTCCTCTGCCCCACGACAAAGGGGAAGAGAAGGAGATTGTTCACTTTCATTCTCACCATGAGCCTGTTTTGTCTACGGAAATCCTTCCTGACTCTGTGGGGCCTGTGGAGACTGCTGCTTAGCCTTCAAATTCTTCTTTGGATCTTTCTTCACCGTTGAGCAATCTTGCTTCTGCTTCATCACTTCCTTCAGGAAGCAACAACACTCTGTTCGCAGAACACACCGTACCTGGAGTCTTGAGGTACGATCTGCATCTGAGACACCGGACTTATAGCACAGCATTGGCTGTGCCCACAAGGAATCATCGTTGAGCCAGTCCCTTGTCACTCTTCCGCTGAAAAATAAATAAGAGGCAGGGACCGGCAAAGTTACCTTCAAGCAAGATAGGCCAAGTGGTCAGGAGCCACAGACGGATTAACTAAAAGAGCCTAACGGAGAGGCTTCTAAACAGACTCTGAGAAACAATGTCCTTCCCTAAAACCACTCGTGCGGAGCAAGCTATTGGTCTCTTGGCTGATAAAGAATCTGTTCACCGAAGATCATGGTCCTTAAGGACCCACTGTTTCTAGTCATAGTACTGTTCTGTTTCATAGTTATATTTACGCTTGTGTTCTGGTACATAGAAAGGGTGCATCCACTTGATAAACTGTTACTCACTGAAATAATCTCCACTGTGTCTCCACCTTTCGTGCATCTGCACAGTCTTTCTCCTCAACACTCCAAACATAGACAGGTTTACCATAATAACACTCTCTTAATGATCATGAATGCGACCCATGTGATTCTGAACAGAACAAATTGCTGGGTGTGTTCACACTTGCCACAACACGGGGAAAAGGGACTGGCTGGTATATTCATCCTCTTCCTTTAACTATTGCATGCTATGGCTCGCTCAGGGCATTGTTGTTTGGTCGTTGGAATGATACTATTTCTGGGAACTTCAATGGAACTAATCTGAATGAATTTGAAAAGCGAGTCTTAACACCTCTCGGATGTTCTCTCTTTGCAAATAGAAGCAAACTCAATGTTGCTTCTATTAGGCCTTCTGATAGACTCGCTAGATCTTTTCAATCATTGATTTATTCAGGATGGCTCCCGTAAGCAACCGGGATGCCATGCCTCCTTCCTATACTATTAATCATAGCTCCAACTCTGTTTCTTTCTGTATACAAAGGGAAGTTTCTCATTTAATGGGTACATTTGAGGATTGTACTAACATTGCAAATCTAACCAGTGAGGACAGACCTTTGTACGTAGGAGACCCTGTTGTTGGCCAACACCGGCACTCTTTATTGGGCACGTGTAATTGCTTTGTTTTTTCGTTCCAAGTTTCAACTTCCAACTTTCCAAGCTTCCAGTTCCATCATAATTCATTCTGCTCTGCTTGCAGCCAGGCTTGGCTGGGCCTGGGAGTTCAGCACAAGAAGGACAGCCAATGAAAAACAACATTCGTTGTTAATATGCAGTGTTTGATACATTCTGTATAGTAACACAGAATGTATAGTTTCCATTGGCTGTTCTTGTGAGCCAGTGAAATGACATGGTGACGTGGGGTTGGGAGGGTGCGTGGTCACGTGGGTCTTTGTTGCAGAGGCAGCGTTGCCACCTCAGTACACTTGTTAAGGCGTGGGTGGTGCTGCAGTCGACTCCGAGAGCCTCCCCTGCACGTGTGCGGCCTAGCCCTAGAGTTGCTGCAGCTTAACTTCCTCAGGGGCAGCCCGGACATGCCAGGCCCTGCTTGCTCGGTGAGGCACTCCGGCACACAACGCAGTAAGTTCTGAAGAACTTCTTTTGTGATGTTGCATGTCAGCTAAGTTCGTAGCATTATTATTCAGGCCGGGTGCTGCTGCTGTGGATGTTGTGAAATCCATGGTGGTGCCTGCGCTGTAATAATAATGTAAGTGTAAGACTAAGAGCCCTCTGCCCCTCCACTCCTTTGACCGCAGTACTGTCACTGTGTGAGTGACCATGTGGGAGCCGCCGGTTGTCCCACTGCCCGCGGCCACAGACCAGGCTGTGTCCTGACCCTAGCTGGGCAGGCACCAGGCAGGCCACGAGGCAAATAGGCAATGCAAGTGTGTGTCACTTGCATTATGATCCAAGTTGTGCCAGCTGCCTGCCAGGCTGCTTACCTTACATTATTATTGTGGCGGGCCGCCGCCGTGGATATGCATATCCATGGTGGCGACCCGCTGCAATAATAATGTAAGGTAAGAGTCCCCCCCCGCACCTTTTGACTGCAGGGTGTACGTGTCCCACTGCCCGCAACTATGGCCACAGACCGGGATGTGGTGGCCCAAGCTCAGCTGGCTGGCTGACAGGCAGGCAGGCTGCGAGGGCTGAGGCAATGCGAGTGTCACTCGCATGATCCTTGCCAGGCTGCTGCGTCTTGCCAACATTATTATTGCGGCAGGCCACCGCCATGGATACGATAAGGTAAGAGTCCTCCCCGGCCCCTCCCATTCTTTGACCGCAGTACTGCGGCGTGTAGTCGTATGCTGGGCTAGCTAGTATACAGTTCCATGATGAGTTGCTTTTCGGATGTTTATAGTGTGTACCCATTGAATCAGGTGTGATGTGCACAACTTTATTCCTGTGTTTCTGAACCCGCTTTGCCAAATCATGCTGCACTTATAATGCAAGCTTGCTCGCTATGTTATTCCGGGTGGTCCTTACAAGGTGGTTTAGTCGGTGTATGGCCAGTGAGTGGTGCGTAGATGAAAGCCTCCTGTATTTTGTCGACCTTCCTCCCAAAGACATTTAACTCGCATTCTACAGGTGACAGTTAAACACTGCATACCCCCATGCACCTTGCTGTCCGAAAGAATTCCAAACTGTTGAGGGATGTCAGCCCCCCTGCAGAGCTGAAATAGGTGTTGCGTGGTATTGCAGCTCTTGGCTGGATGCAGTGGTCTCACTGAAGGCACTGCAGCCTCTATCAATGCGACATAATGCAGTGACACCGCACAGTTTTCCCGAGCAGTGGTACTTGGCGCGTGAGCCGCGAGGAGAGCTGTCCAGGGGTCCTGAACTCAAATCTCAGTTTATAAATACATATCTGCTGTTCAGAAGGGGTGCACTAGGGATAAGAACACAGTCCAACAAATGACTGTGTCCCGAGAGTGCTCGTTTAATGCTGGTAAAATAACTGACGCTGATGTGAGGCCTTTAACTGTAGAGACCAGCAGAGTTTTTCTAAAGTAATGTTTGGGACATGTATACAAAACGTGGTTGTGTAGTTTAAAAACATATTTAAGCTATTTATTTGTCTCAATTATTAGGACCACACCCTAGCACTGTGCCATGGAAGCAGCAAGTACTTGTAATGCAATAAACAGATGTTCACAGCTAGTTTACCCTTCTTAAAGCCTTGCAAATCCTGCAAACTAAATAACAGTTTATTTCTCAGCTATTTTATACACTAGCGTAATGCCGGATTACACACCAGACGACATCATGTCTGCCTTTCTCGTCCCAGTGCCTACATTATGGGGTGAGTGTGTGGACAGGTACCCTGCTGCCCTGTTCCAATATACACACCCTAGGCTCTTTTATCATGATAAGTAAACTTTGGTTAGCAATGGGATTGTAGCTACCGCCTCGAGAATGCTATGGGTTGCAACAATGTTATCAAATGCATTATCACTTCGAGGACAGCAAGTATGGTCCAGATGTCTAACAATTGTGGTCTAGAACTTGGAAGTGTGTTCAAATGCCCTCTTTTGCCTCTGGCATTGCCAGAATGCTGGAACCACTACACCTACCATAACAAGCGTTTTCCAGCTTTAAAGTATTATACTTCCTCAACCCATGTGTGCCCTTCCCCATACATCCAACTACTAGCCTGTGCGAGCAGATGCATCAGCGCCAAACATGGAGTAGCAGCAATGAGATGGGCTGGTGGTGGGCCAATCTAGGTCTAGCACTGAACTGGCCGAGGCCGCGCGCCCGACCTGCGGGCGGCGCCGTGCCCGGCATTATGGGGCCAATATATTTTGGGCCCTGGAACTTATTCTTTTTACAAATTAAGCACTGTATACGTGGCTATCACCACTGAAGTCTCTAAAGCTCGTCCAAGGCGGGATGAGAATGGTGACACACCTTCACAAGTCATGGGTGATGTAGCAAAATCCTTTGTGCCATTTTGGGGACAGATAATGAATTCCGAGGATATAAGAAGATTAGCAAGGGTACTGGAAAAGACCATCCATATGACTACTTATATTCTGAACAACATGACGTTGGAGCAAAAGGCAATTAGATTTGTGGCCCTCCAAAATAGGATGGAGAGTGGGGGGGGGTATGCAAATCGGTGGGATCCACATGCTGTGTTTTTTTACCTAACTCCTCCCCTACTATATTCAAGGCAATACAAAATCTGCATACCTTGAGTACATGTCCCCGAGGGAAACTGGAATCTTAGTGCTTGGTTCTGGGATTTGTTACGATCATGGGGTTGGAAACTCTTTGCAGTCCTAGTAATAGTTCTAGGTATTCTACTGTTTTGCTGTTGTTGTGTACAATGTCTCCCTGTCATATGTTCGATGTTAGGAGGATGTTGTGCACAAGCGATAGGTACACTAGGACCAAAGGTACATATGCCCAAGATAACTGCTAATGCTTTAGTAATAAAGGATATTACTATTAAGGAACTCATGGCGATTGATATTTCTGAAGAATGTGATTCAGAATGTACAGACATTGAGGCGTGGGTTTTTGAATAAATCGAATGTTTGAGTAATGCTCTTGGTTTAGGCCAAAAGGAGGGTTTGTTAAACTGTATTCATATAATACCGCCTTGTTATGAATATTGGCCATTTTGATTTTAACTCTTGCTTTGTGTCCTAAAATGATGGACTGTGTTTTCAACTACAGCCGAGCCAAACAAACTTTGGGTTCCGTCAACATTTAGGCTGACCGAGAGCAGACTGTTCGTTCTGTGCAAAGAAACCTTGTGACACGTATGAACTGCAATCCAATAGTTGTCTGCGCTCACAAGCCTCATCCTCATCTAAACAATGCAACAATGTGAAGCAAACTCAAACCGTGTGCTTTTGTTGTAATATATTGTGTTCTTTCTTGAAACTAGGCTTACTATGAGCTGGAGACCCAACATTGCCATTGTATCTTCATGGCCAAGCAAACTTGATAAATTTGTTAGACAATATTGTCATATTGGTCATGTGAACTGGGCACGAACCCTAGCAAGCAAATTATGAGTTTGGCGAGGGGCTGAACAATGATTGGACTAATGTATAAAAAGAGCCTGTATTGAGATGTCCAACACTCTCACCCCTCACTGTGTCGGCTGGTACACACTGCAATGTGTTGGGAGCCAGATAGCTATCTGGTTTGCATTGAAATCTGTACAGAAATAAAGATACTTGTATCTTTTGACCCATGATTGGCATATTTCATTTTGTGGTACTAAGCCTCGATATTTCTTTGGTCTTTCAGTGGAACGCCATCATCTATAGTCAAGACGTCCTCACGCAGTGCACTTGAGAAGGCTAGACAGGCAATATTTGACCCCTATCTCCAAATTAGAGTTTAAGTAGTGTAAAGGTTCTCCAAAACTCATTTTAAATACAGAAAGGCTTAAGTGCTTTAAACATTCTGTGTCTGTGATTTGGACTAAAACAACATTTTAAAACACTGATAAGATGAACAGACCATGGGGTAGGAAGTGTAACAATCATGTCTATGTTTAAATGCCTATATAGAATAAGATCCAGAGTGTGGCCTTTAGTTTTTGAGGGTTTATTAGTTCAAAAGGAAATATCATGAATTGCCATAAAATCTATTAAAGTTATGGTTTCAACATGTTCTCTCCAGTTTGCCTTGATATTAAAATCTCAGAACATCAATACATTTGAAGCTTTGATCCTTTGTGAACCTTGACATTGATAAATCATTAATCAGGGGCAACAGCAAAATAACATGTTCATTTTAAATCTATTTAAGATTAAATAATCCATAACCATGACCTCAGATGCTTGTCTCTATTCCTCAACTAATTTGGGACTTAGATTTAAAGATGTTTTAGAAATGATGCAAATCCTTAAATTCTCTGAGCATAGTTAACTAGCTAACTCAATGACCTTCTGGTATCAGGCTACAGGAATTGGGAAAGTTTTCACCAATCGATCACGTCGATGTCATAAACAATAGGAAAAGTTCCTTGTAATACAGAATTGGCAACAATGCACAGACTTGGGACAATGTAATGGGGATTGATTAGGGCAATGTTTGATTTAGAACATGTCCATGATAATCATCTGCAATTTTGAAGGGAGTATGACTAAAGCACACTCCCAACTAAGGTTTGTGAAGCTTATTGAAGTTCATTTTTTATAGACTTTATCCTAAACAGGACCCATTTTGTTCTGATATTTAAGTAGCAGGTCCCAAGGCAACTCATATGGTGGTTCCTAATAATTACTACACATGCTTAGTTCACACAAGCCACTCCTGAAAAGGCCCAAAAAAGGAGCTACATGATTCTTTTATGTTCTTCTTCTTCCTAGATAGATAAAGAGGTATGCCCGGAAATTGAGTCCTATGTGTGTGGACTCGCTACTTGTAATGAAATGCATCCAGTAAAAAAAGAATGGCTGGCAAACTAGAAATTCAATGGTGGCATCAGATTGCAAAACTAACGTACAAAGATTTTGTGAACAAAAAACAATTATGCAGCATATATGCAATACCCAATACAATGGTCTGAGTACATTTTCTGTAGAAGCAACATAATTTATCTTAAGTGGATTATGCATAAACATCCAGTTATGTTGTCTGAAATCCTCACCATAAGCAAACATGACAGACAGATTGCAGGAACCCAGACTCAGTGGGTTGTGTGCCTTTTTCAGCCTTTTAGGTTCTGTGTCTCCCAAGACTGGCAAGCGAGTTCCATGACCATCAACGGAGGACACAGGGAAATGTAGAACTGAGCCTCTGGACTCTGGGTCTCTTTGCATCCAGATTTAATGCGCTGCTTTCTCTACTGTACACCAGGATGTTGGATTCCCAAGTGTGGTCAGGGATTTTAGCGACCATGAGGAATTGCAGTATTTCGTATGTTGGCAAACGAGTGGATTCATTTGTCTAAATTCTCCCTAAACAGTGATTGCTCCTCTTTCAGTTTTAACTGTAACTCTGGGGGCAATTCTAGTTCCTTCCTTTCCACCTCATGAGGAAGTTAATTTGAATGATTCACCTTAAACCCATGTTTATGGTCGCAATTTCTTCTATTTGTAGATTGGGAGATTTAGGATCCATGAGTAGCTACTCTCTGTGCTTGAAAGTCCTTCCAGAGTTTCTGCTTTGATAGCCATGACATGGGGTCCTTTCTTTCATGCTTTCAGTGCTTCACTTATATCAGGACAACATTCATTCTGCAATCTGTGCTTCTCCAAAGTATACAGAGGAGCTTGCCTTGTATGTATTGTATGTGAGAAGAGCTGTCTTAGATCCTCACAGATTCCTTATGTAAAGCTGACATTCCTTGACAAATGTAAGTCCCTGGATACATAATTTAATTACACATTGTTCATTGCAGTCAAGAGCGACTTTGGTCCCATACTCCAAGGCAAATCTATAAGTGGGGTAGCAGTTTCATTGACTAAATCACTAGGAGTACCTTCATCATGGCTCTGTAGGGCAGTGGAGAAGGGTACCATCTTCACCTACTTGTCTCACAAGAAAGTCAATGCTGAATTTCTGACTCATTGGCAGTGTCTAGCGTGTTGAGCACTCTGCAGACTGCCTGACATTCTTTTTCAATGGTGTTAATAAACATGCCTGGCAGCAGCATTCCTGTTTCTGATGTCATTACTGGATGTTCTTATGAACTTTTCTGAATATTGGGTACATTCTCATTTTGTGAGGAAGGCAACTCTGAATATTTGGTATGTTGTCATTTTGTGAGGAGGGCAAAATGGGATCTAACAATGTGATAATGGTAACATTACACCCACCAACACTGGTTATGCATCTACTTCTCTCTCGTCACCTTGCTTACAGCCTATCCTACCAGTGTAGATGGATTGCAAAGAGGGACATCCGTATGGGCTGAATGGTCCCTGTTTCTTCACATAATGCCCAGGAAGAAACATTCTGATTTAGTTTTGTCAAATGTTTAATGTATGAGTGTCATGTACTACCTATATTCAAATTCCTCATGCTAAACAGAGAAAGGGTCACATCTACACTTCCCCAGGCAATCCTCTTGTGTGCATGGTAGCTCACCAGGAGGAGCCTTATAAAGCCCTTACGGGAGTTCTCTAGAACGTATTTGTAATTTAAGTGCATCCTCAAAAGGGGTAAGCTTCCTGCTGGTGCCAGATTTATTGTCAGCCCCAAAGACGAGTGCCAGAATTGCATTGTATTGAATCTTGTCAGTTTCATCCCTGGTCACAATTATTAAGCAATTATTAAGCAATTCGATAATCCATCCTTAGAAAAGATCTTGCTAGCCCAATAACATTTTTCTTATTCCATTTCAGAAACCCAATTCCCTCAGCTGCTAGAGTCAAATCCAAGTTGCCATGTTAGGGCGTTAATGGGAGGGCAACTTTGTGCACCTCGTCCTTGGACACTTGTCCCTTCTTACTAATATGTTGGCTCAAGTGTCTGAGCAATTGAACTTGGATAACCCTTGTTGCATATAGTGCACCCAGCATACATCTGATTGCACCAATGGTGCCTTTTAAAGACAAATATGACATTTCCCCAAAAAAGTATTGTTTGAGGAGACTCACAGACTTTTATTTGTGTTGTGGTGTATGGTGATATGGCATTTAGTGTGGTGACCTGGTCTCCTAAACATGTATGGTCTTGTGTGACAAGCCGAGAGTCCAAGGGAAAGTAAGTTCCAACCGTTGAAGGGATGTTGTCTAGGTAACAGGATGCTGGATGGAGCGACATTTAGGCCTCCCAATAGAATTGTATTTATCTCTTTGATCTACTGCCACGCCCTGCCATTGAACATCAGTCCTTACCATGCTATGGTAGGTCATTTTACGCCTTGCCACAGGTGGCTTCATTGTTTCTGCCCTTTGCTAACCTACTCAACATGCTGCTTTCTAGCTCATACTTTACTACTACCATGTGCCCCACTGTGATTCTGTCTGCTAGCATCGCTCTCTTCCATGTCTCACTGCAATGTTCACAATCTGAGGTTTTTCTCCCTGGTGTCCCAGTGTGAGATGGCTTCTGCTTCCCTATGCAATTAGCACTGAACCTTGCATTTTGCTTTCTGATGCTGAACGTATTCACATGACTGGCTCCTAGATACTACATCTTAACCTTGTAGAATGCTGATTTGTTCCTAGGGCCCCCACAATACTCTGCTTTCAACTGAATACCTACTCTGAACTTCACTCACAAACTATGCTCACCCAATGATTACTAGGTACCCAGTGCTGCATGCGCCATATGACTTCCTCTCCCACAATCATCCAGCACCAGGTGTTGCTCACTTCCATTGTTACCACCCTTCTCAAATATACCTCAGAACATAGCCTCTCAAGTACCTTACCCAAAGGATGCAATAACTGAGATGTTGCCCAAGGCGCAAGCCTTCTTTGATGTCACCATAGCTGTAACTGATTGATGAGTGTGCTGAGGTGCCCACCAAACCTCCACTAACCTCACTGAACTAATGCTAACACTGATATGATATGATCTGATAAGTCATTTATAATGTGCCTGTACAAAGGTTTTTCTAGGCGTGACAAGGCAAGGGAGGGAAGACAGAGGGAGGACAAAAAAAAATCTTACTAGGACTTGTGTCATGCAGATCTTGCAAGTGCGAAACGCAAAGTGCAGGGGGTAAGGGGAGGAGAAGTGTCAGAGGGATGGAAGGGGGAAATGCAATCAGGGCAGCGTTGCTCTGAGTAAGTGCAGCCGGGACTGTGCAGCTCTCTGCAAGTGTGAGGAGGCAGGGGACTGTAGGGTTACAGTCCCTAAGTGTACGGTAGACCTGGAGGCAGTGCAAGGGCAACTGGTTGTAGAGGATCATTGTGCCCTGCAAGACTCTGAGGGTAGCTAGGTAACCAATCAGTGCAGCGGACAGGTAGGTCAACAGTGGAGAGAGAGAGAGAGAGAGAAAGCAGAGGCGAAAAGGAAGGACTTGAGTTGCTTCAGGAAGTTGAGGTGGTCCAGCTCAAGTTTGAGAGGGGCAGGGAGGCCATTCCAGAGGCAGGCACACACAGAGGGGACAGATCTACCCCCCGCTCTCTGCCTGGAAAAGCTTCTGACCCTCAGAGTGTTGGTGGTGGCTGAGTGAAGGGCTCAAGAAGGAAGGTGTTTTGGAAGAGAGAGTTGGATGTAGTGCGGGCCCCGGCCCGAGAAAGCCTTGTGAACGATGCAGAAGTTTTGAACTTTACCCTTGAAGCCACCGGGAGCCAGTGGAGGGATTTCAGGGCCCGAGAGATACAGTGCATGGGCTTGAGGCTAAGAACAAGTCTCGCAGTCTTGTTCGGGACTAGTTGCTGAGGGCAGAGAGTAGAGGAAGGTAGATTGAGAAAGAGGCTGTTGCAGTAGTCCAGCCTAGAGAGAACCAGGGCTCTGGAGACAGTAAACTTCTGGGGGAAGCTTCTGTCAGCCTCTACGCTCAAGACCATTATATGCATGCCAACTAAGCCACTTACACACTGCAATTGAATAATATTTATTTATAGAAAATGCATAAGTCACCACTTGTGCATCACAGTCATTCTGAGGCACTAGGATAACCCTCCCAACCGAAAAAACGGAATGTTACAACTCTACAATCATCGTACACATCCCTTTCCCGGCCAATGCATCCTAGCACCACTGGCACGCACATCTCCCCTCTGGATAAAGGTACATCTATGATCTCATTACATAACACCTAGTAGCAGACCTATACACAGAGCCACAGAGCTCAGGATACTTCTGATCTGTATATAGCAACACAACAGCAAAGGTAAATTGCCTTTTCCCTCTTTCCCCACTAACCTTCCTCCCTGCTGCCATTTCAGGGCGCCTGGTGAGCATGTAAATGGCAGCGATGTAAATCGTAATAAACATAAAATCAGCAGGCATGGGATAGCTTACAAGAGATATTTTTGTCGTGGCACAATTCTCATTTTCCAATAGTGACTGCTCTGCACTTAGGCTCAAATGAGGAGTAGCACTATATGCTCCATTCAATCAGTGGCAGCCCATTAAATTAAGGGGATGGATCTGAAAGTCCGGGTGTGACATAGGTTTTGAACCTGTCTCACACACAATGGGCATCATTATGACTTTGGCGGTAGCCATGCCCTTAATAAGGGCATGGCTGCCACCAAAACTGGGTCCGGGTTCCCTGAATGGGGAATTACCGGGCCATTCTGAGTTTGGAGGGCCCGGTAATTCCTCCTTCAGGGAACCCGGGCCCGGACCTTCCCCATTCCCATTTGAGCCCCCATAGGGCTCAATGGGAATGGGAGCGGGAGCTAACAACGGGCCGATTACGACCGGCCCGTTGTTAGCTCCCTGGTCCCCTCGCGGGACCCGGTAAGGACGCCTGGTTCTACCAGGCGTCCTTACCGGGTCCCGCGAGAGAACCTCGTAATCTTGCGGAATGGGTTTTATGGGTCCGCTTCCATTAGCGGCACCCGTTAACCCATTCCGCAAAGGTTGTGATGAGGCCCAATGTTGGAACCTAGATTTGCGCAGTATTTCCAGTGGCAACTGGGGTAAGAACACTGCTGCCTCGTTTCCCCAAACTAGTGGTTGATCTGAATAGGGGCAGGCATGGGCAAAGCAACAGTCATTTCATCTGTGAGCAGCACTGCAACAGACAAACAAATAACGTAAATACTCGAGAGAAGCACTCTTCACTTTAAGAGAAAAAGAGGAATGGTTTGTAGCTAGCACTTACGCGCATACAGTGTACAGGCTGAGCAAGCAAACACACATCTTCGCCATCATTCTGCTTCTTTAAGACCTCTCGTTAAAAGGGAACGCATTGAGGACAGGCAAACTCATGCAAACAGCTCATGCATTTACATCAATATATATCTAAAGAAAGCGATCATTATAACAAATTATATTACGGCATTTTTGGCCGTGTCCAAGCAGTTACATGCATTTAATAATTGCTTGGCCTTTACCATGCACTCGGGGCATTGCTTTGAAATCATTGGCCGCACATCGCTTCGTGCATTATTTCTTGCATTTACATTCGACTTATGGAAAGGCATTGTAGTGCAATTTTACAAAATAAAGGAGAACCATGAACAATTTGCAATTAAAATGAAAACAGGAGTTTTTGTTAGAGAAAGCGATGAAGTGCCGGAAACGATGGGTAGTGTTGTCTAAGGCTGCAAAGATCTAACGGTTAATTTCAGTTCTCTTCATTTGAATCGATTTGCATTTCCCACGTCACATTCAATAGACAATGTTTCATGCTCACCAAAATTAGCTGTAGCAGTTCAGCTGAAGCCTTTTATTAATGGCACTGTTTCCGGTGCTGTTTGAAGTCCTCCCCAGCGAACACTTTGCCATGTTTTATGTCGCCAAGCTTTATTTCAGGGATAACTGGAGCCTATGAACCCCTGGCTAGGCAAGTCGAGTTTACAGATGATGGAGTATTCTCAGCTTGCCAGAGCAAATGGGAGGGTGGGGGCTAGGGGAGGAGGCCGCAAAGGATAGGGGCAATTCCATACCGGGATACGCAGGACACTTTTGCACATGTAGATACAGTGTATAGGAGAGTGGTTTATGCAATTGCAGCACCTCAGTGCAACAGTGGGGGGCTGGACAAAAAGGCAATTCTGTAAACTGAAGGGGTTTCCATTGGAGTCACACCTGTACACGGGTTACTGCAGTGAACATGTGCCCAACTAATTTGGAAAATGTTGATTGTGTTTGCTGGACCCGACCAGCGAATGCAGGGCACTTCTGCAGGTTGCCATGGCCAATGTTGGCAAGTCTGAAGTCTTTGTTTTAGGTTTTGTCAGAATAATACAAACTGCGGATATTTGGCAGTCCTATGTGTAGGTAAAATGTTATAGTGTGGGCATAGTGGCACCAGTGTGGGCACAGGGGCCCTTCTGTTTACTGCTTTGGGATTGTGTGCAATGCATCACGATTGTAACCCAGTGAAAGGAGCTCTGCGCACTATACAGGTTGTGCATCCGATTGTATATGTAAATGCCACCCTCACAACTGTACACTGGTGACTACTTATACATCTCTTAAAATAGTTCTAAGGTCCCATAGTTTTACAGTACACACCTCCACCAGTGTATAGAAATGCCCTCAATCCACAACCTCAGCTGTGCAGAAGAGACTCAATTAATAGTCTGAAGTGACCAGTGAAAAGTAGTGTCCCAAATACACCAGTGTGCAGAATCCCTCCCCAGAATGTGCCCCCGCTCCACATCCAATCTCATCCTTGTACAGAGGTGTCTCAGGCATACAGGACTCTTCACCAGTGCATATGAGTGGCTGGGCAGTACAGCTCCTGCACAGTGTTATACGTGATTGAAAAAGATGCAGCCCCTTTAAGAACACAGACACAGAGAGAAGCGGGAAGAGGGCGGAAAGGGAGGGGCCAGGGAAGGAAAAAGTTAGTTACACTGTAGGAGTGAATAAAAGCAGTTCACAGCAGGCGAGGCTCCATCTGATGATTACGTGTGGACGTATATGTGTGAGTGGAGCCCAACACTGGCGACGAGGCCGACACGTACCCTGTGTGACGGCAGCAGCGGAGGGCTGTGAGCCCAGCAGGTCTGAAGAGCGCGCGCTCTGTAATTGTGCAGTGGCCGTGTTCCCTGCCACAGGGCCTGTGCACCCAGCAGCTTTGGGTGGGCCTGTGTGCCCTACAACTGTGCAGTGGTCCGTGTGCCCTGCCGAAGGGCCTGTGTGCCCAGCAAGCGTGGTGGGCCCGTGTGCCCTATGAATGCAGAGGCCCGTGCGCCCTGCTGAGGGGCCTGTGTGCCCAGCAAGTGTTGTGGGCCTGCGCGCCCTGTGAACGCAGAGGCTGAGCCCTCCACGACCCGAAGAGGACCGCCTGCGGGCCCGTGCGCCCGACGCCAACGGCGCGGCTGTGTGCCCGTGTCGGAAGTCCCAGCAACTGCGGAGCCACCAGCAGAGGAAGCAGAAGACGCCCGCGGCCCAGCTGATCTATCCGCCCACCGGGAGAAGACGGGAAGAATCACCCGACCGGTGCGGTCGCAATGATCAAAGTAAGGAGCTCGGTCGAGGGCTGGGGACGGAAGGAGCCACGGCTGAGAGTAGCCCCGTGTCTCCCAGAGTGACAATTGAAATCATACTGATAAATCCCAGCGAGGTTAACCCCGCGTCTCCCAGAGTGACAATTGAAATCATACTAATAAAACCCAGCGTGGTTAACCCCGCGTCTCCCAGAGTGACAATTGAAATCATACTAATAAAACCCAGCGTGGTTAACCCTGCGTCTCCCAGAGTGACAATTGAAATCATACTAATAAAACCCAGCGTGGTTAACCCCGCGTCGCCCAGAGTGACAATTGAAATCATACTGATAAATCCCAGCGAGGTTAACCCAGCATCTCCCACCTAGTGACACGAGGAAATATTAGAAAGAAACGTGGCACTATGAACAGTGATGTGGGCTCAAGTGGAAGGCCAAAACCCAGGGCCCAACGACCACACAAGAATGCCACAGAATGTCACAGCTGACCCACCTTAAAAGGCCAGCCACCTCAAGTTTCCAGAAGGAAAGACCACACCCAAAACCTGAGAAGCGTCCCAGTGCCGCCCGGAGGCGTCCACAACCAGCGCCCACGGGCCACCTGAATCACTAAAGAGCATCCAGCTACGCCACCATGTCGAATCAGGACGCAGCGGCCCCCACTGCCCAACTACCAGGAACACCCTCCTCCCAAACTGAACCCGCACCACGACCAGGGTCAGCGATGGGAAGAGTGGGTAGAAGAGTTTGAGGACTTTGTAGGTGCCATTGGCACACAAGAACCACCCAACATACTCAGCATCTTTGCCAATGTTGCAGGGAGAGAAATTAAAAACATCATACGCACGATCCCCCTACAAGACCGCACCACATATGCAAAACTCCTACAAGCCATCAATGAGAAGATTGTCATCTCACCCAATCGCGACTATGAACGATACACTTTTAATCAATGTGGTCGACTTCCCCATGAATCAATAGGAGAATTCATCATTCGCCTTCAAAGAAAGATAACAAAGGGCGACTTCACCAACTTTAATGACGATAAAGCCATCAGGTTACGCATAATTGAAGGATGCATATCCTCAATGTTCCAGAAACACCTCCTAAAGAAGCCCCTATCCCCAAAGGAAGTACTGGATTTGGCCAGAGTCTATGAAAGAGTGGACATCCAAGCCGCAGCCATTGAAAATCCCAGGAGGGGCGACATCATTGCAGCTGTAAATCCCTATGCCCGATACCCTGCCTCACAAAACAGATCCAACCCAAGATACCCAAGTCAACGGACACAAAGTGACTGCCAATGCTATGGTACGCTACGCTGTGGATTGGGTACCCGCACAGGGGCCCGTGCCCTGCCATCGGCCAACGCTGCCTACGATGCGGCATGGAAAACCACTTCCAAGTGATGTGCAAGGAACAACTACCTGAAGGAAGTTCAACACGTCAGCGGCCTGCCAACCGCACGACAGAGACAGATGCGGAACACCATCGCCCGGTAGATAGAAACACTCCATCTACCATAATCGCCTATCAATGCCCGAACACTGTGAGGGCCCTTGAAGGACTCCAGATCGAACCAGACAGAAAAGACCATGAGCTATATGACATCCGCCAATGAGACCTCATGCAAGTGCCAGAACAAGGGTCGACATACATGGGGGAAACCCTGTTCCCCCACGAACAGGATGTGAACCCATATCTCAACTCCCCACCAAGATATCAGTCAAGAGAAAACGAACATACAGAATACCTACAAGATGGCTACGACAGGGAGTGCGTCCCCCTCCTCAGCGTTGACGTGGAAAACACGTCAGCTCCCAGAGTAACAATTCAAATGGGGAACACCAGAAACAAATTCGTCATCGACACAGGAGCGACGGTAAACGTCATGAACTAAGACATCTACCGGAAGATCGCCTTTTCATATCCCCTACGAGAATCCAGGACACACATCTTTCAATGGGGAGCGGTCCTACCCATGACCTCGAGAGGGCAATTTCAATGTGATCTACGACACCGTGATCTCACGGTGACCTCCACGATAGATGTCATAAGAAGCCCATCCATCGGCCGCTGCCTCCTCAGTTACCGAACAGCCAGTGCCTTGGCCCTAATTGACCTACACTACGACATGTCAGAAATCATAGAGGGACACCCATCGATACGTGAATCCATCATGGTGATAACAGACCGACCCCTTGTGAAAGGAGACCTCAAAAACCAATTCCCCAAACTATTTGAAGGGGTAGGGATGCTGAAGAAAAACTCGCCCATCAAGCTACACATCAATGACGCCATCACACCAGTACCACAGCACCCCCGCAAGGTGGGCTTCCACCTTCAGGAACAGGTGTCGAAGGAGATCCAACTCCTCCTCCTCAACGACATCATAGAGAAAGCAGAGGGACCAACACCATGGGTATCCCCAATAGTTATTGTGCCCAAAGACAATGGACGCCTCAGCATATGCGTCGATATGCGCATCCCAAATACTGCTATCCAGAGAGAGAGGCACCCAGGCCCAAGCCTGGAAGACATGTTGATCAGGCTAAATCAAGCAAGGTTCTTCTCGAAACTAGACCTCAACCAGGGCTACCACCAGCTCGTCCTGGACCCGGAATCGAGACCCATCACCACCTTTGCAACTCAAGACAGACTATTTAGATACAAAAGACAACATTTTGGCATATGGTCTGTTGCAGAGATTTTTCAGGAGACAATCAGACGCCTAATAGCATCTGATATGAATGCACTAAACTACAGTGACGACATCTTAATCTTTGGGAAGGATCAAGAACAGCACAACAGAGCCCTAAGAGCCGTCTGCAACATCCTCCAGGAAGCAGGGTTGACGCTAAATGAACCCAAATGTGTCATTAACAAGACCAGTCTCAAGTTCTTTGGGCACATATTTTCCAACAAAGCAATAGCAGCCAACCCGGACAAGATAAAGGCCATCACCGACCTCCAAGCACCCACAACTGCTGCAGAACTGCGCTCCTTCTCAGGAATGGCAAGATACTATGCACGCTATCTCCCGAACTGCGCTACAATAACTGACCCACTCCGCACCCTCCTCAAGAAGGACCAGCCTTTTATCTGGGATGCACCCTGCCAAGAAGCGTTCACGACCATAAAAGAAAGTCTCACCAACAACCGCCAGCTGGCATACTTTCGTCCAGAATGGCACACCATCATTACGGTAGATGCCAGTCCAGTGGGTCTCGGAGCAATCCTTGCGCAGACCGATACCACAGACAGTGCCCGACATGCATACGCCAGCCGCGCCCTGTCACACACAGAAAAGGCCTACTCTCAAGCGGAGAGAGAAAGCCTAGCTGCAGTATGGGCCTGTGAGAAATATCACCACTTTATCATCGGCCGGAAGTTCACCCTAGTGACAGATCATCAGGCGCTCCTTTCAATATTTGGAAACCCCAAAACCAAGATGCCACCCTGTATAGAGCGGTGGGGAATAAGACTACAAGAATACGACTATGCAATCATTCACAAACCAGGGGGTGACGCCAACCCAGCGGACTACCTGTCCAGACATCCCATGATAGACGATCTCAACCGCGACTTTCAAGGAAAGGAGCAAAGCCGACCCAACGATCAGGGCCGCCGTCTCTCTCACCCGCTCTAACAAATGGAGAGAGCACCAGAAAAGAGGTACCGGAGGGGAGGAGGCAGACACGAAGGAACTTGATTGGCTAGCCAAAGTACATGATGAACTCATAGCCACGGATCAAGGATTATTACTGCGTGGGAAGAGGCTGGTAGCCCCGAAAGACCTAAGGAAGACCCTGGTAACACTGGCACATGAAGGCCACAGGGGAGTAGACAACACGAAACAAATTCTCAGGAATTACGTCTGGTTTCCATACATGGACGGGATAGTCAAAGACATGCTCATGCATTGCAGACCCTGCCAACTGGCAGCAAAAGGGCCAACCCCGAGCCCCCTCCAACTAACCACACTTCCAACAAGGCCCTGGCAAAAAGTCACAATGGACTTCTATGGACCCCTAGGAGAAGGGGGATATTTACTAGTAATAATAGACGAATATTCAAGGTTTCCTTTCATCAAGCAAATACCCTCAAGAGCATTCAGGGAGACAGCACCCATCGTAGATGAACTATTCAGTGAATGGGGCATCCCCAATGTCGTCAAAACAGACAATGTATCCCCTTTCCAGGGAAGAGAATTTGCAAACTTTGCGAACCACCTAGGGTTCCACCATCAGAAGATTACACCACTCTGGCCCCAGGCCAACGGGATGGTGGAACAGTTTATGGCCACCATCAAACTAACCAGGCAAAAAGCAGCAGCAGAGCAGACACCTCACCTGCAAGCCATCTGCAGTATGCTCAGAAGCTACCGAAACACCCAACATGACTCGACAGGAAAGCCACCAACCGAACTCATGGTGAAGTATCAACCCAGGACACGCATTCCCCGATGGGAGGACTACACGCCAGAAGAGGACACGGCCATCAGAGAACGCGACGCCGAAAAGAAGAGGAAAGCCAAACAGTGGGCCGACAAAAAAAGGGGTGCGAAAGAACACCAACTAGAGATAGGACAAACCGTCCTAGTAAGAAAAACCCAACGCAAGAAAACAGACACACGTTACAGCCCAGAGCCTCGGGTCATCACAGCCATCAAAGGACCCATGATCACGGCGACCGGAGAACCAGGAGACGTCACCCGGAACTCCTAATTATTTAAGAGACTCTATCTTGAAGAACCAGAGCTATGGGAGCCCGCAGAGGGAAGTCAAAGCGAGGAAGAAGAAACAGAACCCCCGGTGGAAACGACTGGCGAAAGCAGGGAATCCCCAGGAAGACCTCCCAGGACAATAAAGAAACCAGTGAGACTCATCGAACAGATGTAACTGGACTTTTGTGTTAAGCACGGGGGAGGTGTTATACGTGATTGAAAAAGATGCAGCCTCTTTAAGAACACAGACACAGGGAGAAGCGGGAACAGGGCGGAAAGGGAGGGGCCAGGGAAGGAAAAAGTTAGTTACACTGTAGGAGTGAATAAAAGCAGTTCACAGCAGGCAAGGCTCCGTCTGATGATTACGTGTGGACGTATATGTGTTAGTGGAGCACAACACACAGGTACACAAAAGTACTGCGATGTATGAATATCCTCACAAATGTACAACAGTGTATTCCACATGCGGCTCTACAAGGGGTGCATTTCTGTACACTGGAATGTTGCTCTGTAGTCTAGATGCAGTTCTTCCTCAAGCCGATCAAACTGTCTCTTGACCTGAGGCAGGCACCAACCCCTTCTATCAGCCGTCAGAGAACTAACGTCCCTTTGACCAAACGAATACTGACCTGCAGAAGTGCATGGGATAAGTAGTAGCTACACCATCTACTCACAGGTATTGAAAACAACAGTATTCCCAATTGAAAAGGTGAACAAGGCACAGATAAGACATATACCTTCCACGCCTTTTGTGGTCACGTGGAAGAAGGTCATGCTACACTCTTAAGATGGGTGTGAATGTGAGACAGTAGCAACCGAAGCAGAAATAATACAAAAATTCCACACAAAAAATGAATGGCCAATCAAGGATCAATACAAATATACATACCTTAATTAAATACACCAATAGTCAATACAGCTGTCCTAAAAAAACACTAACAAAAACCCACATGTGTATAGGAAGACAGAGCAATGCAGAA
The DNA here is from genome assembly GCF_040938575.1 of Ambystoma mexicanum. Lineage (NCBI taxonomy): Eukaryota > Metazoa > Chordata > Amphibia > Caudata > Ambystomatidae > Ambystoma > Ambystoma mexicanum. The sequence continues at coordinate 458,260,491 of NC_090928.1, forward strand.
TATAATGATGCAAGCACTATGGATACTTAGCAGGGACAACAAGGCCATACATAACTTCAATGATGTTGAAAGGATGTGGCTTTGGGAAAAAGGTGCAAAAGGGGGCATAACCAGTCTCTAGGGTCCCAAAAAATGTACCTGGTGGGCTGGGGTCTTTCAAAAGTATTAATCAGTTCTTGGCAGTTTGAGAGCCTTGAAACAGGCTTCTTGATGTTGTGTGAGTGAATTGAAACAAGTTCAGATGCAGCAAGTCGCAGTGATCCAGACAGGCAGCTGGTGTTGAGTTGGGCTGCTGTTTGATGTGGCTTTTTGAAGAATATGGGTCAATGGTACCAACACGGTTGATTTGGCATTCAAGTAGGATTTGGCCATGAAGATGCTGTAAATTCAAGGTGTGATTCCAGATGTGGTGGTTTGATGGCTTGCACAGTGGTAAGCTTCTTGTTTGATCCAGGGAAAATGACGTGCTCATTTGGATTGGAATGGTGCATCGCTGAACTATTTCGAGCAGCAGCAACAGCGGCTGAAGAGGCAGCACCTTGGTGTGTGTTGGCTTGAATGCAATTGACCATGGGTCGATGGCGGTGCGATGCAGATGGGGGGGCAGCTGCTTTGATACTTAAGTTGCTGTGAATTTCAATCCAGGAGATCAGGAGCATGATTAATCAATGTTCTTGTTCTCTGAACTTGGAGAGGCTGGCTGACACCTGCAGGGTTCCTTGACCTCCAGTGGGGTCCTGGGTACCCGTGTAGCTGACAGGTAGGTAGGTCTAGCTCTGGCAGCAATTCAACCTGAATGTTCCATGAGGATGGCTAGGAAGCAGGGCTTGACTCTGCCTTGGATCACGTCTTCTTTAACTCACTGGCTGAACACTTTGGAAAGATCAATTCTCCCAAAAGAGGTCCAAATGAATTCTTCTTGAAATCTTGAAGGTTCAAAATGAATCAAAGAAAGTGGAGCAACACATTCTTTATAAAGGCAACCCTGCTTTAAGGGATCCAATCCTTGTTCTCCTAATAAGTGGTTTGTGCCTTTTTGAATCATACCCAACGTGCTTTGTGTGGAGGACAGGAAGGAAAGAGCAGTGCACAGAAAATCAATATGGAAAAATACTTACACCTTTGTGCTCTGTTCTTCTTTTCTCTCTAAACCCCCACCCCCTTCTATAGCCCTGCACTTCAAAGGCTTGTAGAGGAGGAGTCAAATAGCCCCACTTCAACCAACTCGCCCATATTGCCTATATGTTGGGAGCCTGAATGTGAGACACGTGTAGTACCAGGGAAATACCTGGGAGAATCTGGGAAGCAAGGTTCCCATTGAGAAAGCCATATATACATATGAGACAGTACGATGGTCATTTGAATGAAATTCCAGCAGAAACAGAACAAATGAATGACGAAGATGAATGGTGACGTCATACAAAGCAAGGCTGACGTACATAGAAGAGATGCAGAGGCAAGAATATGGAGATATTCTGTAATGCATCAAGAAAGTATCAAGGATAAGTGACATCTTGGGACCAAGGTGAAGAAGCTTATGCCACGGAACTGATGAAGATATCAAGCCAGTTTAAACGTGTACAGATGAAAAAAAAAGCAAGCAAATGAAGCATTCCTGAGGCTAGCTTCATAGTGAATAGATTGCAGCATACACCCACATATACATTACACGGCCAGCGGTAGCGGGCGTGTAGTTATGGTCAAGTTGCTAAACCCATAGGAAGACCACAATTTCAGCAGTTTATAACTGTGCTCCCCCTAGAGGAATCCTCACCAAACTTTGCAAAAAAAGTATATGGCCCACTCTGAATTTTTGACGCAAGTTTGGTGATGTTTCGTGCAGGGGAGAAAAGTTATAGGTGGGGTCCCACATTTTCTTTCTTCCATAGACTGAATGGACAAAAACTTTGCGCATGGCTACAGCCCGAACGGCAGGATGGATTTTCACCAAATGTATGGCAGGAGCGGCGGCTTGGTTCGAAAGCGTGCTTTTGCGCGTTTGGTGGAAATCCAAACAGTACTTTTGTTGCAAAGAACTGAAATGTACGTCTAAAAAATGCGTGATACCTGGCACCGCTCCGCGGACCTGTTTCCCTGTTCGCTCCGCGGACAGAAGTCTCATTGGCTTGGAGTACGCCGTGATGTCTGTGAACTTTGGACACGGCCGGTGGTTGGCTGGAAGGAAGCGTGGTGTGCGTCAACATTTTTGGGGAACGCCGCTAGGGTGTATCAGAGGACAGGACGTCTCTGAAAGGGACCGAGAAATGTAATGTAAGGCATGTTTTGGTGGGAAGAAGGGAAGGAAAGGTTGGGGGAGAGAGAAGTGTTCCATCTGAGATGTGTGATTATTAGGTGGACGATGACAGTGGTGTGCCTGCAGTATCTTTGCGTACTGCGCCAATTCGCCGGTCCCTGCACAGGTGACTACCATGTTTGCTGAATGCAGGCAGCCTTCGTTACGGCACAATAGCTTGTGCCATGACCTCTTACCGTGGTGACTCATGGCAACTGATTTGCAGAAGGGGAGTGCATTGGAAAACAAATATTACGCCATGTGGTCATGGGAAGGGATTGAAAGGGTGGGGGAGTGAGAAGTGATTCATCTGAGATATGTCGATAGGTGGAGGAAGACGTTGTTGTGCTTGCTGTATTTGTCCATACAGGGCCAATCCGCGGGTCTCTGCACAGGCCACTACCATGTGTGTTGAATGCAGGCAGGCTTCGGTACGGCAGGACAGCTGGTGCAGGGACCTCTTTCCATGGTGACTGGTCGGAGCTCCATTGCATAAGGGGAGTGCATTGCACATGACATGCACATTGCAAGATAACGTGTACACCTGTGTGTTGCATGTGGTAAGGCCGTAGCTCATTCATTGTACAGATGGAGGCTTTGCATCGCCCAGTATGTGTCATGGTTGCAATTAGGTTTGACATTGTTGCCTTCTGTGTGTGGTTTGTCAGCATTGCATACATTGTTGCACCCAGGGGTGTGGTGCTTGTTAGAACTTCCTACATTGTATACTCCATGGCTGCAGCTAATGGAGTGAACAGTTCTGCAGTGTGTGCACTAAGTGTAGTGTTGGAATACTGTCAGTATAGAAGCGGGTAGGGTTGAAGTGCATCTTCCATGTGCATGGATACTGCAGTGTGTGAAGTGGGTGCAATACTCAAATAGTGTGTGCAGAGAAGTGGATAAGGGTGAACTGCATATTTCATAGGATTGTGTAGTGTCCATTGCACGGAGTGCTGACTACTATGCTGCACTATGAGGTATTGCTTTTGTGTACTGAATAGAGTGCTGGGAGCAGGGCCACTGTTTCATAATTATTTTTGGTTTGGTTGGCAGTAACACCATACTGTGTGAATGAAAGTGGGTATGAGTGCCAGAGGCTGTCAAATGTTTGTAGAATCTGCTAACTGTTGCATGGTTCCATGCACAGCTGTATTAAGGTGCAGTGGTTGGGTAGCAGTGGCAGTGGCTGTGGTACGTGTGTGGAGTGTGGAACTTGGGCACGTTTCCATGCATGGCTGCCTTACGTTGTGGTGGTTGTGGGCAAAGCCTAGACTATTGGGTGCATGGCCATTGGCCGTATGCCGTTGGCTATGCACCCAATAGTCTAGACCTTGCCCACACCTACGCAGCAATGCAGTTTAGACTGCACCTATCAGAGGGTGCTCACCTTTACGGAATGGTAGTGGAGCACATTTTACTCTTCATAAAGCACCAGAAGTGTGCTGACATGCATATATTGTTGCTTCCATGGGTGCGGTCATTGTTAGAACATCCTACGGTTTTTGGTGTATGGCTGGAGATTTAGCATCGCTGTTTTATGGTGCTGGGGTTGGATAGAAGTGCCGCTGGCTATGTTACGTTTGTGGATTGTGGTTTCTGGCCACATATTTGCATGCATGGCTCCATTATGTTGTGCTGGGTGTGGACAGACTCTTGTGTGCATGGTCAAAGGCGTGCTAGGTGCCGCTCTGGATGATTTTGCATGCTGACATCGTCGATTTTTTTCCAGACCTTTGTACTGAAGGTGTTTAGGAAGCAGATGCAACGTGTACTCGGAGTGTTGAATGGTAAATATGGAGTACTTTACAGAAATGATACTGTTGGCTGCAGAGTTCTTGGCTGTGATTGCTGCATGCATGCGTGATTATTTCACAGTACTCAATGAGGGAGTGCTGGAAGAAGAACAGTGGAGAGGGGACATGGACTGTCCCTGCTTCACTGGGATGTAGCTCTCGCTGTAGCTGGGAAAGCGCACGTGCCACATCCTGCCAGTTTCAGCATGGTGGGCATGCAATGGAACTGTGGGGATTATGGAATCAGGTGTCAATGGTGTGGTTCACAGGAAGGGGCTGTACTACTTTTTCCCAATACTCTCTGTGTAATAAGGTTGGTAGAGATGGAGAGACGCACAGTGCTGCTTGTGAGGAATACATTTGTGGAAGATCTGCACATGTATGCTGTGCAAAGAGGCGTTGCTGCTATTTTTGGGTTGGAAGCAGTGGACACTTTGTGGGCCAGTCTCTATGCGTGCAGTTTTGGCGGTACGGTTTGTCTTTGCAGATATGTCACCTCTATCATTACTGGTCAATGTGTTGTGGTGCATTATGGAAGTCTACATTTGGGTTATATGTCGTGTGGACGGTTGCTCTGTCACCTGTAGAAGTTGATGTATGCAGTGATGCAGATTTTTCCCACTGCCAAGATCGTTTTCTCAACCATTCCACCAAGAGGAGTATGTGACCATGCCAGTGTAATTTGTCCCCAGCCATAGCTCAGAAGTTGTCTTATAAACAGAAGCATGTCTGCATTCATGTGCACTGATTGAATGTTCTCCACCCACTATGAGAGCATGAAGTTGCAAAATATACACTGCTTCCATGCAAATGGCATTTCTTTGAACGCCATTGGCAATACCATTTTCTTTTACACTGTGCAAGAAGCATTGACCATAATTCGGTACAAATTGAAGGAGGAGAAACAAACAGAAACTCATACAAAGAGAAAAAAACAAAAATGGTTGTTTGCAAGCACTTAAAAAACAAGTAACAAAATAAAATAAAAAAAACAACATTTTGCAGATGGACCACTAAAAACCCAATCCACTACCCTGTTTCACACCCCCCCCACCCCTCTTCCTAGCATGAAAACTCTGCGGATTCCGCAGTAGTTTCAGCATTACACCTGCCACATCAGGCCATTTTCAGGATGGGAGCCATGGAAATGGGACTGTGGAGGCTACGGCATAGCGCAATAAGGTTTGTGGTTGTGGTGCTTACACAAAAACTGTGGCAGAGGGCTCTTTGCACAAAGAAGTGCAGAAGGCTATGGTGGAAGTGTGCAAGGTAAGGACCAGGCATCCTATTTGTATGCATGCACTGTATGTACTTGCGTGAAGTTGTAACATGCATTGAATGCTGAAACCTGTAAAGTGTACAAGGTAAGTGGCAGGCATCCTGTTGGCATGAATGAAATGTGTGCATGGTATCATATGATGTGAAATTGTATGATATGCCATTTATAATGCGCCTATACACAAGTTTTGCAAGGCGTGACGAGGCACGGGAGGGGGAACAGAGGGGAGACATAGACAACAAAACTACTAGGACAGGTGTCATTCTGATCACCCAAGTGCATGGGTAGGGGAGGGGAAAGTGCCGTACATGGTAAGAAGATCAAATGACAATAAATACAAATACGGCCTGATTGTGCAAACATCAGGTGGTGGTGGAACTGTTTGTGATACACAAAACAGTCCCCAAGTGCAGGGTTTGCCAGAAAGACTGTGCAGTGGTGCTACCGGCGGGGGGAGGTGGCCTGGGCCCGACATCAGAGAGTGGCCAGGTAACCAGTGGAGAACCAGTTGCAGCCAGGATGTCAGCCGGGGAGCAGATTAGAAAAAGCATACACAAAGGGAAAGGCTTTGAGGTGCTTCCGGAACCAGCAATTGTTCTCCTCAAGTTTCAGGGAGGCAGGTAGGCTGTTGCTGGGAAACCCCAGCTGAAGATAGAGATCTACCACCAAATGGTTGCTTGCAGAAGCGACTGACCCTGCAGGAGTTAGAGGTGGATGACGGAAGAGCTTGAGCAGAGAGATATTTAGGAAGTGAGAGTTGAATGTATTGAAGTCCCAGAGCCCAGAAGGCCTTGTGCATAATGCAGAGGGTTTTCACCTTATTCATTGAAGTGACTGCGAGGTATTTCACACATTTCAGCCCAGGAGATATACGATCCCTGGGCTTGAGGCCGAGGACAAGCTGCAGAGTCCTCTTCTGGATGAGTTGCAGAGGCCGGAGAGTAGACGCAAGCAGATTTAAAAAGAGGCTGTTGCAATAGTCCAGCCTAGAGAGAACCACAGCTCTATAGACAGTGACCTTTTGGGAACTTGCTTTAAGTTGGTAAGATACATTCAGTGCTGGTTTGGGTGCCTTATTTTTATGATTTATGTAGGAGATGGGTTAGTGGGGAAAACAATTTGTAGCATTGTCTGAAGGAAAGAAGAGATATTCTGTTTCGATATTACAATGTATGATATGGATAAATGACAACGTTGCAAGCACGTACCATCGAAGTGTCGCTTGATAGTAGGGGATGGGAGAAAAACCAGTATGCTTTTCAAGAACGTAATGGAAGCTCAGTGGCAGATACCATGCGCAGAGGCACTTATAACAGAGTTGTAAACATACTGCATAAAAAGTATTCATACCTCTATTTTGTGGTGATGGGTGCTCATGTGGATGAATGTGGATGCACAAATCTTTCAATCTTTTACTGAACTTTCTACTGGAAGTGCTTTCGAATGACAAGACACTTGCAGGCTGAATTTTTAACGGTACATATGAAGTGTTGTGCACAGCTGACAGTGTTAGATGCAAACGTCTTGGACGGCATTGGTGGATGCGTGTGTGACTATTTACCCGTACCCAATGAGGTAGTGGTGGACAAAAAATAATGGAAAGGGAAGAAGGTAAGCAGTAGAAGGAGGGGATTGCATGATCAGGATTGTTAAAAAAAGAATACTGCTGCTTGCTGATCTACCCTCGATCGCGAGCTTTAGTCGTTTTTAATTCAAGCATTGTTTTAAGTTCTTTGGTGGGATCCTGAAGTAACTTCTTATAATGGTGTGTGTTATTCAATTGTTTATAACATTCTTCAATATAGTTAGTTTTGTTTAGCATGACTATAGATTTTTAATGATAATGCATTACCGGTAAGAGAGTCCAGTGCTTTCTTTTCTTCTGTTTTTAGATTTTGAAACATAGAGGTATTGATCGGCTCAAGTTTAGTCATGTCCGCCAGTACTCTTTTTTTTAAAATTACTGATTCTTGGGAGAACGTGTATGTTGGAGGGCAAAAAGTAGAGGGAGGCTTTAACCCTGAATGGTTCAGCACTGTGGTCTCATTCTGTTCATCTGTTTTACTCGCAAAAAATTATTTTAAATGGATTTTAGACATACATTTGTGGAAGTCTGTATGGAACAGGAACGGGTCATGTTTTTTTGAAATCAGATACCCTAGACCTTTATTGAATACTTGTTCCTCCATCGGGGTCGGTTTATAGTCAGATAAATTCACTTAAAGTGATTCCTGCTTTTGGTGTATCTTTGATCCCTGTTCCAATTGCCCCTGTTGGGTCTTCTGTATAAAAAAGACTGTGTTCCTTGGTTCTGATTACCTCTTCCTTTTTTATAGTTAGAATTGCCTCTTCCTCGATTGGCATCACCAGTAGACCTTCGAGCCACCTTCGATACATAGGTAAAACCAACAGAAAGGTGAAAACACTCATTACTGAAGATAAGAGTTGCATGAAAAATAAGATACTATTAGTACCCATGGTTGAACATTTTGTAGAGAAGGGACATGGTTTTGAAGATGGACGGTATTATTAACCATACAGGGTAATAAACATAACATCAAAAATAGAATCCTGTTGGAAAAAGAACAAAGGCTCATCTTCTTAACACAAAGTGAAACCAAAGGGTTGAATGAAGCCATCGAATGGCACAAGATTTAAAAACCATGTGTAACCCTGCCCATGACAAGAGACAACTACTTATTACAGCAGATGGCTACTAATCTTGTTTTGACTAGCGGTATAGCCCTTATCGTGCGGCAGAGGTTAAGTATTAGAACTCATTATTATGTTTCGGGGTAAATGTAATTTCCCAAAATAGCAAACAATGACCATTCTTAAGAGCGCTGTTCTCCCAAGGGTTAGCTAAACCTAATTTTAGCTGTACTTACTAAGAGAATTTAATTTGTTAATGTCTCTTAATTCAAATGTTAGTGGTTCTTTATCGTGATACATCTATGGCAGTTTGCCGTAAATGAGTATCTAAGATGTGATTTGTCAAGGTATTCCCTTTTAACATTACTTTTGTCCACATTTTCAAATAGCCTTCATGGTTCTGTTTTCACTGGATAATGATGGATGCTCCAAGATTTGCGAGCCAATAGAAACAAAAAAAGTACCACAATTGGGACATGCAACTATTCCCAAGATGGCATCACAGTTTTTTCTGGTTATTTGACAATATATTTTAAAAGAACCTTGAGGGTTAAACCGTGAGTTTACAACTAGATGACATGCCAGATAAAGTCATCTGGTAGATTCTACATACAATGGTAAGCTTTTGGAATTTTGGTCTGTTCCATTGCATAATGACGGATGCTCCAAGTTTTGGAAGGTAATGGAAACCAAAAAGGTACTCAAATCGTGTAATATACTGATTCGCAAGATGGTGTCACAGTCTTTTCTCGTTGTTTCAAAATACATCCCGATCCATGGGGAACCTCGACTCTGTTACGGGTAAATCACGATTCTACAACGAGATGGAGTGCCAGATCTAGTCAACTTCCAGATTTTGCACTTATAGGTGAGTGTTGGTCAAGCGCTACATGTAATAGAACTACAGGTTTTACCGAGCATAGTGCCAGGATTTGTAATCAACTTTGAATAGTCAGAGTAATGCCTGTTTTAACTATCATTACAGGGCTGCACCATATGTGTAGAGCAGTTAGCTACATTGACCGCTGAATTGTTTCCATTACTTTAAATTAAGATACTGCGTGATTAAAGAACTGCAGGAGTAAAGAACTGGGTGAAGGTAGGTTTCTAATATAGAATGTAGCCAACATAGGTTAATTCCTAAAATATTAACACGTTCGTTATATGTAGATTTAAAAACAGGGACTACTTTCCATCCTTGACCATAGGAATTCTCCGGATCGAGTTACCAGAGGAACCGTGCGACATTTCTAAATATACTGTAGCGGAAATCCAGATAGATGTGGCAGCACGTAGAAACTATTAAGAAACTCTCGACCATCACTGAATAGTCAAACTTGAGTCACCGTGAAGAATTATAGATGTAAGATACATGTAATATATTGGAATATACCGACTACTTAAGGGTTTGTTTAAAATCATTACCAAGGACACAAAATAAGAATTCATTCCGTAAATGAGATGGCTTCAAAGAAGCGAAGCGATTACCTTTTGGTCGCACTGTTTGATGGCACATTTTTATAATTCCCATACGTAATTTGATTTACATATGGGAATCTATCTGTACAGGAGGAATCTATCCTTTCCTAAAGTTACAACCATAGTCCATTTGAGGACAATTAACCATGGAAGATTAACTCCACCAGCTAGACCAAGTAATTTGTAGACCTCGTTTAGCTCAAATGACTCTAATTTGTTGTAAGGACTCTGAGCAACTACAGCTCATCCTTGTTTTTATCATTTATCAACAGTAATTCTCGCTTACCTGTGACTAAAAACCTCAGTGAAAGAAACATAGTGAAAGCTGGAACTCCCTTTGTGTGACCTCTCTGATGAAAGTCCCATAAATACCAAGAGGACTGAAACATGTTGATTATTCCCTCTAGTAATAATTGAAACCTAGAAATGTATATTGCGACTGATTAAGAGTCTGAACAATAAGAAGATGCACATTTTTCTGCTCTAGTGTTGTTCTAGATATAAATAGTTGATGATTTAATTGATTTGTCACTTGCACTTTATGTATATGTTTTATCTGTGTTTTAAGAGTAGTTCAATGAATTGTTGTGTATTGCGATCTCAGTTTTGAAATTTTTATAAATATTCTAATCTTAATAAAATATTGAATACAATTTTAGAGATTGTTTCTGAGAGAATCACTGTTGATAGATTTTTTCTACCTTCTGTGTGTATAAAAAAGGTTGTCTCCCCCAAAATTAAGGTACAGTATAACCCTAGGGTGATTACTTTGGGTTTTCCTTGAGGTTGTAAGGATTCACCATTTTACATCTGACTATTTTAATCGCTGGATTCGATATAACCACCTCAAAAGCAGAAGCTCTTTGAGATGTCAGTGTGCCTTTAGGTTTTTCCAAAACAGTAAACTAAGCATGTTCAACAAATAACGTCATGGAACCCCCTATACTATGCTAGCAGATTTCTCCATAGTGAACGTGGTGGCAGCCAATGATTGTTCACAAGGGAAGTGACCCCTCATTACTGGGTCCAAAATTCCTCTGTAATATGCTAGAGGCTTGTACCCCAACATAGTTCTCTGCGTGCGCACCGCTGTCATGACTGTTCCATTCGTGTGTGAAAATAAAAATAATCCCTCTGAATAATTTGGAATCCCCAATACTGGAGCTGTGCAACTTTCCATTTTTAACTCAGCAAACCTTTCCTCCATCTCCTCAGTCCATACAATATTTTCCTGATTTTGCTGTGCCTTTTTCAGGGCTTGCAACAATGGTCTTGTGTAAGAACTATAATTAAATACCCATGCTCTGACATAATTGCACAGTCCTAAAAACTGTGGCATTTGCTTAATCGTGTGCGGTTTTGCTGTTTTCAAAATTGCCTCAGCCCGTTCAGGTGCAATTTTCTTTCCTTTATGCAAGATTAACTTTCCTATGTATAACACCTCTTCTTGACAATACTGCAATTTCTCTTTGTCCACTTTATATACCATCTCTGATAGGATGATCATTAACTGACTGAGTCACGTCTGCACTCTTCTTCTAATGTGCTGCAGACCAAAATATCATTTACATATTGGAACAGAACACTTGGCAAATCAACATTGCTTAAGTTCATCTGCAGGACTTTATTAAAAAATCGATGGAGACTCACCATACCCTTCGGGAAATCTTGTGCTTTTCAATGTAGTCTGATGAAATGTAAATGACGTCAGATCTTGAGAATCTTTATGCAGCGGGATTGAGAAAAAAAGCATTTTTGATTTCAATCACAGTGAAATGTTACGCCTTAACAGGGATATTACATAAAATAGTTGCTCGGTTAGGAACTGGAGGTAACTCAGCCTCAATAATCTGGTTAATCGATCTCATATCTTGAATTAAATGGCACAACCCCCCTTAGATTTTTTGATAAGGTACACAGCGGTATTGCATGGTGACTCTGACATCACTAAAATGACCTGATCCATCATGGTGGCTATCGTCTTAAAAATACCCCTGCCTGCCTTTTGAGACATGGGATACTGCCTTGCTCGATATAAAATTGCTCCTGGCTTCAGTTTGATCTTAACTTCTCCAACCCCTTTTAAATGGCCTATGTCGTAGGGGCCCATAGCCCATAAAGAAATTGTCACTTTTGCCATATCTTCATCAAAAAATGCAGGGCGCCTGTCGCACTATCATCATTTTTTGTGGAACCTTGCGTCTTTTTGCCCTAACCCATGATGTAATGCTCACCTAAAATATTACTTAGTTGTCTGACGTGTCATCTCTAAATATGTCCTCATCAGTGACATCAGTCAATCTGTAACCCTCTCCAATAGCAATCACTGTGCTTCATGATCTGCAGTCATCATCAAATCCTATGAGCATAGCCAATTCCCCTTGCACTACAGCTACTTGCAACACTAAGGGAAAAACCTGTCCCCCTTCTTCATCCATGGGAATCTCTGACCCAAAGAGAAATTCATCAGGTATTCTCATAGTCTTACCCACTATACCAGGCAGCCATGTTAACAAAATGCGTGCCCCATAGTGAAATACTTCTGGTTCTAATGGTACTCCTTGTATGGCTATTTGCCCTGTAAATGCCATAATAAGTTCTCCCACGTTTAAATAATGTATTCCTGGCATTGAACACAGTATGCCTTAATCAGTGAAAGAGATTACCATGTTTAGTTTCATCATTAAATCTCCACTCAGTATATTAACTGGTGTCTGCCGTGAATGGGACAGACATATCACATTCTCCTATAGAGACCAGCGATGTTTTCAGTAAAAGGAACTCTACTTGTAGCTCCTGAGAATCCTTGAGCATTCATGGCATTACCTGATAATGAGCATTTTCCCTCACGTATACGTGAGCGAGTCGCACCTGTGTCTAGTAAAAAAGAAAAGGATTTGCCTCCAATAGTGATGTCAACCCTCGTTTCCTCTTGAGGATTGGGAGTCACAGATAGTACTGAACACATCAAGTCTCCCAGTGAGCTGTCCTATTGTGGGTACATACTTATTCCTGTGCCCGTGAAAGGATTCCCACCTTCGACAGTGACACCCCCTATCCTAGGAGTCAATAACTGTCCTGTATTTGGGTCTGCTGTATCCGCATGAGTGCGTGCAGCGACTGCCCTTGTGGCGGATTCAATGGTGGTAACTGTGGCTGCAAAGCTTGTTCCATTCTCGGTGCTTGTGCTTGATACACTATCTGATTTTGGGCAAACTCATCCCTACTTTGCGAGCTATATGCAGGCAGATAAGCGGTCCCCCACTTGAGAACTGCCCATTCTGTACATACCCTTGGCTCCTGCAGGTTAGCGCCATGTGCCCTGTCATTCCACATGTCCAACAAACAGGAGGGAGTCTTCTGATTTCCCCTCACTGCATGCCTTGATTATCATTCTGCATAGTCTGAAACCCACCTTGATTATTCTGATAATTTCCTTTATTATTCTGAAAGCCTCCTTTTCTGCTGAAGTTTCCCCTACCTCTTGGTACAAATCCATTCCCTCCTTGATCAAACTGCTGTTGGTTGTACACCTGCAGCATGTCTGCTGCTTGCTGTGATCCTGGCTCTTCTTCACTAGTTAACATTGCCCCATCTATAGCATACTTCGAGAGCTTCTTCTGTACTAGCTTAGCCTCCTCAAGCTCCCTAACATTGTCTCTCTTTTGATTTTTCTCCAGCAACAATCCTCAATGATGCGCAATTGCCAGCTGTATTTCTGGCCATGGTTTCACCTACATACCCACCAGCATCTTAAGCTCTCTCTGTACCTTGTTTGGTAGTCCGTGACATATTATATGAAAGAATACAGGTATAGATTTTCCCCACGGTTCCTGCCTTTCCAAAGACCACTGCTCTTGAAAATTCAGAATGTAAACAAGCAGATCCTCCCGTTCCTGCAACTTTTGTGCCATTATAGCGCCAATATCTGATGTATCAGGATATTGTACTCAAAACTCTTTCCAGACTGCCGCTTGACAACTATTAAACGACGCTCCATTGTGTGCTGTGTTCTGTGCAGTTACACTCACATATCCTGCTCTCGACCAAATGTCATCAGCCCTCTCCCCAATGATAGCTGCTAGAAGACCCTTAATGTCCCCTACAGCCAGTGTATTTCCTCCTATCATTTTCTATAATTCATAGATCAATATTCCGGCACCCAACGTCAGACTCAGGAGTTTACACCTTAAATGATCTTTATCCATCTGGGGCCATGGTATATACTGTGGTCTGGTCCCTCCTTTTTCTATCAACGGCAACTGCAAAATCCCAAAATCACTCTCGTCTCCTGTCGTCTGCCTGTCCAGAGCAGGGACACCGTCTTCTTCCTGGTAATGACCAAAGCCTACTCACATATTGTGGTGAATCCCCCCTCTCACTAAGAGGTCGCCTTTTAGGTCAATCTGGCCTCACTAGGGGCTCTGGCGTCCTCGATTTAAGTAGGTCCAGATCCGACCATGTTACTTCCTTATCTGTCGGAGAACACTCCTCAGGACCACATGCACTAGCGCCCTCCTCCCCATGGAAGGTTTCTCTTTCTTCGTCTGACATATCTTGTCCCCAGCTAGTATGGCTATCATCTTTCTCGTCTCTGTTTAACATTAGTTTGTCGAAAGACAAAGTTCTATGCTCGAGCCTGAACAGACCCCCCTCTTTGACTCGAGACTGAGCTCCTTCAAATCGATCGTCTTTCCCTTTAGTTCTCGATTAAGTTTTTGTCCTCATCTCCTGATACGCTTTCTAGATTTTGTCTACAATAGCTCCTATATCAACATTATCTCATAATTCTACTTTAGAGGGTCTTGGCATTGGTTCTTGTGTCAGGAAGAACTCCTCTATGTCCTCCCATGCCACTACTGGATTAGGTTCCATTAACTCTTTCTCTATGCGATAAATGTCGCATGGCCTTTGCCTTCTCTTTCGTTCCATTTCCTCATCAAACTCTTTTTGTTTCTTTGCTTCCTCCCTAACCCTTTCGTCTTCCTGTCTTTTCACCTCTCTTCTCTCGTTTGCTCTATGCACTTCTTCATCTCTTCATCTTTGTATTCTTTTATCCCTTAATTTTTGTTCTTCCCCTTCTTCCCTTTTCTTTTCCAGCCTATCTCATTCATCAATTGCCTTTTGCCTAATCTCATACTTTCTTTGCTCCTCTGATCACTCCTGCTTTCTCAACTGTTCATCTTGATACCGTTGTTCCCATCTTTGTCTACTCTTCTTTTTAGCTTTAGGTTCTTTCAATTGTTTCTCTCGTTCACTATCTTTTTTATCTTGCTCGTCCCGATCTTCCCTTTGCCTTACTTCTTCAATGCCCTTCCCATCAAGTTTGAGCAATATCTGATCACCCATCCATTTGTTCTGTATAAGCGCTACCACGTCAGCTTTGTCTTTCTCTCCTTTCCATCTCTTTATTTCTCTTTCTATCTCTAAAGATATACCTGGTCGGTCACATCTCTCCTTGTCCCCTGGGACTTTAGGGATCACATCTCTTTCTGGAGTCTTTTTGGGACTCTCGTCACTGCTACATGCAAGTGACTTATGTGTTGGGTTACTATACCCTGTTACTGCCTTAAGCCATCTTAAAGGATATAATCTGTCATCTTTCGTACTGTTGCCATTTACTTCAGGTGCGTTAGGGGGAGCAGAAGGCTCTTCACCCCCTCTTTATACTGGTTAAGCATCCAGTCTTCAGGAGGTGGGCATTCCCTTTCCTCCTGGAACATGTTCCAAAGCTCTAAGCTAGCTAAGCTCTTTTCTAGCTTCTTTCCCATGTACGCTACGTGCAAGTATGTAGTCATGTGTTGCCAAACTTCTTTAGACAGTGATCCTCCTTGTGGCCATGGCATGAACATTTTATTTGCTGTGCCCTTAACCCATTCTGCACTGTACTGCTTAAGCTTGGGTGCATGTTTTGGCAGCTGTCTGCACAAGTGTATAAGCAGACTAACATCCTCCATCATGACTTAGTCACAATGGACTGTCAATACTTACCGTTATTTCACACAGATGAATACTTTTCAGAAAAATAATACAATGTGAGCGTCCAGCAATCGTCGCAGTTCCAACCCTCTATGTTTCACTTTACTTCGATCTACCTATTAAATGAACATCATAAATCAACTAAATAAATAAATAAACATATTCAGCCTTTTTACCACAATCTATTACTTTTCCTTCTTCAATATCTACCATATACAACATACAGACAGAGTGCAAACTGACAGACTGGCCGGCCCACATAAATATCTGTTAACGCTTCTCGTGACTAATCTTATTCCTAATAATGACTCAGATCAGAGTATAAGTTGTCCTCTTTAACAATCCTTGATCGTTCGTAGCCTAGGTATGTCCACTGGGACTGTAGAACAACTTCTTCTTAAAACGTCTCTTGACGAAGAATTCTGAGCTTATCAGATGGATCGCTCCTCGTCCATATGCCTTAAACTATGACGTTCTTCATCCTTAAACTAAACATACCCCAACAAACCCAGCATTACTCTTTCCCTTTTATCCCTTTATCACTTTCCCCACTCAATGCCCATTTATCGTTTGCCCTCTCTCTGTCTACTCACCATTCACGTTTTCAGATTCTGACCCTCGATATCGCCTCCTCCTCAACCAGCCGCTTCAGCCTTCGGTCCACTCAGCTGCCTGTAAAAATTGGGAGGGGAAGTCCGTGAAAGAGGGACCCGTCCCACCAATCTCTTTAGTGACTTGCAAGTTTTTACTAATGGGCGCTATCTACACAGAGCTTCACGTTCCTCCAGCTAGATGGCAGAGGACATTCGATATTTCGAGACTCTTAAAAGCCTACTTGTTCGATGGGTCTTTAACCATAATCTCTCTGCTAGCACCTGAACCTGTGTACCCAACACTGGGCCCTTTAAGACGGGGGTAGCACTACTTTGAGATAGATGGGGATGCAGAATACACTCAAAGATCAATAATCAGACTGACTCAGGAAGTTGGCAAAGTATGTCTGTTTAATGTTTAATTATGTAAACTAGGGAGTATAACAAACATCAGTTTATATAGCAAAACTTCATCATCATTGACCTCAATCTATGTGGCAAACTACAAAAAACTACTTGGGAAAGTGATTGGCTTAAATGGAACATCTAGGGATATGTTCCATGCTTGTCAGGGAAAGTGATTGGGTCTCTAACATCAGATGGGGCAACTAAGCCCTCCTCTAGTACAAGTCATTACGAACGTCATCAAATACACAACATCCTATTGGTCATATAAACTATAGGGCTCTCTATTACGTGGCCCTCTGTAATTGGTTGGCACCCTTGTACCCCTCTGTAATATTCCACTCACTCTAACAGCACGCAGGCTGGCACCCAGGTGCTGGTGGCCTGGTCATGACCATAGCTTCCCAACTAATTAGCCTGCCATCCATCATCACTTTTGCCATCTGCCAGTCAATTAACCCTTTAAACATTGGCCTTGGGAATGTTCTCTGTGCCTGAGAATGAAAGGGAGTATAGGCATACTTTGTCTCTTGGTTTCGAAACAGCTCAACTCAGTATCTATTTTCATCTGAGCGTGTGACTGGAAACCATGTTTCAGAGCTTTTCTGTATTTAAATTACTATTAAATGATGAACCTCTGATGTCTTCAATGTTCTTGCTCCTCACCTGAGACAGGAGTTTGTTCTTTTCACCCGTTTTGTAACGTCTGCATGAACATACAGGCTCACAGTGGCCTTGACTTCCTGCTACTGGTGAAGCCAAGCCTTTCTTGAATTCACCTCGACATTAAGTCATTTTCCATCTGCACCACACTGAAAAACCCTTTCTGTTCACAGGGTCCAGACTCTGCTAAAGTGCATTGTGGAACATCCATACTCTATACATTCCTATGCAGATACGTTGGTGCATTGCCGCAATCTATTCACTACGTAGCCAGCATTAAGAATACTTTTCCCTACTTGCGTTTACTGCCTCTGTACAATTGCAAAATTACTTTAAATTTTCTTCAAGGTTTCTGCAGCATAACCATCTTCTTTTGGGGCCTGAAATGTTGCTCATCTTTATCACTTTGTCTTCACATCTCGTAGAATGTTTCAGCCTCTGTCTCTGTTCCGGATGCGTCAGTTCTATTTTTCATGATGTCATCAGTCTTCTTTGTTGCTTATCTTCACACTTAGTCCAGGATTTCATTCAAATGGCCATAATATTGTTGTGAGTGCATTTATGGTTTCCTCAATGGGTACCTTGCTTCGATGATTCTTTGCGGTATAGCATTGTTACAGGTACAGCAGGTGTTGCACACTTTGGCTCCCAGCATATAGGCAGCATCAGGGCCGAGGTTTGAGTGGGGTACTTTGCTCCACCTCTACAATGGGGTGCTCTGTTACCTTGTTTGTTGAACTTTCGCTATTTGCGATTTTGGAAAGGTCGAGCTTGACCTTGACGACTCAGAGATCTTCTGCATATGAGATTATAATATCCAAACCTCATATTCATATAATAAGGTGTAGGACGGTGAATCTAGCCAAATTTTCATCCGCTGATGATGACCTGAAAATGCCTGACTTTGCTACATACAAGGGTGAAGAGGGTGAAGAGGAGGGTAAATCTAAAGGTAGAGACAGTGCATCTATGGAAGGAGATATACTATATGTTGATGGGTCATCAATAATTCACCAGGACAAGACGAAGGCACTCAGGGACGGCAGTGGTGCACGGTAAAGGGGGGAGCATGAAGGTCTGATAATGAAAAGATTACCTATGCACTATTCAGCTCAGGCAGCATAGCTTGTCGCTTTCATCGAGGCATTGAGAGCCTCTCAGGGGCGCTGTGTCACCATCTATTCAAACTCAGCATATGTCACAACAGTGCATGCAGTTCTATCTCGGTGGAAGAGGAGAGGGTTTTGGAGGGAAGATGGTTCTCCAATGCAGAATGCAAGGCTGTTGGAAGAACTGATTGAAGCCTTAGCATGGCCCTCCACTGTGGCAGTCATCAAATGCGCTGCCCACACTAATGCCACGGATGAAATCTCTAAAGGCAACACAGCTGCAGACAAGGCAGCCAAGTTAGCAGCCTATCTCCAAGATACAATGTTAACAGAGTGTATAGTGACCACCCTAGTAGAAAGCGAGACCACAGTTCCATACACAGCATTGCCCATATCACAGATCATAAAGTTGCAAGGGAAAAAAATTGAGGAGGAAAGGCAATCGTACCAAGTAAAAATAAAAGGTAATTCAATTTAATCTAATTTCTTTCAGATAACTTTGGGTGTGAACAGCATTTTAAACTTTAGTATTCTGGAACTTTGGGGGAGAGCTTCACAGTAGCTCTACCTTTACAATAAATGTGACTGCTCCAAAGAGGGCATTTGAATGAAGTTTGAAAAATGATACAAAGAGTCAGGTTAAACTGATGTTACCCTCTCTCATTGTTTACAGAAATTTACTAATAAAAGAACTCATAAAAATGAGAGAGACAAAACTCAAGAGGAATTATTAATCAGAGATATGTTTACTCAACAAGGAATTTAGGTGAGTACAACTAATAGGCTAATGTAATCAGAGTTGCTCACCCAACACACCACCACTACTTAATTATTAAAATAATTACAAACATAACTCATTCATTCTTTTCTTACTTTCTTTCATATTCTTTCTTTATTTAGCATCTCTCCTGATGAACCACGAGCATAAGACATGGGGAAACACGTGTTGAGAGGCAAAAAAAAAACTATCAGTTTGTGAATTCATGTTTGGAAAATAGGATATTGCATGCTACTAATGCAAAAAATAAATATTACTTAAAAAGTGAACTTGCTGGTGTGACAGATTTATTATTTTGCCTGAAGCGCATTCCATATAAGTGTTTTCCAAAAAGAGAGTTCTGAGAAGGTGGTGATGCCCCAGGAATTACTCTCTGTGGCATTTGAGCAACTACATTTCCCCTCCCACAGCTCCAAACATCATATTGTGGCAGATATCAAGGAGGACTGGTTTGTATCAAACCTCCAGGAGAGCATTTAGAAAAAAGTAATACACTGTCTGACATGCTAAAGGTTTAGCACATGGATGACATTACAGACATTAAGGGGTACATTGCCTCACCCCATGGGGCCGTGTATCGTGAATTGCACATAGATTATGCAGATATGGGGGAAAGGTGCAGTGGTTATAGGTACCTTATTGTGGTGGTTTGCCCCTACTCAAGTTGGGTGGAAGCAGGACCATGTTCACACCCAGATGTTAAGTGTGCAATGTGGTTCCCGGTCAGAGAGGTGTTTCCACGATCGGGTGTGTGCGAGATATTGAGATCGGATAATGAAACACATTTCTTTAATGGGCTATCTCAGCATGCCACAGCGCTATTGGGCATAAAACATTGATGTGCTCAATTTCCCACCCTCAGGCTAATGGCGTTGAAGAGAGGATCAATGTGCTTTTGAAAAGTAAACTGTCAAAATTGCATTCCACGTTGAAGAAAAAATGGGTACACTGTTTGCCCTTGGTCTTCTTCAGTTTACACACACAGCCTAGTAAGGACTACCATTTGACACCACATGAAATAGTTAGAGGCAGGCACATGCAAACCCCCATATCACCTGTGAGGAAAGCATCAGATGCACATCAAGCAGCGACAGTACCAGGAGCGGAATTTAGGGAATATTTACAGCACTAACACGTGCTATCAAATATATCTCCCGACAGATTGTGTCACCCAGGAGCAAAGGACAGGACACACAGTAAGGGACAGCAACTGCAAACATATCTGCCACAACTGGCCCATTATTAGCTGGGTAGCTGATCTACGTGAAAAATGCTGTGCGCCGATGGAAAAGTCCCAGGTTTCAAGGTCCAAATGAGGTGATGTTCTATATGCCTCTCGCCGTCTGTGTGAAGGAGTTACAATATTGGGTGCATCTCTCGGATGTCCGAAGAGCGCCTGAGACAAGTGCACTACAAAGCTCAATTGACAGATCAAAGACATAACTGATGATAAAGAAGTTTAGTAAAGGATCCATGCCAGGGTGGTGTGCAGTGGAACAACCCTGATTTTTCTTTTTTCTTTTCTTTTTTTCATTTATTATTGTTCTTTTATTCTTTACCTTTTACAATTTTTTAATTTTGAAATTTTTGAAGGTCTACAACCCTGTCCTCCCTTGTGGGAAAAGGTTCTCTTTGTCTCTCTCTCTCTCTCTCTCTCTCTCTCTCTCTCTCTCTCTCTCTCTCTCTCTCTCTCTATCTCTCTCCCTCTATCTCTTCTTTGGTCTCTCTCTCATCCTCTCTTTCTCTCTCTCTCTCTCTTCCTCTTCCTCTCTCTCTCTCTCTCTCTCTCTCTCTCTCTCTCCCTCTTCCTCTTTCTCTCTTTCTTGGTGACCCTTTTCTCCTCTCCAGGGATCAGCAAGTATGTGTGACCGATGTGTTCAAACCTCCCTGTTATGTGGGGATAATGACAAACTAAGTGTAATTTGTTCTAGGAATTCTGCATTATACTTTCTTGGTAGACCGATAATAATATGGTTTTGTGTGACACTGGATGTTGTTGTCAGAGTGTATGAAGGTATGTCTGTTATATGGGGTGGCCATATGAAGGGGGGATGGACAGTTACATATAAAGGAAAATAATATTAGTAGATTCATGAACAATGGTATGAATCTGTCTATGAAAAATAAGAATGAAATAATGTCTTACTTTTTGCTGGCTACCCACACAGATTTGCTTAGACAAATAAGACAGGAAGTGCGAATGACGTTCGACTTATATAAGGGTTTTGGCTTTGAGGCCATTTCTGACATTCAGCATTCAGAGTCGTCTAATAGCTGGTACTCTGATATGCGTACTGTGGGAAGGAATGTGAGGAATGAAAGCTGTTACGTGTGTGCACTCATCCCGCATGCGTCAGGGGCTCCAAAGATTTTAGTTTCACAACCATTCCCAAATATAGAGGCACAATGCCTGGTACATCTTGCACTATGTAGGATAAAGTACACATTCCAGGCACACAGCGTGCAGTGAGGAGCATCAATCTAGACCCAGTGCTATGCAATTGCACTACAAAATACAGCAAGTGTCTACAAGCACCATATTTTTCCTTTGGAGGTCACTCACATGTCAACAACAAATGGCAGGGTACCACAGTGACGTGCCCGGCAGATGAACTGATCGAATACAGAAAAGAAATAATAGCCCAAGTAGATACTTTGGGCCTCATTACGAGTTTGGAGGTAGCCATGCCCATATTCACATAGAAACATTCAGCACATTAAAACAAAATTTAAATATATAAAAAATCATTAAACATCGTAGATACAATGATAAAACCATCTTAAATCAAAGACATTTCATATAAGGACAAAAGCAGCTTTAGTAAATTCATCACATTAATTAGCAAACGATCATTGGGGTTAACTAATACATTCCACCAGAATGTTTCCCAAGTTAACAAAGAGCGAGTGATAAAATAACACTTAAGAAATGTCCCTACGTAAAGCAGTTAGGGCAGGACACTCCGCAATTATGTTTTTCAAGTTTTGCCTTTCAGACTTTCGCTGTCATCTGCCTGTGGACCTGTGTCCTCAGTATTGGGCCAATGGAGTGCACAGTGAGAAGACGGGGGGGGGGCTACATGGGTGAGAGACCGAAAAGAGGGGATGATCTCTCGGACATCGCTGTCACAGGGGCAGCTGGAGAGGAGGAGCCATGGGCACCAGTGTCAGGTGCTGCTGCAACATCGGTTGTGGTGACAGTGTCCACAGTAGATTACTGTTCCACTGCCACAACTCTGGCTTGGCTGGTGTGCCTGTGTCCCCAGAAGTGTGTAACACTGAAGGGTACTCCATGCACAAAGGGGACTGGGAGGAGCAGTAGAACATACACAAACCAAAGGGGTTCCCGTTGGACACTATTTAAATGCAACTCATAACGCATTCTGCTGTGAACATAAGATTAAATTATATTGTTCATGGTATGCATGATACTAGGTACAAAAAGTGAACCACGAATTATGTCAGAAGTTTTGTTTAATTCTTCAAAAAGATATATTCAGAGGGTACTTATGAAATCAAAACTAACAAACGTGCAAAACATAAGATCACAAATGTATGATAATATCAAGCAAAATTGGTACAGAAGGATGTGTATACATACTAACAAAGGAGCCAATGCAAACATATTAATTCTAAGACCGAAGGATACCAGGGGTATCAAACAAGGATAGTGTGTCTGTAAGCAAATACAAATAGGTACAATTAGTCATACACCAAAGACTAACTAACGCTGATTGAAGTAGTTGCAGATCAAATTATTAGGGCTGCAACATGAATTTGTAAACACTTTTTTCAGTGAACAAGTAGAAAAACCATTTTGTAAGTATAAGAAATAGAGTTGAAGAAGAATCTTAATCTGAATTGGGTCTACCCCATCTGCCATTGCAATCTCATGGATTGCTAGTTGTGACTGCAGAAGTGGTATTTCAGCAGACCTAGACATCCTTTTCTTCAGGACGGAATGTTGTTTATCAGCCCCTGAAAGAATGGACAAAATACTTACTAAATGTCAGGGAGGCAGACTTTTGTCTGGGGTTGATGTTGGTACTCTTGTTCATGGATGTTTGCCTGGCATTTTGGTGCTGGACTGCTCATGTGGGCGGGACAAAGACTGATATGCAAATGGGTATTCCTCCTGTGTGAAAAGTACAGTGAGCAAAAAGCGATGGCAGCGGACCCTCAAAGTGGGAAAAAAAACACAGAACAGGTTATCATGCCATATTCTTTCTAGAGAGGGGTGCCTGCTACCTTTTTTGTATTCATGCTGGCATGTACTTGGTGACTCTGCAAGGGAATGTGTTCCAATGTAGGGCTGGTATATTGTTTCATGCTTTTCCTCTTCTCCTGTCACATCAGGGATGCTGTGCTAGCCATGGTAGTGTTTGTGTGACTTTCATTAGGAGGCACCTTTGACTCAGGCCTTCCTGCTAGTGCTTTGTAGTGTTTCGTGGGTGTTTGACCCTGACATCTGCAGCTGTTGCATGTATGCCATTTGTGCAGTGTGTGGCGGATTTTTGGCTGATGTTTTGTTAGAAGGGTGTTGGACATGTTGCCCCAAGGTGGCAGATGTATACCATGTAAATGGGTCATTGTCCATGGTGCTTACAACGCTATTGTTGTTGTGTATGTCCTACATGTGGGCCAGGTCCTTGCTAATTGTGTGTCTTAGATGGGGTTCACGAGCAACATGCCCATTAATGTACTATACCAAAATGTTTTGTTTGTTGTTCTTGAATTAGCTGGGTGACTGCAAGTGTGCCTGTTGCCATTCTATTGTAGTTGTTGTGCATGTGGGACATGATCCACTTACTCATGTACTCACCAGGATCTTCCTGGCAGCTGACTTCCAGATCTGCCGTAGCCATGCCCTCATGGCCCATCATGTGGAAGATGCTTTTATCCCTCTTCTCCCATCGTTTGAGCTGTAGTAAGGCCACATTGCCTCCAACTGTGGCTGCTGTGACCATGCAGTGGGTGTTCACAAGCATCTGCACCCTGCTTCTCAGGTCATTCCACTGCTTCCTTATTTCGTCCATGTCCCGTGGATGGTTTGGCACGGCGTCAACTTTGTCCCATATTCCGGACCATATGACAGCCTTGCACTGTGGGGGCATATTTCTGTGTTATCCCCCATATAGCTCATCTGCATTAGCCGCCACCTCCTTAGCCAGCACAGAGAGCTCCCACTCACTAAATTCTGGCTTTCTTTGACACATTCCTGTCACCTTCCCTTTGCCTTTGCGTGAAGACATGTTTGGGGTGTGTGGGATGTATTGACCCACTCCGCTATGCCATGCGGCATCACCCTGCCAGTTATGGGGAAAGAAACAACAACAATGGCGACAAAACCCTTGTGCGCTCCAAAAACCTCCAAAAACCTCCTAAAACCATGTGCTTCAGCACACAAAAAGAGGGATGCACAACCTGCCACCCATGGTGCATGTGTGGGGGAATAGAGCACACTCTGCAGAAAAGGGGCCAGTGGGTTCCATGTCCAGCAAACAGAGTGCAGAGAGAAAAGCAGCACTTTGAAAATAAACTCAAAAATGTGCCTACAAATGACATTTGCTTTGTTGCCAAAAACTACAAAATGCCTATAACACAACACTTTTCAACATTAACAATCTTGCCTGGTGCTACAATCCATGTATCAAATGAAGCATTGTGAACAAACAAAGTCCTAATATGAAGAGCAAAACATTCATGTGAAACATACCAAGTCTGAAAACTGCCAGCCTCTATGCCAAAATCTGGGTGCAGTACCCTGGGCCGCCAGAATGACAGCTGTCAGATAAGTTACTAATGAAACTTTAAAAGTGAGCTAAAACTCAACAGTCTGCTGAATTAGCAAACATAAACAGGATTGTTGCCAAAAAGGAATACAGATTTTAGTTGTGTTTTTGATTCCACAAATTGTAAGGCCAAGAAAGAAATATATTTGTATGTGATGCAACAGATGTGGTTTTTGCTAAGTTTAGAAGTTAATTAGCTTGGCTGAAGCTGCAAAGAACTGGAAAAGCAGGTTTTTCCAGAAGGAGGGCCTTCCTCTCAGCAGAAACTCACGGGGAGGTGTTAATTGCAGGTGGGACAGAATCTGGTCTACAGAGAGCAAAGGAATAATGACAAAGTGCAGCCCAGGAAATTGGAAGTGTGAAAAGGGGTAGTAAATGGACCCTGGAAGGAGCAGGCAAGGAGGTGGATGCGTTGGACTACAGGGAGACAAAAAGAGGCAGAGCCAAGCGACCATCTGTTGCTAAACATGAACAAAGAACACTTTGTAAAAGACGTATAACTTGCTGTTCAAAATGGTGAAAAATATAAAAATGACAGAGTTGTTAATTTAATTTCTGGCTGCACGTATGAAGAGGCGGCAGAACTGTGTGACATGTTCTGGGCAGGAATGGCAAGATATGTGGTTTTATGCAAAATGTATTACTGTTAGAAATATGAAAATTTACACGCATGTCCCCATGTTAAACAGGCATATTTGTGGGAATTTGCAGAAAAATTTGAAAGTGTGTTCATAGCGAAAAGGGCAGAATTCTGTAGAAAGGGGAGACAAGATCCCACCACTGCGGAGTTTTGAGGAATAGCTGCTTTGTAAAATATGGCATCTTTGTGTGTAATTTGTATAAAAGTGACTAATGTAGAAATGTGTGTTTAGGGTAAAATCCAATTTTGAGACCAGTGGCTAAAGGGAGGTCTCTGAGGATTGTAAAGCAAATCATAAAACCTGACATCACCCAGCCTTGATCCAATCACTCAAATTTCAAGGCGGAGATGAAGTGGGGTCCAATCCCAGCTCAAAGGGGCAGGCTTTGCTAAGCCGGCCCAGACACCCCCTTTGTCTCCCAAGCACCGCTTTGCTCAGCGGTGCGTGGGAGAGCGGTCGCCGGTAGCCCAGAGGGAACTGCAGGCTTGGTAACCCTGCCTGGGCCCCGTGAGTATTTAATTTTGTAATTGGTGCTGTTGAACTTGCTTCGCGCTCCGTGCGCGTTGTGTGCCTTTCTCCTGCTGCCCCCTCCCACTTCCTGGTCCTCCTCTCCCTCCCGCCTCCCTGCCCACCCACCCCCCCTCTGATTGGCTACCTTGCTCTTCCCTTCTGGCCTACTCGACGGCCGTTCCCCCCGCCCGCTTCTTTGCTCAGCGGTGCGTGGGAGAGCGGTCACCGGTAGCCCAGAGGGAACTGCAGGCTTGGAAGCCCTGCCTGGGCCCCGTGAGTATTTAATTTTGCAATTGGTGCTGTTGAACTTGCTTCGCGCTCCGTGCGCGTTGTGTGCCTTTCTCCTGCTGCCCCCTCCCACTTCCTGGTCCTCCTCTCCCTCCCGCCTCCCTGCCCGCCCACCCCCCCTCTGATTGGCTACCTTGCTGTTCCCTTCTGGCCTACTCGACGGCCGTTCCCCCCGTCCGCTTCTTTGCTCAGCGGTGCGTGGGAGAGCGGTCGCCGGTAGCCCAGAGGGAACTGCAGGCTTGGAAGCCCTGCCTGGGCCCCGTGAGTATTTAATTTTGTAATTGGTGCTGTTGAACTTGCTTCGCGCTCCGTGCGCGTTGTGTGCCTTTCTCCTGCTGCCCCCTCCCACTTCCTGGTCAGCTTCACCTGCTTCTCCGCTCCCCCGGCCCACCCCTCCTTCACCTGGTTCACCTCATCCGCATGGTGCCTTCGCCTCACTGTATTCCACAATTGTGGTTAACTTGGGTGTTATTCTCCCCTCGCAGGACTCTCAAACTTAGGTGGCCCTGTACCTAATACGCATTATTGTTTGCTCTGAAATGTGGTAAACTTGCCTGCCGCTCACTTCCTGTCTGCGTGCTCTCGTTTCGTCTGTCTTCCCCCCCACCCCCCCACTCCCTCCTACTCCATGGTGCTCTCTATCTCGCCTATCTTCTCTAACTGCTTCTCCATTGACTATCCTGCTCTCCTCACTAAATCTGGTAGGAAAAAGTTTAAAAAGGACATCCTGGTCTCCAACCCAGGCCTCCCTATCGCTGACACCTACACTAGTGCCAGCTCCAAGGAAACTCTCACTGACATTCTCTTTTTCGTGCCTTCGCCTGACCTATGGACCCTTCATATGGTCGCTGTGCTCTCTCCTTTCTCCTCCTCTCCCATTAATGGTGGCACCCGTTGGGATGTCCTCTTGGCCCCTTTCTGCTCCTCTAAGGCCATTATTAATGTCTACGCTAATGGGACTGTCTTGGTGCAAGGCCCTCAGGCCAACCTTCACCTCTTTGATAGACGCTTCCCACGCCTCATCAACTTCCTCTCCTCTCCTGCTGTCCCTCCTCCTCTGTCCTCGGCTACCTTGCCTCTACCCTCCCTCCCTGCCCCCTCTCGTGCTCCTTATTCACCTCCTTCTCCAACACCTCCGCAGGGCGTACCTCTGATCTGTACCCCTCCCCGGAAGTTCTTCAAGGATGGCAACCTTCTCCACATTGCCACTCTTAATTCTCGCTCTGCCATCAAGCATTCCTCTGATATCTGTCGCCTTCTTGAGGAACTGGACCTCGACGTCCTCGGTCTCACTGAGACATGGTTCACTGCCAGCTCTGCCACCAGCTTTGACACACTCCTACCTGACGGTTACAAGATCCTCTCCGTGCCCAGGCCCAACCGTGCAGGGGTGGTGTTGCCCTTATCTTCCCTGAGTGGATTCCTGCCACTGTCACTCCTACGTAGACCTACTCCTCTTTTGAATGTCTTGTCTGCCGACTCTCTCTCTCTCCTAGCCATTCCCTTACCGTGGCTACTATCTATCGGCCGCCTGGTCAAATTTCCTCCTTCCTTTCTGAGTGGGCTGACCTCTCCTCCTCACTCCTGTCCTCAACCACTCAACTCCTCTTTCTTGTTGACTTCAACATCCACCTCAATGCCTCCTGTCCCCCCACTGGTCTCTTTCGTGACCTCTGCGACTCTCTCACACTCTCTATTCTCCCGTCTGGGCCTACTAACTCTGCTGGGCACACTCTTGATCCTCTGATCACCTCTGACCTTCCCCTCTCCGTCCCTCTCTCCACTCCTCTCTCCTGGAGTGATCACTTTCTCCTATCCTCCCACATCACCCTCCCTACCCCACAGGCAAAGCCACCCTCTTCACTACCACCCACCTTCTCGGTCATCCGACCCATGAAGCGCGTGTCAGTTGAGGCTTTTGCTGCTACCTTCTCGCCCCCGCCTCCCCCTTCGGCTGACTCCCACCCTGACACAGCCCTCTCCATGCTCCACTCTGCTATATCTAATACTCTTGATATCCTTGCCCCCGTCATGAGAATCCGCCTGAAGCCCAAAGCCAAATGTAACTCCTGGTATGACTCGGATCTCGTCACCCTAAAACGCAAGTGTAGGGTGGCAGAGAGGAAATGGCGTGCTTCATGTTCATCCTCTGACAAACTGGCCTGCCGCCTGCTCCAAAGGCAATACCGGCTCTCCGTTCTCACCAAGAAGAGAGCCCTTATCCAAGCCCGCATCTCTGAGGCATCAAACAACTCGGCCGAACTCTTTAAAATCTGCAAGGAGCTGGCCAACCCTGCTGCAGTCTCTACCTCTCCTGTCCCCTCCCAGGCCCTCTGCCCTGCACTGGCCTCTCACTTCATCTCAAAAACTCAGGACATCCTGTCCTCGCTCTCCTCCTTTCACCTCCCTCCCTCTCTTCCCGGCTCTTCCTCTGGCCCTTCTGCAGCCACCCCTCCTCCCTCCTTCTCTGCCTTTCCACTTTTTTCTGCTGACGAGGTTTCCAGACAAGTCCGATCTATGAAAGTCTCGTCTAAACAGGTTCACCCCTGTTCTTCCAAAACCATCAAGGACCACATCGACTCCCTGCCTCCTGCCCTGGCTGATTTTTGCAACCACTCCTTCGCCTCTGGAGTCTTCCCTTCCCCCCTCAAGCACTCCCTTGTGCACCCCCCTCCTCAAGAAACCCTCTTCCGACCCTTCCTACCCGGCCAACTATCACCCAATCTCCATTACTCCCTTCCTGGGCAAGCTCCTGGAGAAACTGGCCATCTCCCAGCTTAACCTCCACGCTGAATCTGTTGGTAGTCTTCATGACAATCAATCTGGCTTCAGAGCTGCCAGAAGCACGGAAACTGCTCTCCTGAACATCCGTGAGGACCTGCTCTCGAACCTCGATTCCAACACTCTGTGTGCTCTCATTCTACTCGATCTCTCCTCTGCCTTTGACACTGTCAACCATGCCATCCTGCTCAACCGTCTCCGTGATAACCTGGGTATCACTGGTCAGGCTCTGGCGTGGCTGACCTCTTTCCTTTCCAATCGACCCTCCCAGGTCCAACTGGGGTCCTTTCTCTCTGACATCTTTTTCTCCTCCTGTGGTGTTCCCCAGGGATCTAACCTCTCTCCCTGGCTTTTCAACCAGTATCTGGCACTCCTTGCCCTCCGCATCGCCGCTCTCTGCCCCAACTTCCAGTGCTATGCGGACGATACCCAGCTCATTTTCAGGCTACCCTCGGCCTCCTCCTCTCCTTCCCTCATCTCTGACTGTCTGTCTGCTATCCAGGAATGGTGTGCCGCCAATGACCTTTGCCTTAATGCCAGTAAGACTGAGATTCTACTTATCGGCACACCCACTCCCTCCTTCCCTGCAGCTCTCTGGCCGGCCTCCCTTGGCCCCCTTCCTGCTCCTACCTGCAAGGCAAAAAACCTCGGGGTCATCTTCGACTCCACACTCTCCTTCTCTCCTCATATATCAGACGTCTCTAAGAAGTCACACTACCAGCTGCACCTCCTCAGAGGTATTCTTCCCTTCCTCTCCTTCCCCCAGAAGCTCACTGTCTCCCGAGCCCTGGTTCTCTCAAAGCTGGACTACTGTAACAGCCTCTATCTTAATCTGCCTGCCTCCACTCTCCGCCCTCTGCAACTCATCCAGAACAGAACTGCGAGACTTGTCCTTGGCCTCAAGCCCAGGGACCGTATCTCTCCAGGACTGAAATCTCTACACTGGCTCCCAGTGGCTGCGAGGATTAAGTTCAAAACCCTCAGCATTGTCCACAAGGCCTTCTGGGGCCCAAATACCTTCAACTCTCTCTTCCTAAATATCTTCCTTCCCGAGGCCTTCGCTCATCCGTCTCCAACTCCCTCAGGGTCAGCCGTTTCTCAAAGCAACGAGCTGGGGGTAGATCTCTCTGTGCAGCAGGGGCCTCCCTCTGGAACTGCCTTCCTGCCTCCCTGAAACTTGAGGAGAACCACCTCCGGTTCCGGAAGCACCTCAAAACCTTCCTCTTTGCTTCTGCTTTCTCTCTCCCTCTCCCCTGCTGAACAGCTTTAATTCTTCACTGAATCTGCTCTGAATCTGCAACTGGGCCACTCTCAGTGACCTCGGTCCAGGGCCCAGCCACTCTCCACTTGCACTGCCTCCCTGGCACCCCCCTGCACTGCGGGACTGTCACTGTATCCTTACAGCCCCCCCTTCCCAGCACTTGTTCTGCATCTACCTTGCACTTGCCACCAGCCGGCCTTATTTATTCTTTTTTACGCTACTTACCTTGTACTGCACTTCCCCCCCTCCCCTTCCCCTTGC
Source organism: Ambystoma mexicanum (assembly GCF_040938575.1). Taxonomy (NCBI): domain Eukaryota; kingdom Metazoa; phylum Chordata; class Amphibia; order Caudata; family Ambystomatidae; genus Ambystoma; species Ambystoma mexicanum. Next base: position 458,291,048 of record NC_090928.1, read on the forward strand.
ACTTTTCCCTTCCCCCCACCCCTGCACTTGCGCGATCTGAATGACACCTGGCCTAGTAGGATCGTTGTCTGTCTTCCCCTTGTTCCCCCCCTGCCTCGTCACGCCTTGAAACACTTGTGTATAGGCGCGTTACAAATGCCATATCATATCATATTTGTGATGTCATTTTTATAACATAAATAGAGACAGCTGACAGCATATAGGGACAGACAGATTCACTCACTCCCCTGATGCTGGCGGAGTGCCCTGCTGCTGAAATCTACATTTTCCTTGTTCCAGACTCCAGACACTTGGCAAAGCAAAGGCCTATTGCATAGCTGAACCATTCTCAGCTAGGCCTCAAATTCTAGAACAGAACCCAAAAAGCCTAGGGGAAGCATCATAATACAGCCGGGCTGTGCTGTTACTGCTTGCCTGCTGAATTGAAATATCCTCAGAACCAAGAAGGACAGATCCCGTCCAGTCCTGTGCCGTGCTGTGACCAAAGCGCCTTGCTGACCTTGTTCGGTCCGATGTGCCCAGCTCTCAGTCCCTGATAGATCCGATTCAATGGTCTAGAATTCTGACAGTCCAGAATCCTGACGGTCCAGAATTATTATGGTCCAAACTCTTCATTTCATTTTGTTTTGTGAGTATAAACAGGAAGCTAGAAACTGTTGATTCCTGTGCATTATCTTGTCCCCTCCTAACCTCTGAATTATCCTCACTTCCATAATCAGTCAAATTTTATAAATCCATAGTGAAATCTTATTCTGCCTATCTGTAAAAGCATCCTTTTCCTAGTCATTTTGTCAACTTTGATTTATCAATTTCATTCGAGTGACCAGCCTAGCGCTCCACGGTGGACAGCGAGGAACCAGGACTGAGTCGTGAATCACTCCTGATTCTTACCTGTGCCGTCCTGGTGGATTATCTTGGATGCTCTAATCCATAGTCAATATTTTTCTGATTTTAAAACTGAAGCCGCTTTCCATTCTCACGCCTATCTCGCAAAAAGGACATTTACTAAAACCACTATAACTCAGTTTTTGTGATAGAAACGAAATTTCAACTTCTACTTGTACCTAGCATCCATTGCTATCCATGGAACCCAAAAACATTTCAACAGTGCGGTTCTCCCGTTATCACGAATTTCACGCACAGAAAAGTTTGCTGTGATTTTTGAAATATTACATGTGTAAAATAGATTTAAACTGCTTCCGACTTGGATTTTAAGATTGTAAATGTTTTCTGTTGACTAAATCATTGCTTATGCTTGTGTGCAACTGTTCAAAGCGGCTCCCATAGGTATTTACAACAATTTAAGCATTTTTCCACACATTTAGAGTTCTTGCTCAGCCACTTTCATCCTGACAGTTGAAAAGCCCACTTTGTTTTTCTCTTTCTGTGTAAGGGGGAAGGGGAAAGTGAGACACTGTTTGATCTGCACTATTCCTGAATACCTGCTCTCTCCTTCCAACTCTTTGCATTGCCTATTGGGGGTTGAGAGGTGTTGCAGAGGGAATTTCTAACCATTGTGCTATCTTATCTGAAACCGACACAAAAGTATTATTGTCTGTGCTGTATTTGTTTTGCTCTTTACTTAGTCCTAGTGTATTAAAGATATCATTCTGTGTTCTTCACCCCATTGGTGATTTTTGTTTACCTAATAATATATGAATTGTGATTTTGATCTTAAATACATAAATAAACAATACCTTTTACAAACCAGCCTGATTCCTGGTCCAGCGTGATCCGGGGTATTCTTAAGTAAGGGGTGTGATACGAGTGGTACATCTTTCAAATAATTGAATCTATATATCAAATAAGTTTTTCCATTGTGCTGTACACTAGGCCGAGAGCAGAGTGTATCACCTGATTGAAATCCTTAACAAGTCTGGGGGCTCAAGTCCAGGGTTTGATTGATTGCCACCCATGACAGTCTAACACAGCAGCCTAACCTGCAGAGTAATAATACTTTGTGTGGTGTGAGTACTGTGCTACACCGTATAAGCGCCCCTAAAATAAATACTCTAGAAATCAGGCCTGTTTGAAAAAGTAAATTTACCCTGAAATAAGCCAGAAGGAAATTAATATTTCCGGAATGGCGACCCCAGTGGAAATCAATATTGCAAGGGAACACCTACTGCACAAATTGTTTGTCAGGGGTGAATGGGTAGAACAGGACGAACAGGTATGGCTGCAGGGAATAAAACAAGAAGTCACTGAAACCAACCTTAATATCTGGCAGGACAAGGGGCCATTACATCAAGCACTCAGTGAGCTGTACAATATCCCTAAAATAATGTAAAATTGCCAAAATAGCGGCCTACCTGTACCTCCACATAGGAGTCATACAGGAAAAGTACGCAGATCATGTAGACTTCACAAAGAGGCAAGAGGAAGCAATGCAGAAAATCCAGACTAATCTGGACTCTGCAGAGCAAAGGCTCCAGAGTAGCCAAGAAGCTGAAACAGAGGCTAGGCAGTATGCCACCAAACTGCAAGAAGAAATGAGGCTCTTACTGCAAAACAATGCAGAGCAAGACGCCCAGGTACTGAAACTGCAAAAAGAGTGTCAAAAAAGGTTGGACTCTTTAAAACAGAGCCAACAAAAGCTGGAGCAAAAACTAATTATAATAGAGTCTGTGCAGAACAGATAGTCACCCTGCAAAACCGCCTAGAATCCTTAAAAGAGGAAAATAATAAATTGATTATCAAAGACCTAGAATCCCAAACAGAGTTTGATGAGGAGTGCCAGAAAGCCGGTGCCCTTAAAAACAGAGGGACGACCTGGCTGCACAGAGGGGCACTCTAACTCAGGAAAGGGATGCCTTAGGCCAGGAAGTCAGTCATTTAAAAACAAAGCTAGAAGAAAATCATCTGGCTCTTCAGGAACTTGGTGGAATCAAAATGGATTATGAAAAGCCGTTAGAGCACACCGGACGGGTGGAGGAGGCTCTGGGAAAGAATAATCAGACCAGTAAGGACCAAACTCAGGAGGTGAGTCTCCTGCAGCAAAACATTGCCCAATACTCCCAATTCAGGCAGGAAGCACAGAGAGACAATGAGGCTCTCTGTGAAAAGAATGACAGGCTCCATAGACCGATAGTCATGCAAGAACAACTCATAGAGACCAGTGAGGCCTTAATAGAGGAACACAAGGGTTAGATTCTGGCATGTCATCAGGGGGTAGGGGCTGAAAGAGATGAGGTAAGATTGGAGAGAGGTACCCCTAAGCATAACCTCAGGAACCCTGGCATCAGAGACTTAAATCCCTTTAATTCCATGGACTCTGCACACCCATGTCCACTGGCTCATATGAACCAAGGTCCACAGGGATGGTAGACTTCAACCTGATGGGAAATATGGGACTGACAGATCAACGCCTCCCAGAAATGGATGGGCGGGCCTCTATGTACAGGTTCCCAAATATTAGGGCCAGCCTCTCTGATCAGGGAGACTCCAGTGAGGGGAGGATCAGAGAACTGGATCCTCAAAAATAATATCACCTACCTAGAGATCAGTCAGTGAAATTTGGGTGGGAATTCCATGAGACTAGGCCCACTAAGAGCATCTTAAAATCCTCTACCCAGCTAGGACAGTGAGTGGGGGGTACTCTGCCAATCCTGGGAGCAAGGGAGAGTCAGAAGACTCTTCTGAGCGCCACAGGTCGCTAGAGACTAGGCCCCAACATTCTGCCAGCCATTCCCAAGCTCGCAGAATCAGGGAGATCCTAGAGGAGCATACAGTCACCTCTGGTAGCAGCGCCTCTGAGTCTGAGGATGAGTGGACCAGGGTGACCAGAACTAAAAAGGCTAACAAAGTTAATAGAGTTTTACTGAAAGGCTATTAGGAGCGTCATCACGCCCTACCACAAAAATGCCAAATATTCAGTGTGGGAGCACCTCGAATTGTTTGAGCAAATGATGGAGACTTTTCACCTGAAGGACAGCCAAAGCTGTATTCAGTATGTCAAGTGGACATTTTCACCTGAATACTCCAGCTTCTTTGCGGGGCTGGAGTATCAGAACCATTCAAGATGGTCCACCCATAGGGCGGCCATCCTAAAGCATTTTTCCATTCATAGAAACCCTGAAGAGGCCCGCAAGGTGGCCCACAACCTGCAATGTGGCAAAGACCAGGCCCCACAAGAATTTGTCCAAGAACTGAAACGTGCATTTGTGCAGACCACCAGAAGGGTGCACACTGACAGTAGGGAATTTATTAATACCTTCTTTCATGCCCTCCCTAAATACATTAAGACCCAGCTAGTGAGGGACTTTCACGAGAAAAGATAACTAGACTGGGTCATTGAACAAGCAACTCACATCTACGAAGTGCAGAAGCCACTATAAAGCAAAAATACTAACAAAAGCCCAAAACCAACCAACACCCCTGCTGCTGCTAAGGTGGCAAAGGTCAAGGTTGCCCCCATTTTAGATCTGGAGATGGGGGGCCTAAAACATTCCCACACAGAATCCTACCAACCCTCAGGCCAATCCCAAACACGGAGTCAGGGAGGTAACCCCACCAATGGGACCCCTAACTCCCCTGACTACATCAGCCCCCGGTACAAGGGCAACAGACCCATCCTGGGCTATGTGTGGACTCCTCCAGCCCAAGGGGGGGAACCAACCAGGCAGCTGCCAACCCAGGAAACATTCCTCCTCACTTTCCCGAGGAGGGCAGTAATCCCCCAAATGCCGGGCCAAGTTTCTTTCCCCGGTACCCGCCAAACCTCAACCCCAAAAACAACCCTTCTTTCTTTCCCCACTTTCCTGAGCCCAGACAGCCCAATCCGGGAGAGGGGAGGCCAAGGTTGGAGGGGTACCAAAACTATCCTAACCAGGAGTATTATGGGAGGAGGGATAGTTACCCTTCCCGTGATCAACCAAGGGTAGACCAGAGGACTCGGTACCAGCCAGTGCGGGTGTCCCAACTGGAGCGCCAGGTTCACAACATGGCACAGGATCTGCATCGCATGTTGAGGGCACAGCAAAACCCTCCAATGAACATGGCAACTCAGAACTCCTCAAATCAAGGGTCTGGTGTTCCAGAACAATGACGGGGAGACAACCCCGACAAACCCACCGGTTCCCAGGGAGGAGGCACAAGGGGAAGGGGGTGTAAAGCCTTAGAGGATGCTTCCTTCCCCACTTGTGAAAAGCCCCTGGAAAACCAGGAACTGGAACCAGAATCTCCTGCCCCCGAAAATCTGCAACCTAAGGAACAGAGGGCGGGTAGGAGAGATAAAGAGCCTAAAAAGGCACATTTTGTGGAGGAGGTGCAAATCTTCCAATTTGTAGGAGAGGGGTCCTCAGAGGATTCTGGGAAAAGGATCTTCTCCTTCAGGGATGGTGGAACTCCGTCCAAAGAAAAATGGGTCCCAAGAGATCCTGATCAAGACTGGGAAGATGGGGTGACATTCCACACTGGAAGGGAACACTCTGAAATTCTATACAAATTCACAATCAGAAAATCCTACTCCTATAGTCCAAAATGATGAGAAATCAGCTCAAAGCTTGGCTGATATTCAGAAAATTGGAGCGCAGTTGTTCATCCCTATTCAGTTAAATGAAGGGAATGACTCTGTTCTTGCCCGAGAATACGTGAACAACGGTAAGAGCTTCATCAGCGAGGCCATGTTCCGCAAACACCCAAAAGATCCAGCCATTCCCACATTTAAACTGTTAGACAAATGGAAAATGGACCTGGAAAAACCTAATTCCAAACATCTCCTGCCTAGCAGTTGTATGCTCAAAATTTCCATAGGTAACAAGAGTATAGTCCATAATTGTTGGGTCATGCGAGTTGTCCCTGCTGCATTTTATTTAGGCAGTGACATTCTCAATCGCTTTGCCATTAGTTTGGACCTAATAAACTTCAAAGCCTGGTCCCGATTAGCGGGTAATCCCATGGACTTTGATGACCCAGAGAAAGCATTTCGGTCAGCTGAACTGCTGCCATATGCAGTTGAAATTCAGATTGGAGAGGAAGTCACCATCCCGGAACGGACCTGACAATTCTCACTGGAAGTAAAAATTAAAAGAGGACAGAAACGGAAAAATCCTGACGCCTATGTTCATTTCAATGCTCATTTCCAACAGCAAGGGTTGGGGCTAAACCCAACACCACTAGTCAATATAGAACACAACACCATTCCAATTGAGGTAGATAACAGAGACCTAAAGAGTATCACTCTGGGCGCAGGCACCATTATTGGAATGGCGGTTGATGACCAACATTTTTCCATAGATTTAGGTAACAAACTGTTAGGACCAATCCCCAAGGACTGTTTTGACAGTGATAGCGATGATGACACAACACCAGACAGGATCTTCACCCGGCATGGGGGAATTTCCTGGTGTACTCCTCCTGCCCTTATGTTAAGGAAGATGTGACCTGTCACTTCAGGAGGGATGAGGTGATCTTTCAGGTCCACAAGGACTGCCTTCCCCACCTGAAGCCATCAGTCCAAATCAGTACTTTGAGAAGGGACTTCTCTACCCAGCTGGAGGAGGCCGCTGACATAGCCAAACCAGAAGTCTTTCCAGGCTTCAGGCAGATGGTTGAAGAGAGAGTCAACCTAGCGATGCCTGTGAGACTCTGGAGCAAAAGCAAAAATTGAAACTAGTTGTCTTAGATTTTCAAGATCTCTTTGCGGTGGACTCATATGACTGTGGTCGCACCGACATCCACACAACAATTCCCACCAACCCTGGCATGACTTCAGTGTTTGTGAAGCAATATCGCTTTCCTCTCGCATCAATGGAGTCCCTTACTGAAATATTTAAGAACCTTGAGTCCCGTGGGATAATTCGTCCAGTCCACAGCACCTCGGTGCTGGGGATTGTGACACCAAATGGCCAGTGGAGACTCTGTGCTGACCTGAGGGAGCTCGAAAAACTGGTCCATACTTCCCGATGGCCTCTTCCCTACATTGACCAAGGGCTGGCCCAGATCCAGGGGTCAAAGGTATTCACTGCAATTGACCTGACCAATGGGTACTGGACTGTACCTGTCATTAGGGAGCACCGATACAAGCTGTCCTTTACCTTCGGGGGGCAGCACTGCACTTGGACCCAGACTCCCTTCGGATACATCAACTCCGGCAATGAATTTAACATATTTCTGCATAAGGCCATGTCCGACTTGGGTGAAAGGGGCAACCTGGCCTATGTAGATGATGTTCTAATCAAAAGCTCAACTGTAGAGGAACACATAGCGGAGATCCATTATGTTCTGACCCAGTTGAGGGCTGCTGGAGCAAAACTCTCTTTCCAAAAGGCACAGTGGTGCAGGACCCGTGTCAATTTCTTGGCGACATGAGTGTTTCTCTGTCCCAAGGAAAAGAAAGTAGAAGCACTCCAGAAAATAAAAGACCCCACAACGCTGCGGGAACTAAGGAGCTCCTTGGACTAACTAATTACAGCAGAAAGTTCATTGAGGATTACGCAGAGATCACAAGACCCCTATCCAACTTTTGAAGGGGGGAGTCAAGTGGGAGTGGTGTCCAGAACAAGCCGAGGCAGTAAGACAACTCAAAAGAAGCCTCTCACAAGCGCCTTGCCTAGCTTACCCGGTCAAAAACAAGGAGTTCTTCTTGGAGACAGTGTTCTCAAATACATGCTTGACTGCAGTATTATATCAAAAGCATGACAAGGTGAATAAATAAATCGCCTATGCGAGTAAGATTTTATCCTCTGTGGAGGAAAAATTCAACGATTTTGAGAAGGCACTCCTGGCAACGGTGTGGGCATTGAAGAATTACCGCCCGTTTATCCAGGGGGAACACATCATAGTGGAGACTCCACACCAACCGTTGCAATATCTTCAAAGTGACAGAATCCGGGCCGGAAATGTGAGTAATTCCTGAATTACTTCCTGGATTCTGTCAATGCAAGGCTTTCCTGTGGAGGGTCAAAACAAGAAGAGTCTTCTCGCGCAAGGTCTGGCTGACTTGCATGATTGTGCCAGAGAAAATTGTCTCGAGGACGAAAGTCTTCAAATCAAGGACAACATGGAGGCATACGTTAATTCCCCACACAAAGTCTATGAAGAAGACAAGTGTGAGGGAATGCCCACTGTCTATGTGGATGGGTGCTCCTACCATGTTGACAACAACATGGAAAAGGAACTTGTGGCCAGCTTAGGGAATGCATGGGTGAGTGAAGGGATGTGACCTAGCAGTTTGGGCTGGACTGACCCTTTTGGGGTGGGGCCAAGCCTGATTTGCATATGGTCTTTCCCCTTCTGTAATGGCTTGGCAGGTGAAGAACGATGTTCTGGAGGGTTACCCAGAGCAATGCCAGTGGTTAAGATTCATTCTAAATCTTCCAGCCATCACCTCTTTGTTTTTGCTTTGTCACCCCGAGTGGGACGGGTATGGCCAGACGTGGGTCCCGTGCCTGCTGGGCCTAGAGACCCAAGCTACTCCTCACTGATGAGGCCCAACAAGGCCGAAACATGTTTGGGGATGTTTGTGGTCTCATGCAGAAGGGATGTGATTTCAGCAGTTCGGGCTGGACTGCCCCTTTTGGGGTGGGGCCAAGCCTGATTTGCATATGGTCTTTCCCCTTCTGTAATGGCTTGCGGGCAAAGAACGATGGTCTGGAGGGTTGCCCAGAGCAATGCCAGTGGTTAAGATTCATTGTAAATCTTCCAGCCATCACTTCTTTGTTTTTGCCGGGACATTCGATTAACCATTCTCCTGATGGCCATCAGATCTACCCCTTCTTCTGCAACAAAATTGTCTCCACTTGAGCTGATGACCAAACGAAGGATGCTCTACAGAACCAAAGAGCAGACCTTGATAAATGCCTCCACAACTCATGAGTATTTTGAGAATCTGAGAAAACACCTTCAACATGCTTTTGCCTATGCTCAGTGGAATCTAGAAAGATCTTCAGTGTCAGGAGTAAGAGTTGGTGTAAGAGGGGAGTGTGCAAAAGACTGTAAAAAGGGCTGGAGACACGAAAGATCTGGAAAAACTACACTTCCCATCAGCACTTGGGAAATATGTAGTTGTGAAGCCGCACGCACGTGTAACTAGCTGTTAGTGATTAAGAACAGCTTATTACGGGCCAACGGCGCGCGGCAGGTGTGCCTTATTTTATTTGCAGCATGAAGCGGGCATGAAGGACGATCGAGGAACGCAGCCGCATAACTTCGTTTAGCATTGCTGAAGCGGCAGGATTCTGTTTTCAGTAGCGGTGGGCAGAGAGAACGTTGCAGGCGGTGTTCGGCATTCAAGACTTCGTCCGGGTAGGCTTGCGGGCATCCCGGAACTCAGATAAGTGCGGGAGGGGCTGTAGGGGTAATCTGTGTATGCTCCTAAGTGCTTCTCTCTCAGTGAACTGGCACACATGAGACGGGGACAGTGGCCCTCATTACGACCCTGGCGGAAAGTGACTGACCGGACCGCAACAGCGTAAATAGCGTTTCCGCCATTGCACGAAGGAGCAAAGTGCGGCCCATTCCGACCCATCGGGCACGAGCACCACGGCATGGCGGAAGTGCAAAGTCCGCGATGGCGGAAATGACCCCAAAACGGCCCACACCGCCGCCGTACGTCGCCCTAGGTGCAATACCGCCACCCATCACAGCGGACACCGCAGAGTGCGCCTACCGGAAAGTACGGTGACCGGAAATATACGGAAACGGAAGTAAAAACATGGGCCCGGAACGGGAAACATCCCGCCGTACACCTATAAAACCACAAAAACCACACAACCACTAAAAACACTACCCCGAGACACACCCCAACCCGTCATCCACCCTAGCGAAACCAAGAAAAATGGGAAAAGTAGCGAAGAAAGCGTGCGACCGCAAGCGGCAGGTCCACTTCTCCCGTGAGGAACTCACCGTGCTAACAGAGACCCTCCAGGAGAATGCTGCCGTCGTCTTCTCCACGCAAATGACCAGGACGGCACTTGCGAACAAGAAGGCCATATGGGCTCTGGTGGCACAGCGGGTAAGTGCAGTGGGGACCGCACCCCGCACCCCACAGCAATGCCGAAAGCGATGGGACGACCTGCGGATACGCGTCCGCAGCATACTCTCTGCCAACCGCAACATTGCCACAGCCACCGGGGGAGGTCCAGAATCACCCATCAAGTTGACCCCCTGGGAAGAAATCTGTGCCTCCACCATCGGAATGGAGAGCATAGAGGGAGTCGGAGGGATGGAGAAAGGAGTGCAGACATCCGAAGATTCAGGTAGGTGGGCCAGATAAAACAATGCTAAATCCACAATGTCCAATCATGTGAACTACCATGTGTCCACATAGTGCAACAGAAACACATGTCCAGGAGAACGTCCACACACATCGCCCTGATAGCGCACTTTAAAACTCACAATAAATACATAAATAATTAAAAACCCCTAAAACACCCACTACACGTGCAGCAGGCACACCCTAACTGCAGGCTGCCAAACAACTGCACCCTCACTCCACACACAAATGAAAGCACCTCCAAGGCCCCGACCCAAATCACCCTCAGGTACCACCCCAATGCATGTGATACAATGCCATTCCAATACCCACAGACCCATTATTAACCCTCGCCCTCCTTCACTCCACCACAGGGTCTGATCCAAACGACGAGCATCAGGACACCCCTACCAGCGCACCTGCAAAGAGGGCCAAGACCAACGGCCAAAGACCCTCCACCTCAGCTGCACGCATCAAGACACGGCAGCAGCACACATCAGGTGGCAGCACAGAGGAGGGAACATCAACAGGCACCCCAGCAGCCAGCATGCCCACAACACCACCACCACAGGTCCCCCCAACGGATGCCACAGAAGGCACTGCCTCTGGTGGCAGCAGCACCATAGGTGACACCCCATTGATGGCAGCATGCTCCGACACAGAAGACGGGGATGTCGAAGTCAGATCCATCCATGACCTGTCCCATTCCCCCTGTCTGTCCCATCCCATACAACATGAGGATACCACGCAGGGGCACCCACAAGACGACGACTGGCCATCCCCCACAAGCCCTGTGGCAAGGCAACATGAGGTCAACAGCCCCTCTGTGACACCCCCGCAAATGTCCATGGCCCAGCAGAGGCAACAGTCCCTCGACCAGTTAATCGTGCAACAGCAGCAACTGGCCACGCTCCTCAAGGACCATGCCGATGAATGTGGGCGCACTAAGGCAGACATAGAAACATCAACTGAGACACTCAGGGCAGAAATGGAGAGAAGTACAGAGACACTAAGGGCACAAATGGAGAGTAGCACCGAGAGCCTGAGGGGGGAACTGCATGCGACGTCCAAAGACGTATGTGCCGAACTTGCCGCAGTGCGCCGTGTGCTCACTGAGCTCTCACAAACCCTTAGGGACATGCATGGACGTGAGCAGGCAGAGACATCATCCGTTGCAAGTTCCGTCCAGGGCAGCCCCCAACGTAGATCTGGGAGGAACCTGCGCTCCACAGGCAGGGGTGCCCCTGACACCCGCAGAGGGGGCTTGCAATAGCGACAGCCCACTGACAATGAGCATCTTTGGACACTGGTGTTCGGGGGGGAGGTAGGAGGGCGGAGGGGGTGTGTTGGGCTCACTTGGGTGGCGGGTCGATAGGGTGTCCAACATGATATCACATATGCCATAAACAGTGCACGATCAACCAATGAGATGTGTGGACAATGATCTTTGTGTACTAGGCCATCATAGGCGTACAGTCCATATTGTGCATGTACCAGACACACACAGTGCCACGAGTCCCGTGTCCATGTATCAGCCACCAGGCGTGAGTGCTAGAAGCATGCATCAATGAGATGCTGACGAATGTCACGGCCCTCCGGTGCCTCGCAGACTCCTTGAGGTGCTGCCACATCCCCACCCTCATCATGACCATCATCAGGTGCTTGCAGTTCTGCGTCAGGGGGCATGGGCACATTTCTACGTACGCACATGTTGTGGAGCATGACACATGCCATGACCATCTTTGCAACCTTCTCATGGCGGTACAGGAGTGCCCCGCCAGACCTGCTGAGGCAGCGGAAACGAGTCTTCAGTAGGCCGAATGCCTGTTCAATGACTACACGGGTACGTGAGTGGGCATGGTTGTAGTCCTCCTCTTGCTGGTCCCGTGGGTTCCGGACTGGTGTGAGGAGCCATCTCTTCAGTGGATACCCAGCATCACCTGTATGTGGACGATAAACGTATGATGTGGAATGCCATTGCTACGTACGCACACCTCCCCCCCCTTCCTGCCAGGTCATTGCTGCATCACATACCCCACATCATCATGCATGAAAAGAGACTCACCGAGTAGCCAGGATCTGTTCCCTGCGTGTCGCTCCATGTAGCGTGGTATAGTAGAGTTCCTCAAGACCATAGAATCATGGGTTGATCCAGGGAATCTGGCACAACAATGTGTAATGATCCTGTTGGAGTCACACACCATCTGTACATTCAGGGAATGAAATTGTTTTCGGTTGCGGTACTGGGCCTCCATGGCATGTGGGACGACCAATTCCACATGGGTGCAGTCGATGGCACCAATGCAACCCGGTATGCCGGCAAGTGCATGGAATCCCACTTTTGTGTTGGTTATTTCCTGCTCCGAGCGTGGTAGAGAGATGTAGTCGTCTGCGTGCTGCAGGAGGGCATCGAGCACTTGCAATAGTGTCCGTGAGAACAGTGGCTGAGAAATGCCATGCAACTGTCCGACTGTGTGCTGGTAGGTGCCTGTGGCCAGGAAGTGGAGTACAGACACCACCTTCAGTAGGGGTGGGATGGCGGTTGGGCTATCTATCATGCTGACAAGGTCAGCCTGTGTCATGTCCACAATGGCGGCTATGGTGTCCCGGTCCAAACGGTAGAGGGTGTGGATCTGCTCATCAGTGAGGTTGAACGGATGTGCTCGGAGGCGTGGGATTGCGGGCTGCCTGCGTGGTGGTAGTGGCTGTGCTGGCGGCCCTTGCTGGCCCTGCCTTGGCCTCCTCCTCCTCCTGCGTCTCCTCCGTGCGGCCGGTTGTAGTTGGTGTTCGTCTTCTTCTTGGAGTTGCAGTACTTGCAGTGCTATCAGGTCCCCCAGGGCCAACATCGCGAGTCCTGCCGGTAGCATTTCGGAGTGGGTGTGGTTGTGGGAGGAGACTGGGTGTGCATTTTATGTGTTTTCAGGCTGTATGGCCTCCACCTGTGGTAATTCATTCCACCTGTGCAAGCTGCTCTCCCCTTTGGGCGAGCACGTCCCGCACACAACGCTGCAAATCGAGGAATGGCATCTTGCTATTGCAATCATGTATTTGTACCCGATGGCCGTGTAACATTTGTTGATATGTACATTCGGCTATGGTCCCATTGTTTCACATACAATCTTTGCAGTCGCGAACAGACTTGTGATGGGTCAGTGGAACGTAGTACTCGAGTAACGGTGGGCCATCATGCATCACTGTACCGAGTTGCAACGACGGGCGGGGCGTCCCATTAGTGGGTGATGGCAGTTGCCATTTTCACACACAGCCGCACTAGATGGATTCATTTGTGATTTCAAACGGCCACAGATGCCGTTTCGACGTGATGTTGCAAATGAGGAATTCGAAGGCCGGCGCTTTCGGTTTTCAGCTAGCGGAGAGGAGATGCCCACAGGTCTGACTGCAAATATAACGTTCTATTGTTCAATGTCCTTGAGACAGAGGCCATGGCGAGGAGCAATGATTGATATGAATAGTTTGGGATGCGCAATAGTGACGTGGCCGATGAGGCCGGAAGTTCCCAAATACATGTAACTTCACAACACTGGAATTACGGGCTGGGGCACTGTGGATTTTGCAGGCTGCATAACGCACAGACTCAATGGAAATTTCGAATGTTTTGTGAGTAAATATTCAGGCGTTTTTATAACAGGATGAGGGAATGATGAATGGATGCATGGGCAGGTGATTTGATACAGGGTTTGCCATGTACAGGGCTTCTTGGAATCTATCCGCCTCCCCTGCGCTATGTGATGCAGGGCTCCCATAGTGGGACCATCGTCTATCTGGCCTTGTTGAGCCCTCCCTGTCTCGACGCACCTTCAGACACTTGTGTCCATGCACGTTAACATTCCCATCTGATGGAATCTGTTTTGACAGACGCATGCACAGGTACACTCGTTTGTGATGGTGTTTACACCTCGATATAGATAGTTATGAGTCGCAAGTGGTTTTGGAGTGGGCTAGCATGCATATGGCTGTGGATTTAGTGTGATCATTGAAGTGAGTTGTTCGAATGTAGTTCTGATGGCCATTCTGTTCTTTTTCTTTTCTTTTGGTTGACAGGTATCTCCTCCCCTTTTGCCACTGCCATCTGTATGCCACTCCTGCAGATGGCGTTTACTCCCGACACCTGCTGCTTCGTGTTAATCAGTGGAGCAGCATTACGATCTTATGGGACGATCGCCAATGGGCCACATGCCCTTACGCAGTACTAGTGGCTCGGAGCAACATTTCGGCCTTTCAGCTGGACTAGTGCCTCCCCATTGGGACGGGCCTGCGGTTCTGTGCGCTTCCATGTTGCCTTTTCGTACGTGAATGTGGCTCTGTGTGCCATGATGGAACAGGGCGTCACACAAGTGGTAGCTGGTCATTCCTTGCGGATGCAGCCCACAATGGTGATATGTGTTTTGGAGTTCATGGACTAATGGCGGTATGAGCTTGGTGATTTAGTTGTGCATTAAATTTCTATTCTGATATGGGCCGTGTAGCGTTCTTCTTTGCGAGTGATGTGGCATATTCCTATTTGGGGAGCGATGTATTGTGAGGAGATCTGCATTGGGTTCCGGTTTCGGAGTATAGTCGCGTGGTACTGTGCTGGGCGCGTTTGCCTACGGAGCCCAGTGAGGTCAGGGATGGGGGCTGCCAATATGACTGTTTGAATGTTGTCATGCTCAGGGGCGGGGGATTGGGTTTTGTGTAACAGACGCCGGTCAGCCAGGTGGACTGGTGGAATGTTGTGATTTTCGGAATATTGCTGGTCACAGGTGCCTGTGTTTGCGTGCGTTTCGGGGGGGGGGACTGTGGTCATGTCCATTGGAATGGCTTCTGTATTCGTGCCATCTGTGCCCTGCAGCTCCCATTGGCCCCTCTTGTGAATCTTTTGTTCGTTGGCATGCATGGGTGACTTGTACATTTCACTGGTTGCATTGTGACTTCATTGCACCTACGGGGAGTTGTACTTTGTGGGCAGGGAGCGGTGTACAGGCACTCAGTGGGGCCGTTTACGGTTGATTCGCGATGCCGTACTTCTCACCATGGCGGAATGGTGCTTTCCGCCATGCTTGATGGCGTTAGGTACATGTCCGCTAGGGTCGGAATTCGCGTACCCTTGCGCCATGGTGGTGTTTACGGTTTGGCATGGCGCGCGCGCGCGTACTTGGTGCAGTTAGCGTTGGCGTTCACTACGGTGTCGCTAATGGCTTCGTACTTTGCGGTGACGGGTCATAGTCGCACCGAGCGCTATTCGATGGCGGTATTGCATTTCCGCCATCGTTTTCCGATTTCCGCCAGGGTCGTAATGAGGGCCAGTGTGTTGATTTCTGTCTCTGTTAATGCACAAACTCAGCACAGCTGGTTTAAAGTCAGAAAAGCATTGGAAGAGGAATGGAAGCACGTTGTTTATTGGATGAAGCACCGGTGCTCAAAGCGGGGGGGGGGCACTACTTACCTCCCAATCATTGCTGTAACTGGTTGTCTGGGGTATTGTTCAAACAGGAACGGGCATGGCAGCACACGTTTATGTTTAGTGTCACAATCATGTTATGTGTTGATATTCTGTGCTTCGGCTTGCCCTGAGGGCCATGTGTATTGTTCTTCATGGTGGGATATTCCCAATTGTATGTGTTCATACTGCTTGCTACATGGGTTGTTGTATGTGTTAAGGAAAAGACAGTACACGTATTAAGGTGTGCTTATCATGTGTGGGACAAAATAGGAATTGCATGGTGTATGTTTATGAGCAGGTAGTACTAGGTTAGTTTAGAGAGGCTAGGGTTTTACCCTGTTACTTCCCCTGTCCTATCCAAACTAAGTGTTCCCTTATCCTCTATCCGGTGTTCCTAAAACCCCCTACCCTATCCACAACCTCTCCCTAACTCCTCTTCCCCCCATTGGCTGCCACGTGGTGACCTGTGTTATATGCATGAAGTACCAGTGCCAACCACGGTGGGAGGGTTGAATTCATTCGGCTTCTGTGGTTCGGGGCAAAGTGTAAAATTCTCTCTCCCCATTATTGTGTATTATTGACATGCAGACAGTATGAAGACCCACTATAATCTTAATTTTTGTAACATCAGGGATGGCCTGTAGTCGGGCAGGACATGAAGGCTAAATAAGTATTTTGTACAGGGGGGTGGTCCTGTCCTCGAGCATTTGTGCTACAATGAATAGTTGTAGTAACAGTTTCAACACATCTCCATATTAAAGTTTTAAATACATCTATATAAGTATGTATAATTGGAGGAAAGTACAAATCCAATGCCTGGAGAAAAAAACAATTTCAAAGACCTTTATTAATTAGGTCGCAGGTTTTAAACATTGGTAACTCAATGTACATAGAGAAACTTGAACATGCCAAGAATTTTTTGAACATGAAAAGTAGAATCAACCTTGTCACCCACTTGGTGTGTTAACTAGAACAAAAGTGCATGTATTTCAAATGTTAAGTACAATTTTAAATAGCAAGCCATGTCCAGTGGTGACAGGTAATCCCTCCATTTAGCCTGTTTTGTCCATACAGTGCAGCAAACAGAAGTGATCTAGAAGTGTACCAGTAATTCATAAAAACAGCACATTTGCAAAGAGGGTACAGTGTGTTATCTGCACACAACTGTACTGGTGCTGTGTTGTATAATTGAATTGCCAAATATTACATCATATTGGTCAACCTATTGAAATATTCTTCTGGTCATATATAACATTAACACAGCACTGTGCTTAAAAGGAACCTAAAAATAGGGTCTGCTATATGGCGATGTCAACATGAAGGTGGTATAAAGAATTCAGGTCATCGGGCAGGAAGATGTCGGCTCAGGGCACGATGACAAAATGGACGTTTCGGCTGTGAAAAAGTTACAGCCTTCTTCTGGGGCCAGGTGAAGCAGGACTCCCTTGTTCAGCAGCGTGGAGACGGTGCTGTCGGGCTCCTGTAGTGAGCGCAGTGTTATCAGAATTCTATCCTGTTGTTGTGAGGCTTGGGTGTGGAGTCTGACTCACTCTGCCGGGCCGTTTGCGCTGAGTGCGATCAGCACCGTCTCCACGCTGCTGAACCCAACAGATCATCCCTAAACGATCCAATCTTTCACCTGAACACCTACAACCCAACCAGAGGGTCCTTACAACATGAAGTGAACCTCTGACCTAGTTAGCAAGGGAGTCCTGCTTCACCTAGCAATAACCTTCAATTATACAACACAGCACCAGTACAGTTGTGTGCAGATAACACACTGTACCCTCTTTGCAAATGTACTGTTTTTATGAATTACTGGTACACTTCTAGATCACTTCTGTTTGCTGCACTGTATGGACAAAACAGGCTCAATGGAGTGATTACCTGTCACCACTGGACATGGCTTGCTATTTAAAATTGTACTTAATATTTGAAATGCATGCACTTTTGTTCTAGTTAACACACCAAGTGGGTGACAAGGTTGATTCTACTTTTCATGTTCAAAAAATTCTTGGCATGTTCAAGTTTCTCTATGTACATTGAGTTACCAATGTTTAAAACCTGCGACCTAATTAATAAAGGTCTTTGAAATTGTTTTTTTCTCCAGGCATTGGATTTGTACTTTCCTCCAATTATACATACTTATATAGATGTATTTAAAACTTTAATATGGAGATGTGTTGAAACTGTTACTACAACTATTCATTGTAGCACAAATGCTCGAGGACAGGCCACCCCCCTGTACAAAAAACCACTATGTCCTTAAGACAACTAAAAAGGAATACCAAGTAGGAGTGTAGACGAGGGCAGGTTTTTTCCACTGATGGGCCCATAGGTCAGTGCTCACCCTCAAGTACTTTTAGGACAAGATAGCTGCACCATGTGAGGAATGGGGGTGCAGGATTCACTTACTCCAACATGACTCAATAACGAGGACTCATTGGCAAAGGGAAGTCTGTTTAATGACAAGTACATCAAACAGGGAAACAATTGGAAATCAGCATCATGGCGATCGCGTGTCTCACTCCAACTTCCTCGAACTTCAGTTGAACAGCAACTTTTATACATAAAACTCGTCATCACTGACGTCTAACTCTACAAATTTGTCATGCAATATAATTGGTTAGGAAAGGTAACTTAAGTATAGGTGTTATATCTGTGTATGGTAACAGAGCATGTGGATTGGATAATTGTTATTGGGTGGGCATCTACGCCCAACCCTCTTCATCACGCGTGATAGACGTCATCACAACTACAACATCCCATTGGTTCTACTATCTATAGGACCCTAGATAACTTGGTCCATTGTGATTGGGCAAGTTACACCCCTAGACCTAAATCTCCATTTTAATTAGCAGCATGCAGACTGGATGCCCAGGTGCCTAGTGTCCCAAGATTCACCCTGCCTCCCTTCCATCAATCTGGGCTTTTGAGCTCTGTGTCAATTAGTTGGCTGGGCATGGCCTCGAAACTGTAGCCTCTTATCTGGAAAAGTTATGGCACCCTTGGATCTGGGTGACATCAGAGGTTGGTAATTCTTTGCGCCTGACTGGTCACATGTCTGTTCACCGTGAATCTGCTTCAGTTTCCAGCTTTTCGTGTATTAGTTTCTTCTTTAGCCTCGCCACCTGCCTGGGCCCTCCTTATCTTGACCTTCACAGGCCAGGCTGGTATGCTCTAAAGTTTTGATTCTCCAGCGTTGCTGCTCTCCCCCTTTCCTTGGGTTGACCTCGACTTCCCAGGCATGAGCTGCTCTTTGTTGAGTTTTGATTCCGCTCTCCTTTCTGGCTTCAGCTGGAATATGAAACCTGGCCTAGTAGGCCCCTGGCCGCCTGGGCGTACTTCTACTTAACAAAATGGAGTCGCTCTTGTATAATGTGCCTTATTGAGGTAGATATATGGTTGGCGCTTGCCGCTCTATTCTTCTACTAAGCATTGCAAGCCGTATCGTTTTCTTAGCTTCTTGCGTTCCAAGCCTATTTACATGCATTAACTAGTTGGCTACTTCTATCTTGCCTCATAGCCACGTTTCCTTACATTTCAACATTGTCTCTTTTCTTGTGTCCATTACATCTACTTTTCATAGCTGCTCGCACTGGCGTGCTATCCTTGCTAGCCGTTTTCGTTCATTTGCGAGTCTGTCTAGGCCCTTGTGTCATTTCCACTGGCCATCCATTAAGGCTCTCTGGGTCTCTTTGTGGACCGACTTTAGGTACTCTTCATTTCGTCTCAGCTGCTGGTACGGTTCTCTAAGTGGGTACCGTGCAGCCCATGGCTGTCTGGCTATGGACGCTTCAATAGGTACGGCTCTTCTGATGTACACTTGGCAGAGTCCCAGAGCAGCTCTCTGTTGGTTCATTTCCTCCTCATACGTCACATACCTTGGCGAGTATGCTCCTGGTATCTGGAATTGGTGGGCAGGGGTGCAGGCCATGTCTGTGACCTCCTCAACACTCCCCACCTCTGGTCTGTTCATCGACCACTTCTGCTTCTTCTTTTGTATTTTTGTCTTTAGATTCTTCAGTGTCTTGTTCATCGTCTTCAGGGTTTGTACAGGATGGTGTGAATGTGTGCATCTTTGGAGTCCATATTTTTATCACACCCTTTAAACTTCCTGCTGTTTTTACATGTTCATCTTTGTTCCATGTCATCAGCTGGCATTGTCCATTTGGGCTGCAATAGATCAATTTTCCTTTGTACTTTCTTCATTTCCTGGGATATGTAAACTTTTTACCTTCTGGCGCAAATTCACTGGGTTTCACAAAGTCTCTTATTTCTTCATCAGTCAGATCTCTGCACTTCCATCCTGGCTCGACATCGACCATTATTTTCATTCCAATGGCTTTCTTTGCGGTTTTCTGACACTGTGTGATGATTATTTTAATAACGCAGAATCCTAGCAGTATCATTGCTAGTAAGGCTCCCAGAAACTTGAATATATCCACCATCCACTGTGGGACCCATGAGAACAGGGTTCCAAACCAGCTGTCATTGTTCACCTCATCACTTTCATCGATCATTTGGTTCTTTAGGCTTGTCAACATACTTATTGCTTCTGTTAGGGTTCCATTTTCTTCATCGTGCGATGGTATAAATGTGCAACATGATTCCCCGATTTTTGCACAAACACCTCCATCCATTGATGCGATCATGTCTAGTACATATCTGTTCTGGAGGGTCATCAGTCAGATTGCTCTTAGTTCCTCTTTGATCGCGTTAAATCCCTTTATAGTAGAGTTGATGGTCTGCAGTAACTCCCATCTGCTTATCTGCAACCATTTAGCATTCACTCCAACTTGGATGTGCGACAGGAGTAGTGTTGTGAATACTGTTAAGGTGATGCTGAACAGCCTGTGCTCGTACGGGATCGCATGGAATGCCTCTTCTGATTTGGCAGAAAAGTAACGTTTCTCTCTTCATCCTGCATACCTGTTCCACAGATCTTCTTTTCTGAGATGAGCATCTGCCTTTGGGAAACTGTCCAAATTCAGGTCATTTTTAGGGATCACTAGTGCAGGAACGTGGACGTTCACCAGTGTGCATATGCCTCCCCAGTCAGCAGCTTTACCAACTTTGGCCATAGAGGTTTGCATAACCTCTGAGAATTCTCTATTGCTTCTTGGCAGGCTCCAAGGACCATCCAAGCTCGGCAGATTACTACTCCTTCTTCCCATCCATCTTGGGAAACCACTGTTCCCCAAATCTGCATTTGGCCTCTGTTCTTCCAAATTTGAGCCTCTCTGCAGTTTTTCCTTGAACGTTCAGTCTCGGGTTTATTTCCCATCTTATCCCTGACCCTTTGACGCCAGGGTTCTCGTACCTGATCACGTGATTCCTGGTGTGCGCCCTGTTTCTTGTTTTAATGTCCTGGACGTAGCCATCTTCATCTGGGTAATCCTTTTCGTTGGCCCATATCATTGAGGCATCTCTTCCCATAAATTGTCCTCTGGTGTTGCACATTGCTATGCGTGACATACATTGTGCTGTGGGGACATCAATTTTTACAGCTACAAAGATCTTGGATTTTCCCATACTGTAAGGTAGGAGTGCACAGACGAAGCATTCTCCTTCCGATTGCCTTCGTCCTACTTCCTTCAGGTGCTGGTACCATATATTGTTTCCGAGATGGGCTGTGCTGTCCAGGTAATTGTTGAGTTTGTTGTTATCTTCATGCAGGCTTCTCTTGATCCTCAGCGTTCTTCTGTAGTTTGCTCTGACTATGTCTCTAAATGCGTCTGTGCTGCTTTTCCACTCTGGGCGACTCGGTGGAGCAGGTTGCCTTGGCTATATCGCTGTGGTAGGAGACGGTTTTGCATTTCCTTTCCTTCCCTCTTGTAGTCTTTCATAGACTTCCTCTAACCACCATTGGCTCACCAACTTCCCAACGCGTGGCTGTGTCGTAGGCCTGGTGTTTGTTCCTTGCGTTGGTACTGGCGTGCAGTCTCTGTAGTTCTATTTCTCAGCTCCTCGTGCAGTTTCTTTGCTCTAATTATGAACGGGAACAAATGATTCATCAGCAATTGTGTTTTCCCTGTGAGTTCCTTTGCGGTTACTTCTGTTCTTTTGAGGGATTTTGCGATGCCCTCTCTCCTTGGCTTTTCACTTGGCTCCTCTTGGTTACTTCCACTATTTTCTGGGGCTGTCGTTCGGTAGGCGGTTTCTCTTTTTCTGTTGTCCTTGTTTGCGGCCCTGTTGCCATTGACACTTGCCCTTGTGTGTGTGCATTCAGTGTGTGCGTGAGTGCAGTGGTCAGTGCTACATTTTCATTCACTCCGTGCTGACCCTGCCTCCAGCTTTTCTGTTCATTCATCACCTCGAGTGTGTATGTGCCACTGTTAATTACATTCAATTTTAGTTTGTTAACTTTACCATCAGCTTTTCTTGGAACTCGGATAACTATATAGGGTCTGGGTGCTTTCGTGGGACCCAGGTGTTCATTATCTGATGGGTGAACTGAAATTGGGACGCTTCGTGCACCGATAAACAATGCAGTTCTGATAGTCAAAGACAGAAACACAATGATTATTACTATGCATATACACATTGTAGACTTGTAGGACAGTTGGCAGCATTTCCTTCCAGGGAAGTGGGGGCACCCGTTTGTTGGTGGTAAAACCAAGTTACTGTTCCGGGCCCACATCTCAAACGTAAGTCTGTTTTATGCATTTACTTCTTTTTATTACCCTGACTCCGTTGCTCAAGAGTTCGTGAATTACTAAATTGACAAGTGCTTCTCAAGTGTCCCCCCTCTTGCGAGTGAAGACAGTAGTCTCTGGGTATGGAGTACAGGTCCTTTGTTAGACTATGGGAAAGGTTAGGCTAGCATTTTTGGCGCGTCAAATTCATTATGCGTATCCATAGTAGGTAAAGTCCCAGTGCACTCCTCGAATTTGCCTGGGTCCTGAGGACATGCTGGAACTGCTAAAAATCACACAAAAATAAAATGTCGTAAAAATAAAAACAAAAATAAAAATAAAAGTAAACATGGAAAAATAAGAATAAAAATAGGAAAAATAGAAAAAGCAAAAGAAAAATAAGATGGTGTAGTTCTCGTTTTTGCTCTTCTCGATCTGTCCCTCGGTGAAAAGATGATGAACTGTGTCTCTATCTCCTCGATCTGTCCCACGGCAGAAAGATGATGAACTGTGTCTTTATCTCCTCGATCTGTCCCACGGCGGAAAGTTTCACTGGAATCTCCTTAAGTATTCTCGCTGGAAGGTAGATAGCTCTACCTGGAGCATTATTCCGTGGAGGAGTGTGCCCATGAGTGGGATATTGGCTGGATCTCTAAGGAAGGTGATGACGTCAACATCTGCAGGCTGTCCCACCATTTCCTGATAAACTGTGACTAGTCTGAACAAAATGTAATGTGCCAGCTGGGTGTCCTCGGGTGACAGGGACATTTGTCCACCTTTGCT
Organism: Ambystoma mexicanum; assembly: GCF_040938575.1. Classification (NCBI taxonomy): domain Eukaryota; kingdom Metazoa; phylum Chordata; class Amphibia; order Caudata; family Ambystomatidae; genus Ambystoma; species Ambystoma mexicanum. Next base: position 458,314,107 of record NC_090928.1, read on the forward strand.
GGACCCTAATCACAAGTTTTTCTTTTGAATCGAACAGTCTCTGCACTTCCCTGCTGCGTGGATTGCCACTAGATAGTTTAGTTTAGTCCACAGCTGATTTAATCGTTCAATGTTTCTTGGATCTCTGATGAATGTGCACGTATCAGTGATTCTCCCGATGAGTCCAAGGCATTTCTCGATTATTTGAAAGAACAACGTGAAGGTGAGTTCTTCAATGTCTGCCGGTGGTGGAAGCATTTGTGTCCTTTTCACTGTGCTCGGGTAGCCCGGCAAAGGCTTCCGCGATGACAGTCAGCAGTTGGCAGATTACTTTCTTGTTGGAAGGATCTTGAATAAAGTCAGTGGCACTGGTTTCCCTCCCTACGAGTGACGGATATGATATCACCACCAACTGGAAATATGTAAGCACATCCCACTTGAGATTTCTGCTGGGAGATACCATAAGTTCTGTGACCAAAGACTTGACACTGGTTGCTTCAGGATGCTGTGTTAAGCTGTCAGGAAAATGTCTTATTAGCAGTCTAACAGAGTCTTGAATCTTTATACAACTTGAGCGTGACGTGATTTCAAAAGTCAGTTTTATCAACGTTGTTGTGGCTTTATATGTGTAGTTCTCTTCTTCACCCTGCAACTGTGGTGCACAGAGTGTCCGTATTATTGTTTTTTATCACCTTTCTCTGGTTTGAGGAAATGTCTTGTAAATTTCCCACAACTTAAAACAGAGTTCTTTTGCCTTTATTTTGCTGCTCATGCGTCCTTCTTCCTCGCCATGGATCTTGTCTGCACGTGCTGAGGTTCTTCCCCGTCGTCTGTGGTTTCGCCGTGGTTAGATGCAGTTGGAGGGCTCTCCCCTATGTATGGTTTAATGTCATTTAGGAAGAGCCATGCCCGCCTACCCTGAAGCTTGACAGCTGAAGGGGTGCAGTCCTCCACGATGAAAGGGCCATTAAATCGTGGCTCGTCCCACCTCTTTCTTGTGAAGTTCCTTATAAGCACAGCATCACCAGGGAAGATGAGAGGTGCCCATAAACCTTGTGCAGCGTCTGTTTCAGCACCTCCTGTTGTGTTTTGTACTGCGCTGCACCCTTTTCGCTGTCGCTGTAGTTGGCCTGAAATGACAGAGACGCTGGATGTCATACAATTCAAGTAATCCTGCATCTCTGTCCCCAAGGCCTCTCTTGTTGGCTGGGCATCACATCTAGCTCTATCTCGGGGGGTAAGAGGGGTTCTCATCCTTCTGCCTGTGACTATCTCATGCGGCGTGAGATGATGGTCAGAGCCGGGTTGGTTCCGAAGTGCGTACAGTGCCAGTGGTAGACAGTGCAGCCATCCCTTTTTTAATGTGAGTTTCCGCTTGGGTATCCTCTCCTGAGATTTCTGCTGGGAGATACCATAACTTCTGTGAATAAAGTCTTGACACTGGTTGCTTCAGGATGCTGTGTTAAGCTCTCAGGAAAATGTCTTATTTGCAGTCTAACAGAGTCTTGATTCTTTATGCTACTTGAGCGTGACGTGATTTCAAAAGCCAGTTTTATCAACGTTGTTGTGGCTTTGTATGTGTAGTTCTCTTCTTCACCCTGCAACTGTGGTGCACAGAGTGTCCGTATTATAGTTTTTTTATCACCTTTCTCGGGTTTGAGGAAATGTCTTGTTAAAAAGCCACAACTTAAAACAGAGTTCTTTTGCCTTTATTTTGCTGCTCATGCGTCCTTCTTCCTTCATTGGGACTTTCGTAAATAAGTCACTCAAAGATTCACACATACCTATATCTTTAAAAAAAGCACTAATCAAACCTTTATTAAAGAAAACAACTTTAGACCCAGAAGTGATGAAGAATTACAGACAAGTGGCTAACTTAATGTGGCCAACACAAATTCTGGAAACAGTGGTATGCACTCAGCTCCAGGCCTTTGTGGATGATGAGAATCTATTGGACGACCTACAATCAGGTTTTCGCCCAAACCACGGTACAGAGTCTGCCCTTCTAGCCGTGCATGATGATTTAATGGAGGTAGCTGATAGGCGGGGATCCACAGTATTATTAATATTGGACTTCTCTGCAGCCTTCGATACGGTAAATCACCAGGTGATGGCAGAACAGATTAAGAAGGTGGGGAGAGCCTCTGAACAAGTTGTGAAGTGGTTCGAGTAATTTCTTAAAGACAGAACACAAAGAGTTACACTTGACGGTTTCACTTCACAAATAGTGGAACTGCACTGCAGGGTTCTACAGGGATCCTCTCTATCTCCACTTATCTTTAATCTCTATTTTTGTCCAGTTTTCAGGATATTTAGGAAATACGGCTTGTCATTTCATTCATATGCGGATGATACGGAACTGTATATTGAGCTACAAAATAGTGAAGAGGATTTCGAGAGAATCAACCAATGCATGAAGGAACTCAATAATTGGATGAACCATAACCATTTACAGAAACGCAGCAAAAACGGAAATTATATTATTCAGTCCAAAGAATAAAAAAACATCGGAAATTCAAAGCCTCCTCCCCCCTTTGATCCTAGGAGAACAATTCAATATACAAAAAAAGTAAAAAACCTAGGTTGTTGGTGGCAAGAGAATCTGAATAGCGACGCTGTCGTAAATCTCCCCCGTCCATGGTAGAATCCGTATTGATCGTTTGGCGTCTCAAACTGTCGTAAATCTCCCCCCGTCTCACCTGTGATCGGGATCTCCCTTGTTCGGCCGCAGGACTCTTCCTGTGGATGGTTCGGGTCTTGAATAGGCTCGCCCGAGCCTCGTCAGGTTGCAGGACGCGTTCAGAGTTCCGGGAAGTTTGTGGTTCCAGGGTATCCAGGATTAGCGAAGAACGAGTAAGTAGGGGGGGAAATCCAGGAACAGGATAAAGGCAAGGAAGGAAGTAAGAGGATCAAAGGAAATCAATGTAGAGAGTAAGCACACGTCGGGTCACTACCGAAGATAGCGTTGAGACGCGCGGACCAGCACGGGCGTGACCAATTTATAGTACGTGCCACGACGTGAAAGCTAGTGCGTAGCACGGAGCTTGGTACGGCCATGTTGGGAGGAAGAAGGAGTACAAGCCCTTCGTGACAATGACCATGAGGTCCAGAAGGGGCAATTTCGCCGGGTCATGACAGCATGCCCCCTCCGAAGACTGGTTCCTCCAGGCTTGCCTGGGTGAATAAGATGGAATCTTCTGGGCAAACGAGGGGTCTTTAAATTAGAAACTGGTTCCCATGTTCTCTTGCTAGGGGGGTAGCCTTTCCACTCGACCAGATATTGTAGTCGACCCCTCCTATACCTGGAATCACATATCCTGGACACCTCATATTCCAACTGGTCGTCCACAACAACAGGTGTGGGTTTGAAGGGTTTTCGAGTAGAACTAACGTAGGGTTTCAACAGGGAAGTATGGAAGACTGGATGTATCTTTTTCCAGGACTCCGGGAGCTTAAGTCAGAAGGAGACAGGATTGATGATCTCCTTTATAGAAAATGGACCATAATAGCGAGGAGCTAATTTGTTTGGTCGTAGATGTCGAGGTAACATTTTCTAGGCTAACCAGACTTGATCGCCAACTGAATAGGAAGGTGATGGTCTTCTCTTAGAGTCCGCATATCTTTTGGTTCGAGTCTGGGCCTGTTCTAACTGATCCTTTGCCTCTCTTTGTAAGTCGATCAGCGTCTGAATCCAAGAGTCAAGGGTAGGTACTGGAGTAGATTCGGGAAGAACTGATGGTAAAACAGACGGGTGATAACCTTGACTGCAATAGAAAGGGCTGATCTTGAGAGCTGAATGATCTGAGTTATTGTAGGAGAATTCGGCTAAAGGTATAAGGAGAGACCAATCGTCTTGAACCTTGGTGGCAAAACAACAAAGATATTGTTCCAGGGTTTGATTTACTCGTTCCACTGCCCCATTGGTTTGTGGATGATAGCCTGAAGAAAGGGCACGTTGGATTCCTAGAACACGACAGAGATGTTTCCAGAATTGTGAAATATACTGAGGTCCCCGATCCGAAATAATCTTGGAAGGAAGGCCATGAAGACGAAAAATATGTTCCAGGAAAATTCCAGCAAGTTCTGAGGAAGATGGTAGTTTATACAATGGTGTAAAATGAGCTAGATGAGTGAACAAGTCAATGGTTACCATGATGGTTGTATATCCACGGGAAGGTGGTAATTCAACAATGAAGTCAGTGGCAATAACTTCCCAGGGTCGGGTTGGCAACGTAGGTTGTAGAAGAAGACCCGCCAGCCTCTGATTATCGTATTTTTTCTGACTACAAATAGCACAGGTCTTGATGTATTGAACTACACTGGACTTCATCCCTGGCCACCAGAACTGTCTTTGTATAAGACAGAAGGTGTTGGTTACTCCTCGATGGCCGGAGTGAAGAGTATCATGGCATAGATTCATTACCTTCTGTTGAAGTTCTTTTGTCGGAATGACCACTGAATTGTTCTTGAATAAATATCCTTCCTTGATTGTCAGGCGCCAGGGATTTTTCTTCGATATGTCCTTCCAGAGTTCAGATAATTGAGTCTGTGCTCTGATTTCTTCCAGGAGATTGATCGCTTGAGCTAAAAAGATTGTGAGTGGAAACATTTTTGGATAGATCTTATCCTCCAAGGGAACGTAGTCGGGATGCCGAGAAAGGGCATCGGCAATCAAGTTTTGCGATCCAGGAACATGTGAAATTTGAAATTGATATTGAGCAAAGAAGTAGGCCCATCGAGCTTGTCTACTGTTCCTGCACTCCATGGATTGTAGGACCTGAAGATTTCGGTGATCAGTACGGACTTGAACTGGATATTTAGCACCCAGGAGTAAATGTCTCCATTCAGTGAAGGCATGACGAATAGCCAATAACTCCTTCTCCAGAACTGAGTAGTGAGTCTCGCTGGTGGTCAGGGTCTGTGAGAGATAAGCAATGGGATGTTCCAACTTATCATCGGATTCTTGTTTTAAAACTGCTCCTATGGCGTAATTGGAGGCATCAGTTTCCACTAGAAAAGGACGATTTATGTCAGGTTGGGCCAGGATGGGGGCCTGAGTGAATTCTTCTTTCAAGCGTTGGAATGCCTTGTCTTGTGGTTTAGACCAGTTAAATGGAACGTCTTTCTTCAGGAGATTAACAATGGGTTGAACAATCTCGGAAAAGGTGGGAATACATTTCCGGTACAAGTTGGCAATCCCCAGGAAGGATTGTATTTGCTTAACAGATGTTTGGGCGGACCAAGCCAGTATGGCCTTCACCTTTGAAGGGTCCATACTAATTCCTTCTGAACTGAGGACAAATCCCAGATAGTGAACTGATGTAACATGAAACAAACATTTTTCTGGTTTGGCTAAGAGTTGATTTTCACAGAGACGTTGAAGTACTGCTTTTACATGTTCTTCATGTTTCAAGGAGTCCTTGGAGAAGATCAATATGTCATCCAAGTTGACGATAACATTGAGAAATAACATGTCAGAGAACACCCTATCCATAAAACGCTGGAAAACTGCGGGAGCATTAGTCAGACCAAAGGGCATGACTAGGTATTCAAAGTGACCAAAGGGTGTTCTAAAGGCTGTTTTCCATTCGTCTCCTTCCCGGATACGGATCAAATGGTAAGCACCTCGGAAATCCAGTTTCGTGAATATCACTGCACCTCTCACAGCTTCAAGGATATCCGAGATCAGGGGTAGTGGGTATCTGTCTTTCAGGGTGTATTGATTTAGGCCCCGATAGTCCAGGCAAGGTCTGAGCTCTTTGGTATCCTTTTTTGGAACAAAGAACAATGAAGCACCAGCTGGTGATTTTGAAGGTCTTATGGTGCCGTTCTCAAGATTAGTGTCTAGGTATTCCCGGAGGGCTCTCTTTTCGGGTTCTGAAAGGATAAACATCCTGCCAAAGGGAATCACTGCTGAGGGTTCAGTATCTATGCACAGTCTTCGGGTCTATGTGGAGGTAAGGCTTGAACAATGGCAGTAGAGAATACATCAGCATACCCTTGATAGATCTCTGGAACTTGTACAATATTGGAAACCATGAGTGGTGTCTCTGGACACCTTGGTAGACTTATAGGAGCTGTGACTGAGGTGTCCAGGTTTAAACAATGGTTCATACAGAACTCCGAGCCCAGAAATAAGGATCTGGCCGTCCAGTTAATATATGGATTGTGCCTTTGTAACCAGGGCATGCCCAGAACCAAGGGGTAATGGGGTGATTTTATAATGTCAAACACAATCCTTTCTTGATGATGATTTATGGAAAGATGGATCTCCCTTGTTTGCAGACTTATGGGTCCTGAGGAAAGAGGTCTTCCGTCAATTGCTTCCACTGGCTGTGAAAAACTTCTTCTTCATATGGAATGTTATGACTTCTGACCCAATCTTGATCAATGAAGACTCCCATTGCTCCGCAATCCACCAAGGCCAGTATGGGGTAGACCTTGTCCTTGGATGGCGATAAAAAGGCCTGTAATATCACCAATTTGTTTTGTCCAGGAGAGTTCAAGGATGGAATTGATGTGGAGCAAACATCGCTCTCCCGAAACCTTGCTCCATTTAGGATCGGGAGCTGGTGTTTCCCGAGCGTCGGGGAGGAGCCAGAGGACACTCTTTAACTAGATGTTTATCTGAGGCACAATACATGCATAAGCCTGTGTGTATCCTTCTTAACCTTTCCTGCGGGGAAATTGATCCACGAAAGGCTCCAAGTTGCATGGGTTCAGAATCAGTGCTCGGATTCTTGGCAGATTCGGTCCTTGTAGCATTCTCTGGGGAGTTTCTTTGAATTGCGACTTTATTCTTTTTCTTTTCGGCCTTTCTTTCTTGGATTCTGAAGTCTATTTGCATAGACAAGTCCAGGAGGGCCTGGAATGAACTAGGACGTGACACTCTGGCTAATTCGCCCTTAATCTCTTCATTTAGACCTCTGCGAAACAAGGTAAAACTGGCTTCCAGGGGCCAGTCCGCCTCTTTGGCTAGCTGTTTGAATCTGGTAACATAGGTCAACATGTCTTGGGATCCTTGTTGGAAGTTGAGTAACTTCTCTTGAGCACCATGGACCAGCTCTGGACGTTCGAACATGGTTTTGAGTTCCGCGATGAAGCCTTCATAATCATCCAGGAGAACATCCCCTGAATTGAGTAAAGGAGTGGCCCATGTAAGGGCATTACCGGAAAGATGCGATATTATGAAGCCCACCTTAGCCCTAGGAGTTGAGAAATAGTAGGGCTTGAAGGTAAAATGTACCAAACAAGAATCCAGGAATCCACGTAAGGTCTTTGTTGAACCGTCGTATTTATCAACCACTCCTCCCAATAATACGCTGTCCTTGTTCGCGGAGTCACGTGACAAGACAAGCTGTCTTAGTGCCGCATTCTCGGCTTTTAAATTCTGCATCTCTGTGGAAAGTTCTTGCATTCCGCGCATCAGGTCCTGAATAGCATTCTCCATGGTAGAATCCGTATTGATCGTTTGGCGTCTCAAACTGTCGTAAATCTCCCCCCGTCTCACCTGTGATCGGGATCTCCCTTGTTCGGCCGCAGGACCCTTCCTGTGGATGGTTCGGGTCTTGAATAGGCTCGCCCGAGCCTCGTCAGGTTGCAGGACGCGTTCAGAGTTCCGAGAAGTTCGTGGTTCCAGGGTATCCAGGATTAGCGAAGAACGAGTAAGTAGGGGGGGAAATCCAGGAACAGGATAAAGGCAAGGAAGGAAGTAAGAGGATCAAAGGAAATCAATGTAGAGAGTAAGCACACGTCGGGTCACTACCGAAGATAGCATTGAGACGCGCGAACTCGCAGGGGCGTGACCAATTTATAGTATGTGCCACGACGTGAAAGCTAGTGCGTAGCACGGAGCTTGGTACGGCCATGTTGGGAGGAAGAAGGAGTACAAGCCCTTCGTGACAATGACCATGAGGTCCAGAAGGGGCAATTTCGCGGGGTCATGACAGACGCTCATGTAGGGGCCAAAGTGAAAACAGTTCACTTTGCACTCCGATCATTACGGAAAATCCTCCCCTACATTCCGATGGAAGACAGGGCAGTCGTGGTGGGGGCAATGACTAACCCCCACCTCGATTATTGCAACAGTCTGTTAGCAGGGACTCCTCAGAAGCAAATGATGACACTACAGAGAGCACAAAATGTAGCTGTGAGAGCAATTGGAAATTTAAAGAAAAGAGACCATGTGTCATCAACGCGGAGATCACTCCACTGGTTGATGGTGGAAGATAGGATTACATTTAAGATGGCATGCCTAGTGTTTAAATGTATTAAAGGACTCCCCCCTGCATACTTAGCCGATAAAATTGTATTTTATCAGCCAAAAAGGAGTCTACGGTCAGGGGATAAACTCATACTCTGCATCCCGCGAACAAAATGTATGTCAAGAGGAGATAGAAGGTTTGGTGCTTATGGTCCTAAAGTTTGGAATCAACTTCCACTTGAAATTAGATAAATGTAAACAGTCAAACCAAGACAGACTTTTGATACTCCTTTTCTTCCCTTATGAAACCCTTGAACTTTATAGTTACCATCTGTGCCCGAATATGGTTGACTCCGTCTGGTGCACGTAATAAGTTATTTAAAATTCAAATTCAAATTCAAATTCCTTTAACAAGCCATTGAGCCGCTCACATATGCCATTCACCTCCGGATGATACGCCGATGAGAACTTGTGCTTTATACCAAGCAACACGCTGATCTGCTCGACCACTGAATTGACAAAGTGAGCCCCATTACCTGACCTCATTACCTCGCACATCCCCCATCTAGGAAACACCTCCCTCACCAGAAATTTTACAGCACAGGTAGAGTCTGGGTGTGTACAGGGACCTGCTTCTATCCATCTGGAGAATGGACACAACACCACAATTAAATACCCGTACCCATTGCACACTTGAATCATGTCGAGATAATCGATATGCAAGTGCTGGAAGGGCCCATTGGGCCGGGGGATGACTCCTCTCACTACTTTTAGCATGTGCCCAGCGGTGAATTGCTGGCAGATAATTCAGTTCACCATGAAGAATGCAACATGCTCTGCTAAATTTGGTGTAAACCAGTCTTCTGCGAGTGTTGCAGCGAGATTTTCTTTTGTCATATGTATAGGGTAGTGTAATTGCTCCAATGCTACCTTCAGTAGGGTGACAGGCATTACTGGTTTACCAGTGCTGTCTTGCCTCCACAATCCATCAGAGGGGCTTAAAGAGCACCCTCGATGCTTCCACAAATTATTTTCCTCTTGAGGTGCCTCCCCCTGGAGCTCCATCAGCTGAGTTTGCCCCATGTTGCTATAGGCCTCGAGTGTGGCTCGTGCTACCATCATCCTCTCATTGGTACGTGCCACCTCCACGTCCATGATTGTTTCACTCTTGGATGCCATATGCTTGGCTTCCGTGTCCACTTCATGATTTCCACGTGACACGGAATCTGTCCCTTTGGTGTGGGTGGCGCATTTCACGACCGCTATGCCCACTGGGAGCTGTAGTGCTTTTATCAACCTGTCCAATAAGGCTGCGTGCTGCACCGGCATGCTGTCTGCTCAGAGGTAGCCCCTCCTCTTCCAGCGTGCTAGTCCTGCGTGCACTGTGGACGTCACATAGGCAGAGTCACTGTACACTGTTACTTCCTGGTCTGCATGATTCTCAATGGCGATTATCAATGCCAATAATTCTGCAGCCTGTGCTGAATAATGAGATGGTATTCGCGCACTAACGAGTACTTGAAATTCTCTGTTTGCATTGGGTTTTATTACGGCAACGCCTGTGTATCTTTGTCCATCTTCTTGGTCGATTCTTGATGAACTGTCAATGAACACAATCTCACCACCCGCCAGGGCATTTTCCTTTACCCGGGGATTTCATCATAGAATTCCTCATAGTTTGCACAGTAGTGTACTGGTTCTCCCTCTGTGACTGGCTCCGCTATGAACGTAGCTGGATTTACTGTTTTACATCAAACTATTTTGATCAGTGGGTTAGAGATGATCACCTCATATGCGGATGCTCTCTGAGATGTCAGTGTGCCCCTTGGCTTTTCTACTATGGCGAATAATGAGTGCTCGATGTACAAAGTCATGGAGCACCTCATCACAATGGATGATGCCTTCTCGATGGCGAATGCGGCGGCATCTAGATTTTGTTCGCATGGGAAGTGGCCTCTCATAACCGGGTCCAGACTCCCGCTGTAATACGCTAGGGGTTTACACCCCAGCGAGGTTCGCTGAGCGAGCACTGCCATCATGAAATTGCCATCAGTATTTGAAAACAGGTAGAATTCCTCTGCATAGTTTGGAATCCCTAAAACTGGGGTCTTACAAATCGCCACTTTGAGTTCTGAAAACCACTTTTCCATTGCTTCAGTCCATTCAATTTTTTCCTTTGTCGCCTGAGCTTTCTTCAAAGCCTGAAGCAATGGTGTGGTATATGAGCTGTAGTCAAAGACCCATGCTCTGACATAATTGCACAGGCCTAGGAAGCTTTACATTTGCTTTATCGTGAGCGGTTTAGCCATGTTCATGATAGCTTCAGCCCTCTCTGGGGTTACCTTTTTCCCTTCGTGTGAGATTAGCTGGATTGCACAGCACCTCGTGTTGACAGTATTGTAACTTTTCCTTATCAACTTTATATCCCTTCTCAACCAAGATTGTCAGTAGCTGGACAGAGTCACACCTGCATTGTTCCTCAGTGACGCTGCAGATCAGAATGTCATCCAAATACTGCAAAACAACACTGTCTACTGCAATATTGCTTAGGTCCATTTGCAGGACCCTGTTAAAAATGTATGGAGACTCACAATACCCCTGTGGCAACTTCATGCTTTTCAGGCGCATTTGTCTGAAAGTAAATGACGTCAGGTCTTGTGAGTCACGGTGCAACAGGATTGAGAAAAGCGCATTTTTCAAGTCAATCACCGTGAAATATTTTTCCTCAGTGGGTATGTTGCATAAAATTGTGGCTGGATTAGGGACTAGAGGGAACTCAGCTTCAACAATATCGTTTAATGCTCTAAATCTTGGATTAAATGCCAAGACCCTCCCTTTGATTTCTTAACATGGTAAATCACTGCGTTGCAAGGTGATTCTGACATCACTATTATGCCCTGCTCCATCATGGCGGAAATTGTCTTCGCAATCCCTTCATCTGCTTCTCTGGACATGGGATATTATTGCGCTCTTGGTAAAATTACTCCTGGTTTCAATTTAATTTTCACTTCACCTGCCCCCTTTAGGAGGCCTACGCCATAGGGCCCTGTAGTCCATACTGTGGCAGGTACTTGGGCCATGTCATCTTCAAAGTATTCTGGACGTATCAGTGCCAACATCATTCTCTGTGGTACCTCCCGTTTGATCATTTTGACCGAAAATATGAGACTCACTTCCACCCTTGTTTCTTCTAGGTCATGCTGTTCTTCGAACAGATTGTCATCGGTGAAGTCAGTCACTCGATACCCTTCTTCGATGGCGATAATCGTGCACCATTGTCGACCTTCGTCATCGTATCCTTCGACCAATACCACTTTCCCTCGCACTGCGGCAGATTGTATCATTAAGGGAAATACTTGTCCCTCTTCTTCATGCATCAGTATTCTTGGTCTGAATAGGAACTCATCAGGTGTCCTCATAGTTGTATCTGCGAGGCCTGGCACTCCCTCCATGAGCACATGCACGCCATATGGGAAGACTTCTGGCTCTAGCGGTATAGCTCTCATAGCTATACATCCTGAGTATGCTCTGATCATTTCACACACGTTTGAATAATGCATTCCTGGAGTGGAGCACACTATACTATTCTCGGTAAATGAGATTGTCATATTCAACTTTGTCATTAAGTCCCAACCCAGGATATTTACTGGGGTCTGACACAAATACAATAAGGGTCCATTCATATCACACTCTCCTACAGAGACTGGGAGCGCATCTGTAAAGGGAACTCTACTGTGAGCTCCTGTGAAATTCTGAGTATCTATGGCCTCACCGGACAATGAAAACTTACCTTCTCGTATGCACAAGCGTAATGCACCCGTGTCAACTAAGAAGGAATATTCTTTACCCCCTTTGACGACATTCACCCTAGGTTCCCTATTAGGGTCTGGTGTCACTGATAGGATAGAGCACATCAGAGTCCCCCGTGAGCTGTTCTATTTCATATATAAGTTTGGCCCACTGTATACTAGTGGATTTTCCCCATTTCCAGAGTTGACTCCCCCTCCTGAGTTAGGCCCCTGAGGCATTTGTGGCGGTGCCTGTTGGGTTTGTCCCTGTCTCAAGTTCCCCATGTTCGAGGGTTGACCCACTTGCTGTGCACCTTGCTGCAAGCCTGACGCCTGATGCTGCACAATGTGATTTTGTGCACTGCCCTGTTGTGGGACAGCAGGCTGATTCACCATGCCTGCCCCCATTTCTTGAGCATTTTGCCACATGCTTTGGCTTCTGCACACACGTGCCACATGTCCTGTCATTCCACACAGCCAACACACTGGCGGGGGTCGGGCCATCTGTCCATCTGGCATAGCTGGACTGCCCATCTGCATGTTTTGAAATCCACCTTGGTGAAAATCCCTGGTTACCTCGAAACCCTCCCTGTTTACCTCGAAACCGTTCCTGGTTACTCTGCCACCCTCTTCCTCCAAAACCCTACCCCTCAGGTAAAATCCCACGCTACCCTTGTTATACTGGGATGGGTTAGCAGTTGATTGTGCGTTTGGTTCAACTGGGCTTGTCAGCAAGGCTCCCTCGAGAGCATACTTTGAGAGTTTCTTTTGCACCAGCTTCGCCTCCTCACCCTTGCGAGTTGCCTCCTTTTTTCGGTTCTTTTCTTGCAACAATCTACAGTAGTGCGCATTTGTCAACTGTATTTCGGCCCAAGGTTTAGCTTCTACTCCTACTAATTTCTTGAGCTGTTTTTGCACCGGTTCAGGCAACCCTTGACACAATATGTGGTAGAATACAGGGATAGATTTTTTCCAAGACTCATGCGTTTTGAGCACCCACGCGTCTTGAACATTCTGGATATAACTCAACGGATCCTCTGACTCTTTCATTTTCCGAGTCATTATATCTCCCATATCAGAAGTGTCTGGGTATAGCGTTCGTAGCGCTTTCCACACTGCTGCTCTACAATTGTTAAATGGTGCTCCGTCATGGGAAGTGGTAATTGTGGTTACCCTAGGGTACCCTGCCCGTTTCCATACATCGTCTGCTCTTTCACCGAGTATGGCGATCAGGAAGCCCTTAATGTCCCCTATTGCTAAGGTGACACCCCCTGTCATTTTCTCTAACTCATGTATCCACTTCCCAGCTCCCGATGTCAGCATTGGAAGCTTATTTTTCAGGTTCTCCCGATCCATGTGTGGCCATGGAATAAATTGTGTTCTTGCTCTTCCCTTTTCTAGCAGCGGGAATTGGAATGCACAGTCTTCCTTCTCTCTTCCCATAGCTCTCCTGTCTACCGCTGGGGTAGCATTCCTGCCTTGCCGTCTACCTGGCAATGCCCTTAATCTGTCTGCATAGGCAGGTGCTGACACCCCCCTCTGACCATGGGGTGTTCCTTTATGTCGGCCAGACTGTGCGGCTGACTTCGGTGTCCTAGTGGCGGACTCGCTGGCATCTGACCATTGTACCCCTTGGTCCCTTGGGAGCTGCTTTTAGCACCGTCTCCCTTCTTCGTGTGCCTCATCCTCCGTTTCCCCACCGCAGTCAGATTCTGAATGCTCCCAGTTTACACAACTTGCATCTTCTTCATTCTGCCCAATCTCCAGCCTGTCTAGGGACAGTCCCCTGCTCCCACTACATCGGGTGACATCCTCAGTGTCATACAGCTGAGAGCTCTCCAAGCGCTCATCTTCCCTTACCCCTTGGGAAAGTTGTTCCAGCCCCATCTCATCATATATTTTATCGATCGCTTCCCCGATGCTTCTGGTGTCGAAGTCATCTTCAATATTTGTCCCACTTGTACCTTGCACCAAGTCATTTGCAGGAAAGAATTCTTCTATATCTTCCCATTCTACAACGGGATCGGGTTTTTTAACTTCCCGCTCCAAATATTCAAGATCCCATGCCCTATGTCAGCGCTTACATTCTATTTCCTCATCTATTTTCTTGCGCTTCCTCGCTTCTTCTCTAGCCTTATCTACTTCCCTCATCCTTTTGTTTCTACGTTCCTTTGCCCTTCTAATTTCCTCATCTTCTCTTCTCTTCACTCTCTTCTCACATACTCTTTGCTCTTCTTCCAACCTTTGCTTATTCTGTTTGTGCTAGACATAGGCTGCCTTCTGTTTGTGATCGAGCTCTTTCTCTTGCTCTTTGTGATATAGTTGCTCTCGCCTCAGCCTATCCTTCCTTCTTATCCTTTCGTCCCTCATTTCCATCTCTTTTCCTCTCTCCCTCCTTTGCGTCTCATCAGACCCCTATCTTGGTCTCACATCTTCACTTCCTTTTCCATCTAGTTTCAACAATATCTGTCCTCCCATCCATTCGTCTTTTGCGAATGTTATCTCATCAGTTCTACCTTCATTTCCCTTCCATTTCTTCCCCTTTCTCCCCTTATCAAGACGCGCACCAATTTGTGCCTGGTCCTTCCTTTCATCTTCATGTCTCTCCTTGTCCCTCGGACTGCGGTGGCAAGGTTGTTTTCCTGTTCCTTTCCTTTATTGTCGTCACTACTGTACATAGGCGACTCGTATGTGGGATTGCTATACCCTGTGGCTGCCTTAAGTTCTCTTAGTGGGTAGAGTCCCTCTGTCTTACTTCCCTTAATGACTGGCTCAGGTGGTGCGGTAGGCGTCTCACCCCCCTCTGTGCATACATTTAATATCCAGTCTGCTGGCGGTTCTTCTCCTTCGTCTGTTCGAACATCTTCCACAGTTCTAGAACAGCGAGGCATTTTTCTAGTTTTTTGCCTGTGTATGTGGCATGTAGGTAAGTCATCATATGTTGTAAGACGGCTTTTGATAGGGACCCATTTTGTGGCCAAGGCATAAACATCTTGTGGGCGGCACCCTTAACCCACTCTGTGCTGTACTTTTTAAGTTTAGGTGCATATTTGGGTAACTGCTTACACAGATGCGCAAGTGGGTAACCTCCTCCATTTTAAATTTCGTCACCATCAATATTTATGCAGGTTTTATCCTACCAATAGTATGAGCGAGCACCAAAGATGCCAGCTCCAATCCACTCTTTTCCCACCAAAATGTATACTATCAATTTACTCAAGAACATCAATTCATTGGCGATTCTCTCTTAGTTACGGAATCGCGTAAAACCAGGTTTCATTTCAAACAATCAACAATACAGTTCTTTTACATTTGACGTAGAACAGGACACATATGCCAGACACTTGACAGACTAGACGGACACCAGCTGGTCATACATATACCTGCCTTCTAATCACTACCCCGTCATGGAGTTTAAACAAACTCCTTTGATGTGTATTTAAACATCACCGTAGTCTAATTGTCACCCATCATGTGGGCTATGAGTTCACATTTCTTCTGACCGCTGTATTAAAGCGCAGGAACAAGGTGAATCCTTACTTTTTTATCTCAGGTATCCCTCCTGGTATCCTTCGTTTTGTCTCGGGTGTCCCCCCGGTAATCATTCGTTTTCTCTCGGGTGCCCCTCTGGTAACCACTTTTTATCTCGGGTGTCTATCCCGGTAACCACTTTTTATCTCAGGCGTCTATCCCGGTAACCACTTTTTATCTCTTATACTCGAGTCATTAACCCCTTATGCATATACAGTCTTCTCTACTTCTGACTATTTTATTTTTTCTCCGCCACCCTCCGTTACCTTTCCCTTACTTGTTCTAATGCCTACAAAACATTTGCCAAAGTAACGAGTTTATTGTTTCACTCACCGCTCGCATCTTTTCCTCTCTGGAACCTCGGGATCACCGCCCCTTACTCTTCAGCCTCTTGCGGTCTTTTCATCCGATCTGCTGCCCGTGGGTATGAGAACGGTTATGCTTGGAAAGGCAGGTTCCTTCAGACCCTACTGCAGATTTTTTATGGACTTACACTATCATTGTCCACGGGAAGCTTCTCAGTCTACTCAGTCGGAATGGCGAAAGGACTCGTGTTATTGCCAAAGGACTAGAGTTATTTTGTGCTGTCGGTCTATAGGTGTCTTAGAACTATATAATCAATAATCAATAATCGATGGCTGCAACCATCCTCTGTACACGAGGGCAGGTTTTTTTCCACTGACGGGCCTGTAGGTCAGTGCTCACCCTCAGTACTTTTAGGACAAGATAGCTGCACCATATGAGGAATGGGGGTGCAGGATTCACTTACTCCAACACGACTCAATAACGAGGACTCAGTAATTTGGCAAAGGGAGGTCCGTTTAATGACAAGTACATCAAACAGGGAAACAATTGGAAATCAGCATCATGGCGATCGCCTGTCTCACTCCAACTTCCTCGAACTTTAGTTGAACAGCAACTTTTATACATAAAACTCGTCGTCAATGACGTCTCACTCTACAAATTCGTCATGCAATATAATTGGTTAGGAAAGGTAACTTAAGTATAGGTGCTATATCTGTATATGGTAACAGAGCATGCGGATTGGATAATTCTTAGCGGGTGGGCATCTACGCCGAACCCTCACGTGATAGACGTCATCACAACTACGACGTCCCATTAGTTCTACTAGTTATAGGACCCTAGATAACTTGGTCCATTGTGATTGGGCAAGTTACACCCCTAGACGTAAATCTCCATTTTAATTAGCAGCATGCAGACTGGACACCTAGGTGCCTAGTGTCCCAAGATTCACCCTGCCCCCCTTCCATCAATCTGGGCTTTTGAGCTCTGTGTCAATTATTTGGCTGGGCATGGTCTCGAAACTGTAGCCTCTTATCTGGAGAAGTTATGGCACTCTTGGATCTGGGTGACATCAGACGTTGGTAATTCTTCGCGCCTGACTGGTCACATGTCTGTTCACCGTGAATCTGCTTCAGTTTCCAGCTTTTCGTGTATTTTTTTCTTCTTTAGCCTCGCCACCTGCCTGGGCCCCCCTTATCTTGACCTTCACGGGGCAGGCTGGTATGCTCTGAAGTTTCGATTCTCCAGCGTTGCCGCTCTCCCCCTTTCCTTGGGTTGACCTCGACTTCCCAGGCATGAGCTGCTCTTGGTTGAGTTTGGATTCCGCTCCCCTTTCTGGCTTCAGCTGGAATGTGAAACCTGGCCTAGTAGGCCTCTGGCCGCCTGGGCATGCTTCTGCTTAACAAAATGGTGTCGTTCTTGTATAATGTGCCTTATTGAGGTAAATATATGATTGGCGCTTGCCGCTCTATTCTTCTACTAAGCATTGTAAGCCGTATCATTTTCTTAGCTTCTTGCGTTCCAAGCCTATTTACATGCGTTAACTAGTTGGCTACTTCTATCTTGCCTCATAGCCACGTTTCCTTACTTTTCAACATTGTCTCTTTTCTTGTGTCCATTACATCTACTTTTCATAGCTGCTCGCACTGACGTTCTATCCTTGTTAGCCGTTTTCGTTCATTCGCGAGTCTGTCCATGCCCTTGTGTCATTTCCACTGGCCATCCATTATAGCTCTCTGGCTCTCTTCGTGGACCGTTTGTAGGTACTCTTCATTCCGTCTCAGCTGCTGGTACGGTTGTCTAAGTGGGTACCGTGCAGCCCACGCCGGTCTGGTTATGGACGCTTCAACAGGTACGGCTCTTCTGATGTACACTGGGCAGAGTCCCAAAGCAGCTCTCTGTTGGTTCATTTGCTCCTCATACGTCACATACCTTGGCAAGTATGCTTCTGGGTCCTCGAAATGGGAGGCAGGGGTGCAGGCCATGCCTGTGACCTCCTCTAAAGGAGACCGGGTCTACTTGTACAATTTCCAAAGGAACCAAGCCAAAGAGTGCAAATTCCTCCCAAATTGGCAGGGTCCTTTTGAAATTGTGGATAGAATCTCACCAGTCGCCTACAGAATCTGCATCCCCAAGGGCAGTTTGGCAGAATGGGAAGACAAGTGGGTCCACATAAAACAGCTGAAGAGTTGCCGTCCCAGGCATACTTTGCAGCAAATAGAGGAGCCAACCGGAAACCCAGGGGGGGAAAATCCAGAAACCTAGAATAATCACTAAATATTCACTGTGTATGTGCAAGAAGAGTGTTAAGACCAGTAGTAAACATAGATGGGGAATATTGCTGATTATAACCAATGCAAGTGTCTTTCCTACTGCTGATATCCCCAAATGACGTGTCGACACAGGAGTGGGAAAAAAATCCAGCACCATTCTATGTTCTATCTTCTAGCATCTGGACTAAGAAGCATCCAAAGGGATTACCAAGGAGGACCACTCAGGTCCCAGGAGGAGAGACTTAAGGAGGACGGAGTGCCACTCCATACTCCCAACCAGAACCAGCGATACTCCTGACCAGAACCGGCAAGGAGAGCGGGTCGCCTCCAGCACTGACGGGAGAAGCAGCTGACATTCTCCACATGGACAAAAGAAAAGAACATCCCAATCTCCCGAGTTCCCCCTGATGGGCGGTCAAAACACGTCGGGAGGGGGGGCTCTGTGGGATGTATTGTATCTGCTATGCCATGCTGCATCACCCTGCCAGTTATGGAGAAAGAAACAACAACAAAGGCGGCAAAACCCTTGTGCGTGCCAAAAACCTACAAAAACCTCCCAAAACCGTGTGCTTCAGCATACAAAAAGAGGGATGCACAACCTGCCACCCATGCTGCATGTGCGGGGGAATAGAGCAGACCCTACAGAAAAGGTGCCAGTGGGTTCCATGACCAGCATAGTGCAGAGAGAAAAGCAGCACTTTGAAAATAAAACTAAAAAATGTGTCTACAAATAACATTTGCTTTGTTGCCAAAAACTCCAAAATGCCTATAACACAACACTTTTCAACATTCACAATCTTGCCTCATGCTAAAATCCATGTATCAAATGAAGCATTGTAAACATTCAAAGTCCTAATATGAAGAGCAAAACATTCATGTGAAACATACAAAGTCTGAAAACTGACAGCCTCTATGCCAAAATCTGGGTGCAGTACCCTGGGCCGCCAGAATGACAGCTGTCAGAGAAGTTACTAAAGAAACATTAAAAGTGAGCTAAAACTCAAAAGTCTGCTGAATTAGCAAACATAAACAGGATTGTTGCCAAAAAGAAATACATGTTTTAGTTGTGTTTTTGATTCCACAGATTTTAAGGCCAAGAAAGAAATGTATTTGTATGTGATGCAACAGATGTGGTTTTTGCTAAGTTTAAACGTTAATTAGCTTGGCTGAAGCTGCAAAGAACTGGAAAAGCAGGTTTTCTTCTCCAGAAGGAGGGCCTTCCTCTCAGCAGAAAGTCACGGGAGGTGTTAATTGCAGGTGGGGACCGAATCTGGTCTACAGAGAGCAAAGGAACAATGACAAAGTGCAGCCCAGGAAATTGGAAGTGTGAAAAGGGGTCGTAAATGGCCTCTGGGAGGAGCAGGCAAGGAGGGGGATGCCTTGGACTGCAGGGAGACAAAAAGAGGCAGAGCCAAGCGACCATCTGTTGCTAAACATGAACAAAGAACACTTTGTAAAAGACTTATAACTTGCTGTTTAAAATGGTTAAAAATATAAAAATGACAGAGTTGTTAATTTAATTTCTGGCTGCACGTGTGTAGAGGCGGCAGAACTGTGTGACATGTGCTGGGCAGGAATGGCAAGATATGTGGTTTTATGCAAAATGTATTACTGTTAGAAATATGAAAATTTACACGCATGTCCCCATGTTAAACACGCATATTTGTGGGAGTTTGCAGAAAAATTGGTAAGTGTGTTCATAGCGAAAAGGGCAAAATTCTGTAGAAAGGGGAGACAAGATCCCACCACTGTGGGGTTTTGAGGAATAGCTGCTATGTAAAATATGGCATTTCTGTGTGTAATTTGTATAACAGTGACTAATGTAGAAATGTGTGTTTAGGGTAAAATCCGATTTTGAGACCAGTGGCTAAAGGGAGGTCTCTGAGGATTGGAAAGCAAATCATAAAACCTGACATCACCCAGCCTTGATCCAATCACTCAAATTGCAAGGCGGAGATGAAGTGCGGTCCAATCCCAACTCAAAGGGGCAAGCTTAGCTAAGACACCCCCTTTGTGATGTCATTTTTATAGCATAAATAGAGACAGCTGACAGCACATAGGGACAGACAGGTCCACTCACTCTCCTGATGCTGGCGGAGCGCCCTGCTGCTGTTATCTACATCTTCCTTGTTCCAGACTCCAGTAACTTGGCAAAGCAAAGGCCTATTGCATAGCTGAACCATTCTCAGCTAGGCCTCAAATTCTAGAACAGAACCCAAAAAGCCTAGGGGAAGCAACATAATACAGCCGGGCTGTGCTGTTACTGCTTGCCTGCTGAATTGAAATATCCTCAGAACCAAGAAGGGCAGATCCCATCCAGTCCTGTGCCATGCTGTGACCAGAGTGCCTTGCTGACCTTGTCCAGTCCGATGTGTCCAGCTGTCAGTCCCTGATAGATCCGATTCAATGGTCCAGAATCCTGACAGTCCAGAATCCTGATGGTCCAGGATCCTGACGGTCAAAACTCTTAAATTCATTTTGTTTTGTGGGTATAAACAGGAAGCTAGAAACTGTTGATCCCCGTGCATTATTTGTCCCCTCCTAACCTCTGAACTATCCTCACTTACATAATCAGTAATATTGTATAAATCCGTAGTGAAATCTTATTCTGCCTATCTGTAAAAGCATCCTTTTCCTAGTCTTTTGTCAACTTTGATCTATTAATTTCAGTTGTGAATCACTCTTGACTCTTACCTGTGCCGTCCTGGTGGATTAGCTTGCATGCTCTAGTCCATAGTCAATATTTTTCTGATTTTAAAACTGAAGCCGCGTTCCATTCTCGTGCCTATCTCGAAAAAAACAACCTTTACTAAAACCACTATAACTCCCTCCGTTTTTGTGATAGAAATGAAATTTCAACTTCTACTTGTACCTAACATCTATAGCTATCCATAGCACCCAAAATGTTTGCTGCGATTTTAAAATCCTGTGAAATTTTACACGTGTAAAATAGATTTATACTGCTTCCGACTTGGTTTTTAAGATTGCAAATGTTTTCTGCTGACTAAGTCATTGGTTATGCTTGTGTGCAACTGTTCAACACGGCTCCCTTAGGAACTTACAACAATTTAAGTATTTTTCCACACATTTAGAGTTCTTGCTCAGCCACTTTAAAGGTCATCCTGACAGTTGAAAAGCCCACTTCGTTCTTCTCTTTCTGTGTAAGGGGGAAGTGGGAAGTGAGACACTGTTTCATCTGCACTATTCCTGAATACCTGCTCTCTCCTTCCATCTCTTTGCATTGCCTATTGAGGGGTTGAGAGGTGTTGCAGGGGGAATTTGTAACCATTGTGCTATCTGATCTGAAACTAACACAAAAGTATTATTTTCTGTGCTGCATTTGTTTTGCTCATTACTTAGTCCTAGTGTATTAAAGATATCATTCTGTGTTCTGTCACCCCATTGGTGATTGTTGTTTACCTATTAATATATATATATTGTGATTTTGATTTTAAATAAATAAATAAACAATACCTTTTACAAACCAGCCTGATTCCTGGTCCAGCGTGATCCGGGGTATTCTTAAGTAAGGGGTGTGATACGAGTGGCACATCTTTCAAATAATTGAATCTATATATCAAATAAGTTTTTCCATTGTGCTGTACACTAGGCCGAGAGCAGAGTGTATCGCCTGATTGAAATCCTTAACAGGTGTGTTGTAGGCTTGGGTGGCAATCCCTTAATGGTGATTTTCGGAATGACCACCTCCGTGCTTCCTTTTCCCGCAATGACGGATTTCTACCAGTGGTAATCCTGCCAGAGAAATTTCCGCTTGATGACTGGGTGGTAACGGTAATTGCTCTACTCATTAGCAGATTTCCCCATTTTCTATGGTAATTCCGCCAGGTTGCAATATAGCAGTAATTACACTGTTCCACATGGTGGAAATGCTAATGCTGTTGAGTTACCGCTGATTTTTGCCTGGACTCGTAATGAGGCCCTTAATCTCCTTAACATCAGACAAATAAGACACCTTCTTCCCTTCAACATTTCTAAGCACCTAATCGCCTTTTTAGTACTCTTTCAATATGACTACTGTTCCAGTCTACTCTACGGCCTTTCCAACTACGTATTTTCACATCTCGACAAAGTCCTAAACTTTGCTGTCAGTACACTCTTCAACCTTGCCCGCTTCGCCTCCACCTCCTCAGCATGTTGTCAGTTAAGTAGGTATCTGTGAGACAGCGGACAAAGTTTAAACTCATTCTCATCATCTTCAAAACTATACACAGACTTTCCCCACCCAAACTATTTGCCCATCTCACTCCCTACTCTCTCCCCTGCTCCCAATGATCACCCTAATCCCACTTGCTTGCTACCTCTTGTGGTCCTTGCGCTCACTCTCATTTCCGCTCTCTTCCTCTCCTCACTCCCTTACTCCGGAATGCTATTCCTCTCTCACACTATCTCTATTTAAATCCAACATCCTAGCTCACCTCCTTCCTGAAGAACCACTTGCATAGCATTGTTTTCCCTGTAATTTGCATTAAATTAATTAATAAATACATGCACACAAATACTGTTAATTTAACAACACGTTGTTTGGCTGTCTCCATTGAAAGTTTCAAGACTCTTACACTCCATCCATGGTTTAAGTGCCACCCACTATATTTTTGGTGCATATTATAAAGCACCCAGCCATGGAATGTCTACTGTCGCCAGTGTTTCTGTTTGAAGCACTTCACTCTCTTAAACGAATGACAGTTAAAACTCTTATCATTCTCATGATGCAACTAGTCAGATTCATATCATAGGTCCTGGGACCCAAGTAGGATAAACATCATAAGTTCTGGGACACAATGTTACCTACCTTCCTCACAAGTGCCACAAAAACAATCAACTGTATTAGCGGGCCACCTTGTATTCGTCCGCAATTATGGGCATCTTACAAGCACACTCAAAGCCAAGAAATCCAAACAGACCTTACCCCATGATATCTTCAGTTACTGAGCTAAATCTGGGAAAAAGGGCTTGCGGTCTGATGCCCACAAACAAAAGACCAACCTTGCAGAAGGCAGCCTGTGAATGCTTCCCCTTGCAAGGTTGGTATTATGCTCCCTTTTTTCCCCCTGTCCATGTCCTGGGGGCCCAGAGTCCTGCACCCCACCAACCTTTGTGCTGCACAACTGCCACACTGTGTCTGCCCCCTTAAAATACCTGTACTCACCACAGCTGCCTCATCCGGATGCTCTCTAGGCCGTTCCCGAAACCAGCCTTATGATGTGTTGCACTTTAGTGCATCAGGTTTTCGCGAAATAGGTCTAGAGACTGCAATTGGGGAATATGATTGTGCTCCATGACCTTTTCATGGTACAGTGATCTATATGTCTTTGTATCTGCTTTAATCACCACTGAGTATTAAGTGGACTGTAAGGCTCTGTGCATTTAAGTAATAGCTCAATGTTTCTCTTTGTTCCAACTGGGCTGTTTCAAGTCATTACTGCTCCATCTGAACTGTGCCTCACTCCAGTTGAGCCTTCTACTACCCCAACACAGTTCACCTTACCTCCAGGTCCATTTTCCTAAGATGGAAAGATTCCAGAGTTTCTGTTTGTTGATAACGAGTTAGTGAATTGTTAAGTGCTCATCTTCCACTACACTGATGTTACTTTTACTTCAGCCCTGGCTCTGAATATGTAGAATGTGCCTTCTCTTCTTGTCTGACATTCTCTAGAAACACTGCTTTGTACAAGATGCTTACATATTTTGGTTCTCCCAGGTGACGCCAATTCCTTACTTTCTCTACCTTGAAGGCTATGAGGATGTTTTTTTTAATGCCATAACTGATTTTGTCATTTGCAAACAAACTTCCCATGTGCACTATGTTTAGCAGTCCGCACTTCCATCAATGATAATAAGTAGTGCATATGGTCTGTCCCCATTGTTGTCGCCAGACATTTATTTGTTTCCATGCTTTAGACTTTAGGCTAGGTTTTGCTCCTGATTTGGCAAATACGCCTCTTGTATCTTTAAATGATTAGCTATTGATAGCAATAGTAGAACAATCATTCTTGTTCTCTTTAACACAGATTTCCTCTGCATGTGCTTTCCATCCCACCCTGTGTCTTTCACTTCGTAGACAATTGTGGCCAGCAGAACATCGTATAACACTGTCTTGATTCCAGATGCTGCCTTCAACCCTCACTTACCTCGAAAAATCTTTTAAAAACTCTTAAAGGATCAGAACATTTTGAAATTCCATTTTTATTTCAAATTCCTTTCTGACTTGCACAGAGTCCCCCATGGCAAACTCTAGATATTTCCTGACAGTAACATCTTTGTCAAACCTATTTTGCTTGGGCCTTTCATATCTCTTGCTTTGGTTTTGTCAACCGCCTTAGCAGGCATTGCATCATTTACTCAAGCTGAGTTAAGAATGAAGTTTACTCCTCGCCGTCTCATGTTCTTGAATGAGGACACTCCTGTGTCTACTTACACTCCGTAGCATTTTGACCAATGCCTTAGACAAATGCATTTTATTTCAGATTGCTTGTTCAACTGTTGCTGCAACAATCTGGCTGAATCTTTCTACTAGTCCATTATTCTGAGGGTTGTATACTACCAGACACCTTTTCATACCATTTCTTTTGCCATAACGATGGCTGTGCATCTTAACTGTGTACCAATGTCACTAACTACCTCTTCTGGATATCCTTCTCTCCTAAATACATTCACGAGGCTGGCAGTAAGGGGTTAACAGCACCGGTAAGGATGCTGGTGCCGGTAATCCCTTACCGCCGTATTCCGAGGTCCCTTAGTGGGTCCCACTAAGGCCAGCTGGTTTTACCAGCCGCCCTTAGCGGGAGCCGCTAAGGGACCAGGGAGCTAATAACGGGCCCGCTATTTGCGGGCCGGTTATTAGCTCCTTCCCCATTCCCATTGAGCCCTATGGGGCTCGAATGGGAATGGGGAATGGTTTTCAGAATGGGGACTTACCGGGTCCTCCAAGGTCGGAATGACCCAGTAAGTACACATACCGAGAACCCGGACCCGGTATGCGGTAAGGGGGTAGCCATGGTGCTGATAGCACGATGGCTACCTCCAACCTTGTAATGAGGCCCTTTGTCCATAATTTCTACTACTTCCCGTAACTTCTTCAAATGTCTTCACTTCCAGCCACTTAGAGTAATAATTTTTCTTGACAAGCAAAACCATGCTCTTGCCCCCAAACATCTGATAATATGAAATTAGGATATCAAACCCAAGGCACTTCCACGTACCAGTATGGACATGAACTGGAGGTAAGGGGAATGTAATGGTTCTAATCATTTTGTCTGATTTTATTTACAGATATCCAACAGTCCTTCACTTTGCATTCCAGAAATGTATCTACTCCTGGCCACAAATACTTTTCTTGCACCTTTTGTTTTGTGCTGGTTATCCCGTGGTGTCCATCATGAGCATGTGGCACCAACTGATTGTGCACAACCGATGATGGAACCAATTCATTTACGCTGAATAACAATCCTTCTTCTATTGACAATGTTTTCTTTCACTTCCCAATAATCTCTCAAGCACTCTTGGATGCTTGTTTGCCTTTCCTTCCTTTGTACATGTGTAATGAAATTCAACCAATTCTTCAACCCAAATATCTTTTAATATCACTTGAATATATTATGTTACATACCCTACAACCACTTCCTCTTCTCCCTGCACTTCTGTTACTTTTGGTTTACATACATATGACGTGGACAGTGGCATGTAAAATAGGAAATCAGCAACTTTGTTCTGTAATTCGGGAACATTTACCATCTGAACTGGACAGTCCAGTCCCTTTGATGAGCAGCAATTACCCTTGAGATGGATGGGGATGCATATCTTACTCATACACCAAATAATAGAGCCGACTCAGGAAGTTGACAAAAGAAAGACTGGTTTAATGTCAATTAATTAAAACACAGATCATAACGAACATCAATGCAAACGCTTGAGCTTCAAACTTAAAGCATTTAAGAGAAAACTGTACTTTTATAAGCAAAATGTGTCATTAATTACATCTAACCTACATGTTACCAACGTCATCCTACATGGCAAACTACAAAAAACTAACGGAGGGAGTGATTGGTTCTAAGTGAATATCTAAGTATATGATCCATAATAGACTTTAAATGTATAACTTTGTGATTGGTTACTTAACATCAGGTGGGCAACTAAGCCCTCCTCTAAAAATGACCTCTATGAACATCACTAAATACACAATGTCCCATTGGTTTACACACTGTAGGATCCCTGAATATGCAGGGGCTCTATCCATCTTCAGTACTTTTCCACCTACGTTAGCAGCCTGCAATCTGGCCATCCAGATGCTGGTGAGGTTGCCTTAACTTTAGCTTCCCACCAATTAGCATATCAATCCATCATCACCTCAGTGGTCTGCTGTCAATTAAGCCTTTGAAATGTATCCTTGAAAGTGTTGTTAGCTCTTGAGAAAATTAGGGAGTGAGCAGCACAGTCTGCCTCATGCGTAGGTGTGGTCATGTCGTTCATCCAACTTCATGCTTCCATGTGACAAGAGACCATAAAATCAAGCCTTTTTGTGTATTTAATATTTTATTCCAATAGACCTCTGACGTCTTCCTTGTTATGTTCACTCCTTCTGGACAGGAGGTTTGTTCTTTCACACGATTTTGGATCCAAAGTCAGTTTACTCCAGTTTGATAAGACTTAGCTTCTTGGGGTTGATCCAACCTGGCCTTTCTGAGCTCTGCTTCTGTAATTCAATATCTGCTTTTTTAACTGTGACACACTGAATTTAGGCCTTTTTGCTAATGTCCAATCTGCTTTAATACGTTTAGTGGAAACATCCATAATTCTCTCATTCCTATGTATGTATACTTTGGCGCTTGCCGCAATCTATTTTACAATAAGCTTAGAGCTAGCTTCACTATTACTTTGCTGCTTGCGTTTCTTCTGCATCTGTACAAGTGTAAAATTATTTAATATCTTCATCTTTTTCTGTGACATAAGTTTCTTCACCATGAGCCCAAGATGTCACTTATCCTTATTGCTTTCTTGATGCCTTATAGAATATCTGCATTCTCTGATCACTGCATCTTTTTATGTACTTCATCTTCAGCTCCTTAAAACATATACTGGAAAATGGCTAGTAATAATACCATTTATACTTTTCGTTTATTGGTTCTGCTTCTTCCGGGATCTCGTTCAGATGGCCAACATATTTCTTTGTATGCAGATATGGTTTTCTCAATGGGTACCTTGGCTCCCAGATCCTCTTAGGTACTGGCCCTTTTATTGGCACTGGACTAAGTCCATCTTCTGCTCTTTGTCGATTCAACTGTTCTGTATATGTCTCATACTCTGGTTTCCAGCATACAGGTAAAAGAGGCGGGTCGATTG
The DNA here is from genome assembly GCF_040938575.1 of Ambystoma mexicanum. Lineage (NCBI taxonomy): Eukaryota > Metazoa > Chordata > Amphibia > Caudata > Ambystomatidae > Ambystoma > Ambystoma mexicanum. Next base: position 458,341,541 of record NC_090928.1, read on the forward strand.
AGGTGGGGGTACTTGGCTCCTTCTCTACACAGCCGTTAGTAATATTGTGCAAGCCTAAGTGAGAAGCGGGCAATCCATGGGTTGGCTTGCAATATTCCTTTCACAGTCAAAACGTACACTAATGGTTTGTGGTCAGTGCAGATGATTACAGGCTTACCCTGCATGTATTTCTAAAAATATGCTACACCTCAGCTGCTTGGCAACTGCTCTTTCTCAATTACTGATTATCGGGATTCAGCTCCCTTTCACCTCTCGATGCATGACATATAATTCTCTCTTCCTTGACTAAAATCTGTGACAGGACAGCTCCCAAAACCCTTTGTCCTAACACCTATTGGCAATATTGAAGGTAATTGTGTGGAAAACCTAAGAATATTGCTCACCTCACAGATCTCTACCATTATCAATTTTATAGCATCCTCACATGCTTCAGTCAATTCAAGCGCTAGTAAAGTGCGTCAATTGATGGGTACAAAGTTCTTTACAAACATGCTAAAGAATTCTGCTTCCTCTTCATTGGTTGGTACAAGTGCATCTCAAATTGCACTCATTGCTTTAATGTTATCCTGTATCGCTCTTCATGTGTCTCAAACATTCCACTGTCTGTGCTCTAAATGTGCATTTGCTTAACTCTATAGTTAAATCCCCTTTGCTGATACATTGTAACACTTCATCTAATCTATCATCATGTTCCATCATGTCCCTTTCATACACTAAAATATCGTCTTGATACACCGAGACACTGGATATAACCTTTAGAAGGTGTGACATAACCCTTTGGAAGCCTTGCCACGAATGCCAGAATGAACGGCATCCTCTTATAACGGAACATATCAAAGGAAGTAAGGTGTGACGTAAGATATCTGTTGATAATGGTTCTTGGAGTTTGATGGTCTGCAGATGATCAATCTAATGTGGAAAATAACTTAGCCCCTCATGCACACAGCTCAACATTTCAGATATTACTGGAATTGGAAAGGTATCCATAACAATGTTTTTTTTTTATCATTTCTCTAAGTTCTAAGCAAGCCCTTAGTTTGCTGTTTTTTGTGCCACCACTATAGGGCCCAGCCGTTCAGCATATTTAATTGTTTCAATTATGTCCTTTGCCAACAAACATCGAAGTTGCTCTTCTTCTGCGCCCCTGACTGCCAAAGTGACACGCCTCACTTTAAGGCTTATGGGTGTGTCTGTTTGCTTTAAAAATGGTTTGTGTGTTGGTATTCCAATGATGAGGGCCCCCCTCACGTGGATGTCGAGGAGCTCACCACTTCCCCCACGAACATACAGTCCGTAATCTTTGATGCAGACTACAAAGATACATGCGACTTTAACCCGGTAAACTGTATGATTGGTGCCTAGAGAGCTATATTTGAAAGACTGGGAGTGATGACCCCCTATAATCCTGAGGTTTCGCTCTTGAATTACCCTGGTATGCCACCGACACACGACATAGACTTGCGTGAGGCCTGGGATCCCAATGGTGAGATGAGACTGGGGGATATGTTAATCAAAGGGAAGTTTGCAACCCTTCAGCTGATAACGGGGACGTTTGGCAGGGGCCCACTTACGATGCTGCAATATTATCGTATGAGATCGGCCTTCCAGAGGTGCTGGGCGTCTTTCCCCAATGAACCCTCTACGCACCCTTGCGTGAAGATGATAAAGGCCGGAGACCGTTTGAGGGTATCCAGTCTATGCTGTAATACAAGCACATTCGCCCACGGCAAATTTGATCAAAGACAAATGGGAAAATAATCTTCAAATCCCTATAGACGCTAAAACCTGGGACAGCCACTGTTCCCTTACCAAGAGAGTTTTCCTGAACGCTGGTTTACGTTTAATCCAGTTTAAAATTCTTAACAGATTACACTACACCCCGGCCAAAATAGCCAAGTTTATTCCAGATAGTCCAGATAAATGTCCCAAATGCAAAGCGGAGCACGCTGGTTCGTTCCACATGTACTGGAGTTGTCCAGAGGTGGCTGAGTTCTGGAGGGAGGTGGCAGAAATACTTGAAGAAATCACACAAATCCCCCGGACATTAACCCCACAGAAATTATTCGGGATATAGGCAAATGCTCTGAAAAGATCAGAAGGCTGTTTAATGTCACGTGCGCAGTGGCCAAAAAATGTATTCTACAACAATGGAAAAATCTGGCGCCACCCACTGTGAAGCAGTTCCTTCGGGAATTGACATACGTAAATGAAGCTGAAGAACAGTTTGTCCTCACCCGCCCATCGGTGAGCAGACCTAAAGATATATGGGGACCCCTCAGAATGTTTTTGTGTGATATGATTTCCGATGATGATGAAGCTGTGTAAACTTACCACCTCGAGGAGATGTATGGTATATGCACTGATTTTCTACCTTTTCAGGTTTATTTCTATCTGCACGATGAAGTTGTAACTTTGTTTTGTGTTTTCTGGACCACTAATAAAAAAAGTTTTTTAAAAAAAATTGTGTGAATGTAATCTAGGTTTTCTAAATGTCCTTTCAAACTTCTTCAGGATACCTGTTCTGTTTGTCATGATTGGGAACAATCACTAATACTTGCTCTGTGCTTTTAGCATACAGTTTTGAATGTAGCATTGTTTGGTCCCTCCAACCAATAACATTAACTCATGTCTTTGCTACATAATTCTTCACTGGAGCCATCCTGTCTTTGAACTCTAACACAGGCTCTGGAAGGGCAGAGTACGCCTGCACAATAAGAGCTGGGGAAGTGACTCATAAACCTACGTAAGAGATGCTCTTTTTGAACAAAATACTTGATGAATTCAGGTCAATAATTCAAGTCGCAATTAAAGAGTACAATTAATGAAAGCATCGTCAACCACATCAAAGTGCACTCAAAGAAATTCTTCATAAAAATAAATCTAATGAAGTAAGCAGGTTCAATGAATCAGGAAAACAAATTTGCAAACAATAGTTCAAACCATATTAGAGAAAGGTGCATGTGCCAAACATTAGTACTGTTACAAGAAGAAATAAAACACAGAAAATCAGAGTGACATAAATGTTGATATTTATATATTTGCAAAAAGCATTGTGCAAAGCTGTATACATTCATAAGAATATTCTGCTGATTTGGTAATAGATACACATTGGAAGGGTTTTGTGTTTTAATTCATTTGAGGGGAAACTGAGAGGTCTTCCATAGAGAGCAGGGTCTCAGAAGTATAATGATAAGTTCCAGTGCTCACACATGTCGCGCACAAGAAGAGGAAATCCTCTAACTTCTATTTAGGAGGACATAGGAGGGCTGGAGCTCAGCCAATTTGAATAACATGCAGGGTCGACGTCGTCGATGGTTTGGTGCCAGCTAATTGTGCACCTACCTCAGGACCAGGATTCTAATGGTGAGGATCCTGTATGGGTGAAAAAACAGTTTACTGGTGTGTAGATGCAAGAGGTCATCAATAGTATAAAACAACAAAAGTGATTGCTTAAATGTTTGGGGCTCACCTTAAAATGGGTTGTAATCCATCCGGCTGAACACAATCAGGGTTGGTGGAACACTAGGGTTCAAAGGAGCCCTTGTAGGAGAGAGTAAGGAAAGCAGAGTCAGGGCTGAGCATGGATCAGTCAGCATCAATATAGAAAGAGCAGAATGCTGAAAAGGATGTTGAATAAAATATATGTGCATACCTTGATGGTATGTTAATTCCAAAATGTGGCAATTCATTATGTAGGAGAAAAGAGAGCCAATGAATGTTAGGCACAGAAATGTTAAAAGGACAACATATGAATTCCCCAGTTAATAATGAACAATTAAATGACCGTGTGAAGTTTTTAAAGGCACACATGTCTTAAAATAAAAGCACACACCTTAATGATGTGCAGGGTAGTGGTAAAGATAATCAGTGCCTGAAAGTGACCTAGGAGTATGTCAAGAACACACATTCCAGTTTTAATAAAGTTTGCACAGTCTGGTGAGCAAAAAATGAAAAGAAACGGTTACAGAAAATGAATAGACGCAGAGGGACACAGAGAGTATGGGGCTGTGGCTGCGGCACAGTGATGTGATTACTTACCAGCAAGGTCAGAGAAGTAGTGAAAACGTTTCCATACGGTGAAAAAGGTCTTCTGGCCTATGTTAGGGTAGTTGGAGCGAGTTTAAATAGAAAGCAAAACTCGGGGTTCTCCACAGCGGACGCAGCCAATTACGGTTGTGACAAATGACGTCAGAGCATGATGGCATCATTATGCCACTACGTCACATCACAGATATGATGGTGTCAAAGACATTGACAGGCTGACCAAGAAAGGAATGGAATCAAAAAGGTTTCCTGTTTATTATGTATGTGGCTCGGTGGATAAGCTCATCACAAATAGAGAACACAAATAGAGGTTTCTTTTAATGGTGTTGGCATTGGCTTCGCCTTAAAATAAACACAGTGTCAATGGAACCAAGCTTGGTCTAAAGGAGTCTGGAAGTCGTCATTAAGGCCTGAGATCTCTGTCTGGAGCTGATGAATCCATCAGGCTTCCTTATAAAGTAGGGCTTGTTCTGGGTTGGTGCTTTTGAATATCCTTTCTAGGACCCACCAGAACATTTGCTCAGGGGAATAATTAATTTGGGTATAGTGGTGTACCAGAGGTGCACTGGGGGTCCTGCATATAATGTGTGACTTGTGTTCAGAAATGAGCATGTTGATAGCTCTCATTGACTGGCCCACATAACTCTGTTTACAAACGCAATTGATACAATACACAACTGTTTGACTCTAGTAGTTGGTAATTTCATTAAGAGTCCATTCTCTGGCTCTGATGGTAAATCAATCAATTATTTTTGTAAATTTGCAGATGAGCAATTGCCACAGGGATAATGGCCCATAAGAGGACCCAAATTCCAGGTGGCCAGGTTTTTAATGTTCTTCCTATATTGGGAGTGTACCGGGCTGTCTCTAATGTTTCTTGATCTTTTGAGTGCTCAGAGAGGTGTTTCGTCCTGTGGAAGACTACATTTAACCAGGTGCCAATGTTTTTGGATGATCTTCTTAATGACCAGTGTGTTAGGACAGCAAGTGGTCACACATGTTATCCTATTGGTGCCCTAAGGTTTAGTTGTGGGTTCTGGGTGTGAACTCCAACACTGCTTTACACAACCTCTTTATTTGTATTGTTGACCCTTCAAACACCCCTGGGGTTTTGATGTCAGACTTTAACAAGGGTACATTCCATTCTCTTTGTCATAGATCTTTCTATTGCTCACTGGTTGTGATGGAATAAGGTGAGCAGCTACCTACCATAATCGTTATCCAATGTCCAGCTTTTAACTGGGGCATTTGAAGGCGTCATCTGACGTTGTGCTTAGTATGCTCATCACTTGCTCTTCCTCCGAGTTCTTGATGTCTTGAATATATTCTGTTGTCTTCTTCTTCTAATTACACTTTACTGCAAAGTGTTCCAGATTCCACAACTTGCACATTTTGATTTAACGCTGGGAAATTCTGAGCATTTGCATGATGGCCTGACCGTCCACAGCAAAAACGTTTTCCTCTTTCCACTAAAGACGCAGGTTTGTGTTGTTGTATTTGTCTCTGTGGTCTCCTTACCTGATTCTTATTTCACTTCTTTTGAGGTTCTCACAAGTCTTTTCTTTTACCTTTGCTTACTCTTCCTCTGTTGCTCATTGCCTGGATTGACTGAGAAATTGGGGTTCTGCTTCTGTAGCATTTGGTTCCTCCCGGATTGCTTTTACGCAACATTCAGTGTGCTCCACTTTATTTGCCACTGCTATCATCTCTTCCAAAGAAGGAGCAATACACTTTCAAATATGCTCTTGAGCAGAGTCCGAATATTTGTATCTATGATGATTTCATCCATTATCAATTCGTCCGGTCTGATCCCTGCTGCAAAACTGCATGCTAAAGATAGGTTGAGCAGTGCTTACACATAGTGCTCCGCTCTTTAAAAAAATAAAGCTGTTCTTTGCTACATTCACTTCAGGTAGATAATTTGTATCCAGTTGATTATTGGCACTCTCATAGACATTCATGTCCCCTATTTCTTCACTTACGGTAGGTAGCATTCAAAATGTTTTCTGTCCTTCTGGCTCAAGTGCATGTAACATTAGACATGTATTTATTCTGATGTGAATTCTGCTGTGATGGTCACTGTAGGAATGCCATTTTTCCATTGATGCTGCCATTCCACCCACAGGTCTGGTGGTTCTCCAGGAATGTGGTTGTTAACTTTCTGAATCCCCTCAAGTAAATATAGGCCAAACAGATTGATTCTCTTCTTATCAATATGTATCTGGAGGTGTGCAACAGAAAAGTTTACCAATGCTGAACTTTATCTATGTCCAACTTAGCACCTGCCTCTATTTTTGTATTTGGCCATGAGGGGGCAATGTGTACTTCACAAAAGCCAAACAGCACCCCTTGCCTGGTTTTGAGGCAGTCAGCGGTTAGTGAAACGCTGCCAGCGCAGGATACCATGGGATGCTGACCCGAGCAGACCGGCGCGGGGTGCTGACCCGTGCTGAACGATGCCGCAAAATGGTTATGTGCAACAAAGTGAGTTTTCAAGGGCTACAACCAGGAAGTGTTTTTCTTAGGTATTTGTAAGTTAATAACTCTGAGGGTTTGAGTAACCTGCAAAGTCCTTTCACTTTAGGGGTCCACTGGAAATCTTTACATCCATACAGAGTCACTGTGTTATGCCAAACACCCAATGTAGGATTTGATTATCTCTCCAACTTCGTGGGTCGAGCTCAGCAAAGTGATGGATTGTTGGTCTAACAGAAGATGATCATGTTGCTGTTCACATATAATATATGGGAATCAACGACAAGGTGTGAACTCATGGATTCTGGCGATTGCTTACCTTTCCATTGTTTGTAAGTCGTAGTCCACCTTCTCATGAATACTCCTCCCACTCACCAACTACCAACATCTGTGGATGAAATAGTAATTTAGAGGAAATAGAGAAGGGAGTAAAACAGCAATAATGTGGAAGGTAACTTGCGGGTGGACCCTTGTTGACATGCATACTGGTTCGATGTGCCTTTTGAGGATCATTATTCATAATTGCAAAAATCCTGTTGAGGATCCAAATATTACTGAGATTTGTGGTTGGATTGGAGTTCTCCATCTGTGCCAACTGTACCAACAGAAGACATTGGGCAAACCATTTAAAATCTGTGCTATCAGTGACCACCGCAGTAGAATTAAAATCTAACAGTCCCCTTTGAGCCTGGATGTCCCTACCATTATGCAAGTACTGGAAGGATACCATAGTCCAATGTGGGAGGGGATTGGGACAAAATAGCAAAAGGCAGCTTCCAGATCCAAGGAGACACAGAAAAGACATTTTGAAAAGCAAAAAGGTGTACTGTAATTTATATCTCATGCACCTACATCTTCCTTTCTTGGGTTTATCAATGTTTGATTGTTTTTTGTTTGTTTGTTTGTTTTTATTACTTGTATTGCATGCCAGACACAAGGGTATCAGGGCGCAATTGCATAAGACAGCTTACAGCTTGGTTACATATCAGTTTGAACACATACATTATACAATAAATATACATAGCAGAGCAAATCAAATACACACATGCTATTACAGGATAGACACAGAAAATACCCTACACATGCAGAAAACACTAAGGGTCAAGTAGGTATGTACAAATATACAAATGTTATACTCACTGTCTGGAAAGATTGTTAGGAAACGTGTTCAAGGTCCAATTGTGTTTTGAACTGTAGGGTATTTTGTGGAGATTTGGAGCCTGACGGTATTTTCTTACCGCCGAAAAATAACTTAGCAACAATCACTCCTTGTATTCAGATTGGGCCATGTACAACAATAATACAGTGGACATGCATTATTTCAGCACACAGACATGCGTATTTGGTATGCGTGGTTGGTATGCGTGGTTGGTGGTATTTTGGTGAGCATAATTCCCTTGTTTTATTTGTGGCCCCAATATCCAGAACCCCTTATTTTTGTTTAGATTTTTCGTGTAATCACTAGAGAGACCTCAGGCTTGCATTTCAGGAACACCACATTTTCATTTTTAGTGTGCCACCATGGGCAATTTCTCTCTGTCTTATCTACGGCAGCGAGCTATCATGTGGTATTTTCACTATCTTATATACGGTAGTGAACTATGTCCCGAGCCTCCCTTTTTGCCGACTCATAGACCTCCGACAAACTACAACACACACAGTTAGTTATAATTGCTCATACTGAATTACATTGTGCACATGGCTGCAGCCAAATTTGATGTTTAGCTACCTTGAAAATGACAATTGCACACTCTAAACATCTCCCCACATCATCAGCACTGTATTGGTAAATATAAAACACACCACCCGTCTGCTTTCAAATATTTTTGTGTATTATAAAAGTTGCATTTAAACACAATCTCACTCTTTACAGAAATAATTAAAATAGCACAGTAACAGCATTGTCTGTGATACACTGAAAAGAGAGTGGCGGAGACAAGGACTCAATTTGCAACATTAAACATGTGAGTAAAGTACAGGAATCTCTTTTCCTACACTGACTGAATATTCTCGTACACACTCAGCCCCCACACTTCTGTAATTACCTTATCTGTTCAGCATGAGTTTTCTCCAGCTGTTCTCTTTCTGAATTTGGCTCCCTTGAAGATTAACCCCAGTGAAAACAAGCGTCTTTCGTTCTCAAACTGGGGTTATTGCCTGGAATTCTCAGCTTTTGCAGCAGGAATGCTTCAGCCAGGAAACAGGTCCTTCTCCCAGCTCTGCCAAATCTCGATTGTTCTCCCCCTCTCCTCAAGCTCCCCCAGCAAAACTCTAATCACTGCCTCTAGCATGATACTTGCTATGACGCTGCTCCAATCAGAATCAATCATGCCATCTCCTCCCTCACTACACAATGGCTCATTTCTACAGTAACCATTTGTAACCAACTGATTTCCTGTTCCTTTGAGTCCTTTGCTTCCTGTAGTTATGTGGACAGAGCAGCAGAGAAAAAGAAAAAAAAATGAATGTGCGTTTAAAAGTTCACTTTCAGAGTAGGCCTAATTCTGCAGTGGAGACACATTTTTATTAGTGGGTTATGTTAAATGCAGTTTTAATAGTCAGGTTAGTTATTAATAAGGTTAGTTATTAATTTTCAAATGTGTCTCTTGCACCATAGGCATTTCAGGTGAAAAATAGTGTGCATTTTTGAATGTGCACGTGTGCTTTTAACTGTAAAAATAGATTTGCATCTTATATGTTAAAATCGTTTTTGACTGAATAGCCTGTCTTTACTTATATGTCCATGTTAATCTGGCAACACATATAGCAATGCACCACACCCATGTGGTGGTGCTGCATCAAAAGAAATTGCTACCTGTGCAGTAGTGCTGTACTCTGTGCTGTAACACGCCAAATATCCTTACAGAACCTCTTTGGCTTATGCTCTTACACCTTAAGACCAATGACATTTATGCAGTGAGATAGCTGTGAAGGTTGAGAGCTCACTACTGAAATCTGGTTGATCTGCAGGCAACAGATTCTAATCCCACTAAGGCCAACTCAGCCTATCATCCATCCATAGTTGAAAATGTGTACCAACATCAATTAGGTAATTAGCAATGAGTCACACGACAAAAGGATACGGTTTTTCACTTTAAAAACAACAATGTATACAAACAAGGCTATTGAGGATCCCAGACTAAGGATGGTCCATGCAACCTTTCACTTGTCCTCAGAGGGGGCTCCCACTTTCCTATCGCAGGTTCCCTATTTCAAATCGTCTGATACTACTACAAGTTCTCTACAGCCAGTGCACCCATAGTGTCTAGTCTAGCCCTGTGCAATGGAGGGCCTAAAGTATGTAGTCTTATCTCTTGAACTACCTCAGGGACTTCCTAGGTGATGTAGCACCTAGCAGGGGTACTCTGATTGCCTGCGTGCACTTTTCATCCACAGAACCAGCTTTCAACCTTCTCCCCTTTACTCCACCCTGTCCTTGCTCTCTATCTATCTCTCTCTCTCTCCCTCTAGGTCTCACTTTCTCTCTCTCTGTCTCTCTCTAACTGTTTCTCTCTCTCTCTCTCTCTCTCTCTTGCTCTCTCTTACTACACTCTATCTCCTGGTCTTTCCACTCTTTCCCATTCTCCTGTGTCCGATCTTCCGTTCTTTCCTCATTTTATCCACTTCCCCCCAAGTCTTTCTCGTCCCAACACTACTCCTGCGCCCAATCACCTCTACCTTCGTGTCTCTCACTTCCCTCTCTCTTACGAGCTCCTTCTCACACTCCTACTCTGACCACCCTCCTTCTGCTATCCCTCAAAATCTATCCTCAATCACTTTCTTCTTCACACACAAAAAAACAAATTGGTCCCACACTCTCAATATCAATACCTTGCCTTCACACTCTCCAAACAACCCTCAAAGTCCTCCTCCCACTGCTGTATACTACCTACTTGCTGATCTTTTGGTCTCCCCCAGACACCTATCACTGCCAATGTATTGTACGCTTTGAAAACACTTGCCTGTGTATAGGCGCTATACAAACAAACATTACCTACTATACCATACCAGCCTTTCATATCCCTTCCCATATTGGCTAGAAAGCTCTATCTGCTCCATTTGGTTACCCGCGTCAGATGATTGCCTGAGCCAATCTCAATCTTCTTTAATCCCAATTCCTTCCCTCTTCTCCCCCACTGGGCTGTGATTACCCCAGGAAGACTTCAATCAGAGCTCTTAGACCCATCCTCTTCCCAGTCTCCATTTTCGTCCTGGCTGCCATACATGCGCCTACGTTATATGCTCTCTGTTCCCCAGTTGGCTGCAGTACATTAATATCCAAACACACTTTAGGCAAAGGTTCCCTAGTTTACCCCAGGGCTCTGTTGGTCTCTTCCGATTTCATCTCCACGACTGCTGCTCTCCTACTTACCTGTAGTGTGCCTGGGTAGCCTGAAGTAGTTGTTTGGGCTGCTATTCTGCTCCTGAATGCGAAACCCACCCCGTTTTCATTTGGGGGACTTATCCATTCCTTCTTTTCCAGGCCTGCTCTTCTCAAGTGGACCCAGGTGCTTTGTGCTATTTGTAATCCCCTTTCCTCTCTGGATGTTGCTGCTTCCCAGGACCCACCTGCACAATTAGAGAATGAGACCTAGGCAGGAGAGAGGCTGATAGGCATTGGGTGTGGGAAACGGTGGCAATATATATGCACCATGGAGCCAGGGATGGAGAGCTCTCTCAGCTACCCCACAACACATCTGTGGTATTTGACCCCCCTTGACAGGATCAACCGTATGACCCTGTCTGTCACATAATTGTATAAAACAAATTCTTTGTACGGTGCTTTGGTGAAAGCACTACATAAATAACACATTATTATTATTATTATTATTATTATTTTTTATTATTATTATTATTATTATTATCTACAAACCCTTCAGTACTAAGATGCACGTTCATTGTTATATGAGTACTCCAGTATTAGTCCCATGCATTATATACATTGAGATGATATATGAATACAGTATATGCACATTTAGGAATCTCTTCCATGTTACCAGCATGTTCACGTTTTAGGAGTAGTTGGATTTGAAAATCCGTTTTATCTCAAATAAAGATTATAAACTTGGTCACATAACTCAAAACACATCTACGTCTGTACATGTGCGAATTTTCTAAGATTACATCTGACCGGTGAATTCTATTTTTGTAGGATTAGTGCAGGCCTGTCAAGGGAGGCTTTGCATCCAAGGCACTTAGTGCTAAAAGAACCCTTGAAATTCACCCGAACTCCCTCCTGGTACGTTCACTTATAATGAAGATCCTTATCAAGAACTTAAACTGAAAGGCATAGGTGCTTTAATATGGACAATTTAACAACAATAATATTTACCAAGAACCAATGCCCCAATTCAATTATTATGATAACTTCAAAAAACTTACAAAACACAAGAAGAATATTTAGCTAAATCTGCAAAAGGCAATACGTGCTGGTGTAAAAAGGAACAACTGGTTTTCATCAAATTATAATTACAAAATGCGCTCAGCTTTCTCCATTCATTGTGACCGCCCCTTGAATCCCACATCACAATGATGATGCTCATAGTGTTGTACCAGATGTCACTTCTCTGAAGAGTCCAGAATCACATCTGCATCTTAAAATTCTTAAACATTCTACAGCCAAATAACCTTTTGTAGATGGTTAGCCTTGGGGTTGATTATAGGACTAGTCAGCACCACTATCTAGAGAGTCAAGCTTGTCCATTTATCTCGGCGCCCAATAGCGACAATCTAGCACTTTATGCTGTGACTATACTTCTTGTCTAGTAGATCGACAAGATCAATCTTTTCCAGTTCAATTTCCTGGCGTCTCATATTCTTATCAAATAAGCGGCATTTAGTTTAATGGATCGCTTTGTGCAAAGATGATCCATGAGGCCTTGCTTTGTAATCTCTAATTGCCAGAAATGCAATAATAAGGAGCTTCTCTGAGCCCCCAACCTTTGGCCAACTGAGCCAACTGCTTCAGTGAGAGGGATCCATTTTAGTTTATGTAGTTCATGCAGCTGTTGGAAGTAATTCCAGGATTTCTTCAGTTGGCCAGTTGGATAATGGTCAGAATTGTCCCATCCAATGAATGCAAGGGGTCAAATGCTACCCTTAGTTACTTAGGATGATTGTATTTGTAAACCTTACTGAGTTCCATTTTATCTAGAAGAAAGAAAAAAAAAGTTTCACCTCTCTGAGGAAAGGTCTAAAATGGCTCCAGTCAAGAGAATTGAATTTAGAATTAAACCTGGGATGGCATTTCGAGAAGAGTGCTTGGCCTTGATGTTTAAGTTTGGTTGTGGAGGTTGAAGGTTCGTGGCACATCACCCAATTACCCAGAAGGGGAGTTTGGGGTGCATCACACACATTTAAACAGAAACCCACCCCAATGCTACCGCTTGGATCTGTTTCCAACCATGTTGATCAGAAGGGGAAACTGACAAAAGAAAGTCCAGTTGTAGAGTTTCAGGAAAGCAAACGGCAGCATGCATTGCCATTTGCACCCAGTCTTCCAATCCCAGTCAATAGGATGCAGCATGCCCTATTGAAAAGAACAGCACGTTCTGTGCATTACACCCACAGCATATACAAGTACAGAGGCCCTCAAGGCAGTGAGCACTGACTGATTAGCCACATGCTGATCAAACTTCAGAACATACACCAATTGATTAAGGCATATTATTTCAATGACAATCTATTATTAAGGTATTTTAAATATGACAACTGCCATTATTGATTGTCTTATACGATTATAGATTGGTTTTGTGATATGTTGGTGCAGCTAGAATCCACTTCTCTACACCATCTTACCTTTCACAAAGAATCCATCCCGCCACATCTACGAGGCCAACCAGATCACCCTACACAAATATGCTCACTGTGCCCACGGTAAAAAGATCCAGGGCAGGAGGCGCTAGTTTCCCCTACCTTGCCTCCCTACACTGGCACGCCCTTCCTATGACGCTTCGTGCCGAAGCCTCACTCATTGCCTTCTGCAAAGCCATGAAAACCACACTGTTCGCCTGATCAACACCACAGTCCCTATAGGACTTCTCACCACATCTCCTGGTAAACATGCAAATATACCTGCAACTAGCTTACTGCATTAATGTGCTACTAATGTAAAATATGTAAAATGTAAAATTTGTATTTTGTACCTCCCTGTAACTAAGTTCCCTGCAAGATGCCCATGGACTGTTTGTGCGCTATACAAATCTAAAAAATAAATACATAGATAAATAGAAGCAATGCATTTTTTCATAATAAGAAACAAAGATGTTTTGAAAGAACTAGAGAGCGGCCATTTTTTTCAGAAGAATGTAACCAATTGTTTGTGGTTGCTCTCAGAACTTAAAAGTACACTGGCCACTCAATAAACGTTTGATTTACAAATTAAAGTCAGGCAGCTTGCCTATAAAAGCTTCTGACTATGCTGCTAAGTACATTTTTCACTAACAGAGAAGTTTATTTAGAGGCCGGCTCCATACTGCAGCCTGTCTCTTTAAAAATAATCCACAAGGGGGGTCTGCACAAATGCAAAGTCCATGAGCGTCCCTAGCCAGGGATCCACCTTCCACCCTCCAGCAGGGATTTGCAGAGGAACCGCCTCCACCAAATTCGCCACTCGCCAGCCTTCAGCACGAATTGAGTATCAATGTCGAACTCCTGACACACTGCTGGCACATTGGAGACCTAAGCAGTGGTCGAATCGAAGTGTACGGAAAGAAGTAGTGGAACTATGTCCCCTGCTGGTCGGCCCCGCTCCCCACAAACCTCATCCCTGCTCCCCTCCCACACACAATCCAACCCCCCAAACAAACACACCTGCTATTTTTGGGAATTTGCTTCAACTTCTTCCTACACTTTTATTTTAAAACTAAACCATTCTAGAATGGTTTCCTTTTAAAATAAAAGTACAGTAACAGTAAAACTTAAAAATAAAAAGTATGGGAGCACCGCTCCCGACCGCTCCCGCCCACTTCGACCTCTGGACCTCAGTGGGTGCTAGTTGCCAAAATGAGTTTATGTGACCATTGTGCACCTCTACCCTAGTTTCCAGCTTTCTCTTAGGTGAGATTCCAATATTGCAATCAAATAGTTACATGCAAAAAAGAAGTGACCCACTTCCTGGGCTGTCTGCAGCTGCACACGCAGCACCCCCCTCCAACCCCCCCCCCCGCTCCCACTGTCTGCAGGTGCTCTAAGACCACCTCCTGAAACGAAGACCAGCCCTGCCTTCTGCTACTTATACAACACTCTGCTGCCTTCTAGCAACACATCCAAAACCGACCTATAGACATACGTACCGAGTGTCCCAAATATAAGAATTCCACTAGCAAAAGAGTGACATTTCTACAAACTTCTAAACCGATACACACACAAACTTACAAGAAATAAGCAAAATGTTATGTTCTGCCCGTTACATTGTAAAAACAGTAACTTACATGTGATGCTAAGATGCTGCTAAGGATATTCTCCAAGTAAAATTGTTGAGATATTGTTATCTTACCTGAGACTTTCAGAAAACACCTGCGTTAAAGATTTGGTGTGCAATGTGAGCCGTAAAATGTTGGCAAAATGATCACTGAATGAGACAGTTGGATGTTCTGAATCAAATTCATAACGTGCTCAGATTAGCAGAAGAGGCCCCTTCATTCGTGTCAGTGGTCTACAGGTGCTGTGGAACCCGGGCTGAGTCTGATTATGCTAGCCTTCATTTGATCCTGTGGCTGGCAACTACCTCCCAGAGTCCCTCTCCATCTCCTATGTCAGTGCCCTAGCACCCATCCCCACCACCTCTCTCCACCTGATCTGTCCCTCATTCACTGCCTCTCCAAACCCTCACTTACCTCTACCATCTGGCCTTTGCCTCTTACATCCCTGGACACCGCCCATTCCTACCTTATAGAAATAGAAGACAGGCTCTGCGCATTTCCATTGCATGCTTCACTGCAATCAGCACACGAGCAGCAGGTCACCTTGTATTGGCCATTAGCACCTCAAGGCTCAGCCCTGCTATGCTAATTGCAATAACACTAATGTAGGAAGGCTGGATCGGCCTGTACCAGCACTGGGGTCTGCCATAAAGGCCCTAGCAAAGTTTGGGACTATCATTTGGGCCCAGGCCGTTACTGGCCAGTCCAGCGCACTGCCACAGGTGTCATTGCTTAATTAAAGCCTGCTGCAAACCTAGTGCCCTTGTGTCTCATGAAATTAGATTGCAGCAAATGCCACTCAATGTATGTCTTTTCTACCAAACTTAGGTGGAAACAGTTGTACCTTGGCCATGTCCACCAGGACGTCAGCAGCAGAGAGATTACATAAACAAGGGGTGAAAACACCACCTTGTTAACAGACCTTAGAGGTGGAATTCTCTTCATAAGTGTGACCATGAGACATTCATCTAACTCTTATTGTGGTGTTCCGATGCAACGGCATGAACATCCAAAGGAGGCCCAGGTAGACCCCACTCATGGCACTTGCTCCACACAATGCTTCTATGCACTCTATCAAAGTCCAATTTAGAAAATGGCGCACAGAGTTTGCCAATTTCCTTTGATGGCATTCTGGGACTAACCATGATAATACCAGTGAACCCGTAGGCCCTTTAAGATGAGGTAACAGTATCTGAGATGGATGGAGATGCAGATCTTACTCTAACATCAATGATCAGACCGACTCAGGGAGTTGGCAAAAGCGTAACTGTTTTAATTGCAATTGTTTAAAACAGGGAGTACAACGGACATCAACGGACGCCAGACAGGCATTCTCGCTCTCAATGATTCACATGAAAAAAGAAAAAACACAGGTTTATAAAAGGAATTTGTCATCAGTGATGTCATACTATGTGGAAAAATAAGCAAAATCTGCGGGGGGGGGGTTGTGATAGGCTTAAAGGGAACATCTAAGTATACTTTCTTTGGGGTATGGGATCGTGATTGGGTCTCTAAGGTGAAGTGGACAGCTATTTATTTATTTATTTATTTATTTATTCGCATTTGTTAAGCGCACATACAGCCCATAGGGCATCGTGGCGCTTGTTACAGAGATGACTTGTTATACATACAAAGAAGTCATTACTTAGT
This sequence comes from Ambystoma mexicanum, assembly GCF_040938575.1. Taxonomy (NCBI): domain Eukaryota; kingdom Metazoa; phylum Chordata; class Amphibia; order Caudata; family Ambystomatidae; genus Ambystoma; species Ambystoma mexicanum. Next base: position 458,358,133 of record NC_090928.1, read on the forward strand.
TACAAGAGAGTAGTAAGGAGAAGATAGGAAAGGAAGAGGAGATGATGTTGTACGACGAGCTAGTTGAACAAGGTGGTTTTCAGTTTTTTTCGGAAGGCAAAGAGAGATGTTTCTGCTCTGAGTGTGCTAGGAAGTGCGTTCCATAGCTTCGGTGCAATGTAAGGGAAGCTTATTCCACCTGTTCTGGCTCGTTTGATGCGTGGGACCCTAAGCTGGTTGGTGTGGCATTGTCTGGTTGGTCTAGTGGAGTGCGATCTGACTAGCGTGTCAGACAGGTAGGAAGGTGCAGATAGGTGAATACATTTATGTGCAGTGGTAAGTATTTTGAATGTGATGCGCTCTTTGACAGGTAGCCAGTGTGCTGCCTTTCTGGCTTGCACGATGTGGTCCCGTTTAGGTATATTGAGGGCTGCTCTTAGTGCATTATTTTGTGTTGTTTGGAGTTTATTGAGATTAGTGATGGAAGTACCAGCCAGTAGTGCATTACAATAATCTATCTTGGCTCCTATGGTGGCTCTTGCAATAGATAAGCAATTATCTTTGGTTAGGAATGGTTTAATGGCATTAATGAGCTTAGTGCTCAGAGCGGAGGCAGAGACAATGGAGTTGACTTGTTTGTCCATGGATAGTGATGCGTCAATGTGGACTCCTAGTGTTTTTACAGAAGGTAGAACTGGGATGACACAATTGTCTATGCAGAAGTTTGTGTAGAGAGGGTCGAGATTCTTGAGAGTGGATTTTTGGCCAAGGATGAGAATTTCGGTCTTGTCACCGTTAAGACATAGGCCATTCGTGGCCATCCATGCTTCGATGGTGGCGTATATATTCTGGAGGATGGTTGCGTCCTGGAGGTAGTGTCCTGTGAGCGGGAGGAGTACTTGGGTATCGTCAGCGTAGTTGGTGTATGTGATCCCAAGTGCGTCCAATTTGTCAAAGAGAGGTTTGGTGAAAAGATTATAGAGAGTGGGAGCTGTACATGAACCCTGAGGGACTCCATACCTGATGGTGGTAGGCTCTGCGTTGGCTATATTGGAGAACACTTTCATCACTGCCTTTGAGGAAAGAGGTAATCCAATTTGTGGCTTGTTTGGAGAAATGAGCGGCCTGAGTTAGGTGGTTCGTGAGAATGGCATGATCGACTAAATCAAAAGCAGCTGAAAGGTCTAGGAGGAGCAGGAGGGCCGGCTTACCTTTATCTAGGATTAGGGTGATTTGATTCTTCAGATCTAGTAACGCAGTTTCAGTTCCATGACCTTTACGGAATCCGGACTGCCTTTTGCCTAGGACAGAGTTGTTTTCCAGGTAGGCCTGTATCTGCATATGTGCAGCTTTATCTAGGATTTTTAAGAGAAATGGAACCGTTGTAATGGGCCGGTAATTGTTAGGTTGGGCGGGGTCCAAGGTTGGTTTCTTTAAGAGCGGGCGTACCCACGCCTCTTTAAGGCTGTCCGGGACTTTACCCGTCTTGAATGAGGCATTAATGAAAGCTGTGATGATCGGTGCGAGGGGTGAGGCACACTCTTTGATTATGTTGGGGGGGCAGATGTCGCCTTTGCATTGAGATGGTTTGAGCTGTTTAAGGATGTGGAGAGGGCCCGACTCGGTGATTGGCGAAAAATTGAATTTTGAGGTGTGCTTATCTTTGGCGGTATTGACGGAGAGGGTCTGTTGGGGGTGTAGAGCCCTATAGTGTTCTGCTATTTTAGTTTGGAGAAGGTCTATTTTATTTAACATCGCTGTTTGGATGCTATTGCACCAGGCTTCATCCTTAACGATCTCATCTGTGCAGATAGGGGGGATAGTGAGCTCTTTAAAGATGTTGAAGAGCTCTTTTGAGCTATGCCCACCCCTAGTGCAAGTCATCTTCTGCATCATGAAAATATAGGACATTTCATTGGCTTTCAGACTATAGGGCTCTCTGCTGCATGGCCCTCGATAATTGGTTGGCATGCTTGTACTCTTCTGGAATATCCCTCTCGCTAGCAGCACACAAGCTGGTACCCAAGGTGCTGGAGGGTTGGCTTTGTCATGCCTCCCCATCTAATTAGCCCAACATCCATCATCACTCATAGTGTCTGCCATTCAATTAGTTCTTTGAACTCTGCCTTGCAAAGGATCACTGTGCCTGAGAATAAAAGGGAGTGTGGGCATGTCCTTATCTTCTGGTCTCGGTGTAGCTCGCCCCAGGTCTATTCCCAACTTGACCATGTGACTGTGTTTTTAGCTCCTTCGTTATATTTAAGACTATTAAATTAATAAAACCTGGCACTTCTAGTGTTTTTCCATTACACCTCAAACAGGAGCTCGGCTTGTTTCTCAGGTTCATTGGATCTTCTCGAACAGATAACCAGGTTCTTGGCGGCCTCAACTCTTGATACTGGGCCAGGCAAGCCTTCTCAAATCTACCTCCACCTTCAGCTATTTAATTCTACTGCGCCACACTTTCAGCCCTTCTATTCACGGGGTCCAAGTTTGCTGAAATGTGTTGTGGAGCATCCAGATTCTATACACACTTATATATATATATTGGCATATATATATTGGCAGCACTGCCTGCGTTCTATTCACTAAATATAGCTAGCCTCATGATTAATTGGTCTACTTGCGTTACTGCATCTGTACACTTGTTAAACGGCTTTGGATTATTTTCAGTGCTTCTCTGCACGTGCAATCTTCATTTTGCTCATAAAATGTTGCTCAATTCTTTACTTCACCATCAGATCCCATACAGTCTATTCACCTCCTTCATTGGCTTCTCTTCTGGGTGCGTCATTTCTGCTTCATGTGATGTGACCAGTCTTCTCTTTCATTCATCTTCAAACTTCTTCCAGAACTTCCTTCAGAAGACTGTAATTTCTTCGCGCATACATCATATAGGGTTATCTCAATGGATACCGTCTTTCAAGGACTTTTCGCGGTATAGGTATCATAACGGCCTTTGCGCATGTCACAATTTCCGGTTTCCAACATATAGGCAAATTGGGGGCAGGACTTCTGGTAGAGGCACCTGTCTCCTCCTCTACACCGTCCATTCCCATTGCATCCCTGAAGCCTAACGCTGCAAAAGGCTCATCGCTGCTCTTAGATTCATCCCAACCCGAAATCACATTCCCGCAATTGAGGGGCACACCTTTCTCTGGGTCCCTGTGGTCCATCCCGGACGAATGATCCTCTTGCTCTGAAGCACATGATGGCTCTTCACCAGAATTGTACTGATGGTGATGTAGTATAAAGCTGGGACAGAGTACAAACAAAAGTGGAAATGGAAAGAAACAATGCCATGATATGTGCCATGAATGAACCAAATACAGTCAGAGAACAATTCGAGATGTTTTACACATGCATATATAGTCCAAAAGAAGCAACAATAAACGTTTAAATATTTAAATATTTGTTATATTCAAAATCCCATTGCAATATTGCACTTTTTTATGATTCACTACTGAGGGGTTTCATAACTGAAATATGAACTGCACATGTGTGATAACACAGTGGCTGTCTCCAGTGGAAACAGAGAAAATATAGCTATCGAATTAAGCCCTTGGACAATATATTGTCTGTTTCTTCCACCTGGGTGTATAAACAACCAGTGTACACTTCAAGTGCTGCGAATATTTCCTGTGTACGTTCCCATAACTGATTATCAGATAATATATTCATGTATGCATATTTATTAATACCTGTATAATATATGTATACTTTTATACAGATTTACATATATAAGCAATATATTTCATATGCAGAAATGTATATTTAAGCATGCATATGAATATATATGCACGCATGTATATATGAAAACATGCGAAATAGCATCACTGAATTTCAAAGAGAGGAGTCGATTTTTCTTTCTGCAAAAACCCTGTCTTGTATGAAAGGCTGGCTTTAAAAAATGAGCTGTGTTAATGACACGTGTAAGCTTGATGCATACAAAATATTTTTTTCTTTTTTTTTAATGGCCTGCAGAATAAATTTGATCGTCAACACAATGCTTCACAGGCTTAACATTTCTCAGCTGCTATGAATCATCAGTGCTAATGTATTCACAACAGACGAGGACCAACTGCTGCTATCAAAGGACTCGCTTGAATAACTGTAATAACTGGAAAATTATTTTGATAGCCTGAAACAATCTTATATATCACAGAACTTTATTAAAATAATATCAAATCAAATTAGCCTGTATCCCCATAATGAATTAAGTAACAGGTTACGCTGATATTAATCTCAGCTAGCTCGCAGGCATTGCGGCAGGAACATTTAATAAGCCGGTCCCTGTTGCTCTGAACTAGCAGAAATCCTCGAATACCCAATGCTTATTCAAAAAGAAAAAAAAAACACATCAAACAGCTCTCTCTATAAATAATGTGTCCATTTTTGTGCCTTTGGTGAAATTATTCATAAGGCGAAAGAAAGAGAGAAAAAACGTCTTAGCGAAATCTCCTGAGAATTCTGATTAGCTGTTGACCTGTGGAGGAAGCTGTTTTCATAATCCCCTAAACACTGTCTAATTCTCGCCTCAATCAGCCCCGGAAACGCTGGCTTCACCTTAAAATAATGTGATAATGTTTTCTTATCATCTCTAAGCGAAGCAGGCAGTGGCAAGATGGTTCCGGTCCTGTATTTTACAATTTTTCAGTAGTCATGCTCTGATTTAAGCCCTGATCCCTGATCCGGCAGCAATTAACGGATGCCAGCTCCAGCTCTGGGGCACTGTGTAATGTACAGGGCCTTTGTATGATTACTGAACAACTGCTCCTGCATTTTTTTTAAAGAGTGTGGATTTCTTGTGTTATTTCCGCATCTCATTTTCAACACTAATCGTTGTTTAAGATCAGAATGGATCCTGTGTTGGAGACTAGACAACTGAAATATTTACCCCAGGTTTAGCGGTACCATCGTGCCCACGTTGCCAGTTTCAATTGGGAAGGTTTCGATTGTGATGGTTAATCATTGTTGGTTTGTGATTGTTCGATGATCTGTCTCTAAACAGTGGATTATGGCAACTGCACAATTGTTCCTAAATTGTCAATTTACTTGCACTCTCAGCAAAGTTGAACTGGGACAGTAAATTGTCCAGGGCACTGACGTAAAACCTGCCCAAATTCATCAATCACAATTTGTGACCTTTTACAACAAAAAAAGCTACTTCCGTGGTCTCACAGGCACACATTTTGGGAAAGAATTGTGGCAATATACTGCACATTCGTACAGGAACCTTCCGGGAGAGGTAGTCCCGCACTAAGCATGATTTGAAAAGTGCGGTGTTTTGGGAGAAAATTCAAACGATGGTTCATGAAGTTAGTAGCATTTTCAACGTACTGAACATCTGAACTCATATCTCGAGATGTGAATGTGTGCATTAAAAAGGAAGGGAGAGCTTAGGAAAGGGGCCTGAGCTTCAACCCGACAACAGCATTGTAGACAACAGTCCTTTTTCAGAGGTAAATAATGACTGTGATGTGATGCAATGTAAATCTACTTTGACATGACTTAACTTGTTTGATGGGAAGTGGCAGGTGGGAATGTCCCCCTTTCTGTGTTTGTCTGGCCCTCCATTGTTGTCTTGATCAGCATCCCTGCATGATGACTGTGGTGCCAAGGATCTCTTTTTGCTGGAAGCAAATGGGCTAATGGGAGCATTCAACTGTGGTGGGATTTGTCTTCTATTGCCTTGGGGGCCATTTATTTATTTATTTATTTATTCATATTTTTAAAGCGCACGCTCAGCCCGTGGGCATCGTGGCGCTGTTACATATAAGCAATTGGCTGGTTACAGAAGGAAGGTTGTTAAAGTTTACAGGCATTTTGAGTTACGGTATATGTTTTAGAAATATACGTTTACAAGGCATTAGATTTACAGTAACATGTTTTAGTTACAAACTTAGCAGTGCAGACATCATGGCGTTTAAAAATATGTCATTCATGTCGGAAGGGAGGGTAGGAGGTGATTATGTGAAGAGCAGGGTTTTGAGGGATTTCCGAAAGGAAAGCAGTGAAGGTTCCGCTCTAAGAGAGTTAGGGAGGTTGTTCCAGAGCTTAGGTGCTATGTGTGGGAAGCCAATGCCTCCAGCTTTAGCTCTTCTTATGGTGGGGACTCGGAGTTGGTTGTCATGGGGGGTTCTTATAGGACGAAGGGAGGATTTCCTGGTGATGGTTTCTGCTAGGTAGGAGGGAGCGGTATGATTGATACATTTGTGTGTGAGGGAGAGTACTTTGAAGTTAATTCTTTCTTTAACTGGGAGCCAGTGAGCATTTCTTCTGGCCTGCGACACATGGTCGAATTTGGGGATGTGCAGGGCAGCGCGGAGCGCATTGTTTTGCACTGTTTGGAGTTTATTTAGGTTTTTGGTTGAAGTGCCAGCTAGGAGGGCGTTGCAATAGTCTAGCCTGGCTCCTATGGTGGCTCTAGCAATGGAGAGGCAGTTGGGAGTGGTAAGATAGGGTTTTATTGCGAAGATGAGTTTGGTGGTCAGTGCGGAGGAGGAGGAGATGGCGTTGACCTGTCTTGTCATGGAGAGAGTAGCGTCTAAATATACTCCTAGGGTCTTCACAGCAGTGGAGACGGGTATGTTGGTGTTGTCGATGGTTATGTGTGAATAGTCTTGGCTGAGCTTGGAGAGGATTTCGCTGGGGGCCAGGATGATGATCTCTGTTTTGTCTCCGTTAAGACAGAGGCCGTTGATCGCCATCCATGCCTGGATCGTGGAGTAAATGGTAAGGAGGGCTTCTGTGTCTTGGGCATAGTCTCCAGTGAGGGGGAGGAGGACTTGTGTGTCATCGGCATAGTTGGTATAAGCTATGTCGAGAGAGTCCAGTAGGTCGAAGAGGGGTTTAGTGAAGAGGTTTTATAGGGTCGGTGCGGTGCATGACCCTTGTGGGACTCCACAATTTATGGTAGTCGGAGGAGCATTGGCCTGATCAGAGTACACCTTCATGGCTCGGCCTTCTAGAAAGGAGGTGATCCAAGAGGTTGCTTTAAGGGAGAAGTGGGCTGCATTAAATAGGTGAGATGTGAGGATGTCATGGTCCACTAAGTCAAATGCCGCGGAGAGGTCGAGTAGCAGGAGGAGAGCAGGTTTGCCTGTGTCCATTATTTTGGTGATTTGATTTTTTAAATCTAGTAGGGCAGTTTCGGTCCCATGGCCTTTGCGAAAGCCCGATTGTCTTCTGCCTAGGATAGAGTGGGTCTCTATGTATTGCTGAATTTGGTTGTGGGCTGCTTTATCAAGGATTTTAAGGAGGAAGGGGACGGTGGTGATGGGGCGATAGTTGCTGGGGGAGGTGGGATCTAAGGAGGGTTTTTTTAAGAGTGGGCGAACCCAAGCCTCTTTCAGGCAATGAGGTACGGTTCCTGAGGAGAAGGAGGCATTGATGAAAGCTGTGATGATGGGGGTGAGGGCTTCTGAGCACTCTTTGATGATAGTGGGAGGGCATATGTCTCCCTTGCAAATGGTAGGTTTGATGTTTTTGAGTAGAGCAGAGGTTTCTAGTTCTGTAACTTCTCTGAAGGCAAAGAGGGGTGTTTGCGGGTGAGTGTTGTGAGGGGGAGAGAAGGAGTCGTGGCCGAGGTATTGAGTGCTTTACGTTGGGAGGCAATTTTGTCTTGAAGCGTTTTGACTTTATTTAGGAGGGCTGTCTGGATGCCTGTGCACCAAGCTTCATCCTTGATGATTTCGTCTGGGCTGGACTCGGGAGTGGTGAGTTCTTTGAAAATAGAGAATATTTCTCTGGTTTTGGAACTGGATTTGGTTATTCTTTGATTGTATGATTCAGATTTAGCTTCGAAGATGGCCATTTTGTAGGTCCATGAGATTTCTTTGAACTCATTGAGAGAGGATTGGTTGGGCGTAGACTGCCAGTTGGATAAGGCTTTGCGCTTCATGGTGCGCAAGACAAATAGTTCTTCTGAGAACCAAGAGTTGGAGTGCATGGATTTTTTTCCTTTTTTGTCTTCCAGCGGGGCAATAGAGTCAATGGCTTGGGTGAGGGCGTTGTTGTAGATGTTAGCAAGAGAGGTGGGATCTTGGAAAAAGGGATGCTTGAGTTCAGGGATATCAAGAAGAGGGGCGAGATTGGTCGCTGTGAGCTTTTTGGAGCTTCTGACTTTGGCGGGGGTGCATGAGTAAGGATTTTACGAGTGGGTGTGGTGGGGATGGAGAATTGGATGAGATGGTGATCTGTCCAGGGGAGGGCTGAGATGGAGGTGATGGATGAAGAACAGTTATGATCTGCTACCCAGTCGATGGACCGGCCTTTGCAGTGAGTAGGTTTGGTGATTTTGTGGATGAACCCCATGTTGGTAAGATCGTTGGCCAGGTGTGTGGCAGATTTGTCCTTGGGGTCATCTAAGCCAAGGTTAAGGTCACCAAGTAGAATGGTTTTGGTGGAGCTTTTCAGGTTGTTGCTAATGATTTGGAGGAGATGCTTTTGGACGTCCGGAGGGGAGCCTGGAGGTCTGTATTTGACTAAGAGGTTGATGGTGCAATTAGGGGAGAGAGCTAGTTTGGCGTGGAGAAGGTCAGTGTTGTTGTCCCAGAGTTGGTTACACTGCCTAATGGCAAGTGAGTTTCTATAGATGAGGGCAACGCCCCCACCTTTAGAGGTTTTGCGGTCCTGCCTGAGGATGGTGTAGTCCTGTGGGAGGGCAAGGTGTAGGGATGGGTTGGATGCCTCGTGGAGCCAAGTTTCGGATACTGCTAACATGTCTAGTTTGTGGGTGGTGATGAGGTCATTGATCTCTATGGCATGGGCATGGATGGAGCGTGCATTAATGAGGGCGCATTTAAGGAATCGGTTGGTAGGTGGTGGGTCCTGAGCGCTGGTGTTCGGTGAGAGCGAAGTGGTGGGAGCACTTGTGAGTGAAGGAGGGAGGGGGGCATGTATGAGCGCATGGGGGTGGAGGGTATGTGCATGGGCTGGAGGGTGTGAGCGTGAAAATGTTGCGTGGGTGCGATAGCTGAGCTTTTGGTTCCTACTGAAGGTAGATGGTGGAGAGCTGTGGAGCACAAATGAGGGTTTGGTACGGGTTCTTAGTCTGTAGCGCCTAAGAAGGTGTTCAGGAGGGTTGATAATGCAGTGGTTGAGAGTGGTGTGTGGTGATGCGGGTGGGGAGGAGTGAGGCATGATGGAGGGCGGTGGAGGGAGGTCTGGGTATGCAGGGAGCAAGCTGCAGATGGCCCAAAGAGAGAGAGTAATGAGCGAGATAGAGGAGAGGAGGGGTGTGGGCGCTGTGAGGTGGGTGGCAGGGGGATGCATTAGAGCACTGAGCTGGGTGGTGTTGTGCGGTTCAGGGCTGGCACTAGGGGTAGGTCGAGGCATGTGCAGAGGCAGTTGTAGGTCTGGCAGGGCATCTAGGGGCTAGTGGTAGCGCTTGTAGTGGCAGGGCCGGTAAAAAGCTGGCATGGTAACACAGTGGCAGGGCCCCTATAGGCTGGCAGAGGAACACAATGGTAACACAGTGGCAGGGCCCCTATAGGCTGGCAGAGGAACACAATGGTAACACAGTGGCAGGGCCCCTATAGGCTGGCAGAGGAACACAATGGTAACACAGTGGCAGGACCCCTATAGGCTGGCAGAGGAACACAATGGTAACACAGTGGCAGGGCCCCTATAGGCTGGCAGAGGAACACAATGGTAACACAGTGGCAGGGCCCCTATAGGCTGGCAGAGGAACACAATGGTAACACAGTGGCAGGGCCCCTATAGGCTGGCAGAGGAACACAATGGTAACACAGTGGCAGGGCCCCTATAGGCTGGCAGAGGAACACAATGGTAACACAGTGGCAGGGCCCCTATAGGCTGGCAGAGGAACACAATGGTAACACAGTGGCAGGGCCCCTATAGGCTGGCAGAGGAACACAGTTAGTGTGAGTGCGGGCAGGCGTTAAGGCAGTGAAAGTTGCACGAAGATAAGTCAGGGGGACACACTTACGGGCTAGCGTACAGTAGTTGTTTTGGGCAGCGTTTCTGGCCGACGGCCCGCACGGCAACGGACAGGCACAGGACAGGCGCCTTAGTGTGCGCCTTGTTTTGGGCCGGCTCACGCCTGCCAGTGCCCCAGGATCGGTGTAGTGGATAGGCTAGGCGGGGTGGGCCAATCAGATTGAAAGCAGGTTTGGAGAATGCCGGAGAGGGTGCCTTACTGAGTGCGTGTGCCTGGTGATAATGCAAGGGCAGAGTGGGTGCCATTAGGTGAAAGCATAGAGAGCCGGCAGAGAAAAATGGTGGAGTACCCAACTAGGCATTTCAGAACTGAGGCATGTAGCAGTAGGAAATTCTGTTGAAACAACTTTATTAGCTGCCCACCAACTGCACGGAGCATTAGCATTAGCACCTGGAGTGGGGGGCAGTCAGCCAATCAGGTTCCACGGATCGCAGTCTGAAACTGCTTACCTCAACCCATGTTCCATGGAAACCACAGACTGCCTCCCCCGCCCCAGACCGCCATCTTGTCCTTACACTTCTTTCCCTTTTTTTCTCTTTTGAACTCCCCTCGCCCACCCGATTTACCAATTGTTATGGTGGCGGTAACAGCTTCCCTTCATTTTGCTTTTCCAGACACCATGGACATAGAGGAGGGGTTCTGTACAGAGCCCTGCCTGCCACAACAATGGCGGCCATCTTTGAAAAGTATTTTCATTCCTTGACCGGGATGTGTCATGTTCAATGAATGAAAAATACTTTTTTTTGCACCCCTGGTTACTGCTTTGGTAACCCAAGGTACTAATAGCGTCAGTAACGCATTCCACGGGCTATACCGAGGGTAAACGTCCCAATGCCCTTGTTAAAAGCCCTCGCTTCGCTGAGCCCATCTACCTCGGCTGCAGGGCCGTTTACCCCTGGTATAGCCTGTGGAATGCGTTACTAATGCTTATTTATATTAAGGGTTAAAGACAAATGTTGAAAAGTTGATTAGATAATAAAATCCTTTGGAAATCTGGAAATGTAAGCAGGGCTAAAATGAAGTACAACAGACTGTCACTGTTATATTCCCACTACAAAAGAAATTAAGAATAAACATTTGCTCCCAAGTTGAGAACCAGTAACGATATTGCTTATTAATTAATTTATTTAAAAAAAGATCTGTAGGCTTCCATTAAATCTAAGTGATCAATTTATCTTCAGAAATTCAAGTAAGACACAGCAGGGATAAAATCATGTCACCTGTGTAGACCAAGGGAGTTCATTTAAGTGTTTAATTTTAAGATAAACACTTGTGTAGTTAATATCTAACCAGGTACGTGTACAATGATAGGAATAAAGAACTATAAGGATAGTGAAATATTTGATACTTCATTGGTAGTTGTGCAGGGTGGGTGCACTATGTGGTTTCACACATCTCGCCTACATTGTGCTACATACATACAAAGTCTTATAACATATTTCGAGAGTTTGGTTAGATATTTTTAGTTTTTTCTCTAGTGATCCTGATGTGCCTCCAGCAAGAGAAAAAAAATAATAGTACTGATTGTGGAGCCGAGAAAATGGAATTGGCAGATAAATACAATGCCCTGAAAATATACACCCTCCTGCTGATTTGTTGGAAACACTTGAAAGCTACGCACTGACATCATTCTTTTCATTTAGCTGGTGACAGTGACGAGATTTTTGCAAAACTTGCAGATGTTTTTCTCATAATGTTTTCATCTGCAATGACCTATTCTCTTAGGTGAGATGTATGATGGTTCTCTGTAATTAGCCTACCATCTCATTTAAGCTTGTACACAAATGATCTGCTGAAACCTTTTGAAAACTCATCTATCAGTGACCTTGTTTTAACCTGCAATATTTGTCTGCTACATTCTTAATATCGTCTGACTTGCAAAGCATCCTTTGCTCTGAAAGAAGACCCTTGGTTGCAGTGGCCAGCCTCTAACTTATTTACTTTTTTATTCCCATTGCCTACAGGCCTAAAAGAAAATCAACTGCATCTCTTCACTCTCTTCATGCAAACTGAACGGCCCATGTACCCGGTTTTAGCCACGCCCAACTTTGTTTCGTTATCCACTGTCCTGGAGTCTAGACACTCAGAGCTGTCTCAAAGATGGTGCCAAGCACATCGTGAGGTACCGTGTTGAGTTGAGTTTATGCTCATGGACACTTGATCATGCTTCGTGAGCATGGCATTGGTAGTTTAGTTTTTAAACACTCGAGGTGAGAAAGGGAACAGCCTTGGGAGATGGGTTTCAACCTCTCCTTCAATTACCTTTTTAATGTGAATTGTTTCTCTCTAAAATTACCTATACTGGCTTACAGTTAAAATAAATACTACTACTCCTGCTGCTATTACTACTACTAGTCATACTACTACTACTACTACTACAACAACTACTACTAATAATAATAATAATTGCAGTAATATGCTCATTTGTACAAAGTGCAATTTAAGCAAACCGAAACATGAATACCTTGACATGTCTATGAAGCATGTCAAGGTATGTCACAGAACAGCGGCGTCTGAACATGCTTCTGCCACGGGCCCCTGGAAAATCAACCAATACCCTTTTCTTTGTTTTCTTATTTTTAAGAACGCAATCAGCCTCAAGCTTTGGTAGCTGAGAGGATGCGTTGCTGTAAAGAAGAGTCAGGTGAAATTATCACCAGACCTAAGGACGCCAATGGGTGTAGTAAAAACTATTGCACATTTTAAACATGCATTCTCTTGTACAAAAAAAACAATTATTAAGTGAACCCATATTTTTGGGGAAGAATTTTTCTCTTCAATTTTTCATTTTTCGTTAATACGGTACAGAGGCCCTTTGCCATTGATGGAGGTAGTCCATTCATGGTTCAAAGTGTCAAGGTCAGACATCCTAGATGATCTATGCCATTTTTTTTGTGTATTCCTTACAAACAGGTGCCCACATTTCAATTGAGCAGAGCATTTTAAATACATGCCACTGTAGAGTGACAGTGCAGTAATGATATAGTAAATAGTTGCACATACCATTGTTATAGATGAGAAATGTTACTTCATACCACTGTTAATATTATGCCATGCTCATAAAGCACGTACAAGTCTGCATAGGCTTAAGCCCATCAAGGTACTAGACAGAAGATCAGTACCTGTAAGTTCCTAGTTGAATTTGCCCTGTTAACTACCACTAAAAAGTAGTTAAGAAAGCTTTTTGTTTACTACATTGATTCATTTTTTCCTTATGCCTATCTTCATGATGCCACATGTCGTGCATGATGGATCACTTTCTATGTTGTTTCAAGACTGGATGGCCTTGCTGTTAGGAAAGATTTTGTAATTGTAGGTAATTTTCCTTCCATGTGGCAACCCCTAAACTTTTTGATGTTGTTTTTCACCTTGTTCTTGACTTTGCCAGAGAAGTGCAGCCTTCTGCCGCACTCCTCTGGGCTTTCGCTCCTTTCTTACGGGGAAACTGACATGCCCTTAAGACAGTCAGTACCGGGGAACGCTGTTTCCCGTAGTTTCTTTTATCATGTTGCAGCTTTCGTGCAACATGACACAAGAGGGCACTGTAAGCTAAGTTACAGCTCTCTTGGGTCTCTAGCCTTCTACAGGCCCTAGATACTCGTTTAGGATTGTATCTGATCAGTGCAAGTGATTCAGGGACGGGAATGGTGGCAGCGATCGTTTTCTTGTGTTTTGAGCTCCTTTTGGCGTTCTAAGCACATTTTCCGCGCTTAACCCAAAATGGTGGCCTGGCTCCCAAAATGGCCAGACCACGAGGCTCCTTTGTCCTGTCCGCTGACCGTCTTGCTCCCTTCACCTTCCCCAGGTCGAGCCGACCCGGGGCCTTCCTTATTTGGGCATGTACTTTCCCGCGAAACACGGATGCTTTCGCGGGCTTCTACATGTCTTGTGTGTGCCTCCAGGATGTGGGCTGGGATGTCTGGTCCCAATACACATCCTGGGTGCCAGAGAGTCTAGGGTGGTGTGAATGCCTGGGACCACCGTGGTCCGTGATTGGTCCACGAATGGTGTGAGTGTTGATGAGCGGATCTCCCATTGGGTCTCCTCCGTTTTGGCACGAAGGGAACCGTGGATAAGAGGGGGCTGGAAACACCACTACCATGTCGATCTCCTGAGTTCTCATGAACGAAGGAATACAGGAGCCAAGTATCCTGCAATCAAGAGGCTGGACCGAGGAATCGCTGGTGACCCGCTGAAGGACTTCTCCTCTGCACTGCTGTCGCCTTGTGAAACCCTTTTCACCTTTGATCGAACCAGAAGGCCTGTACTGGTGCTTCGTCCCTTGGAATAGCGGGAACAGCTATTCTCGGCATCTTCATCATCTCCTGCCAGTAAGCCTTCGGAAGCGTCTCTGGGCCATCCAGCTGACTGACCAGCTTACACGGGAGTCTTTCTCTGTAACCGCCGCCAGGTTGTGTAGTATTTCGAGTCCGGGTCACTCTCACACGCTTCGTACACTTGGCGTTCCCAGGTCGGAAGTGAGTAGTGTACATTTGGCTCAAATACACACGGCCGCTCCGTTGCCCTGCTGTGGTAACAAACTGTGCGGGTTTCTTCGATTGGGACGTCTTTTTGCTCAACACGACGACGAGGCGTTCCCTGCTCTTCTGAACCTGCCAGCTTCTGAAACGGACGCGGAGAAGCCTGGGTCTGCTTGCATCGGGGACCGGTGAGTAGCATAGCTAGGATCTGGTCGCCCTCCTGCAGGAGCCCATTGCTTTTCCCCGCTGTGTCAAACAGCACCCTTTTCCGTACTCGCGCTCTGCTTCTGCCCACTGTGGAGGCTGCGCTTGAGTCGCGGAACTTGTTCTTCTTCTGTTGTGCACTAAACTAAACTGCCTGATTTCCTTCGAAGAACTTCTCCTCTTGCACGTTGGCACCAGCATGTGCAGGTACTTTTGAGCACAAGGCTCCACTCTTCGCAGGGCTCGGACTTCCATCTAGTTAGGTGCCTCTGAAGGCGAACTGGGTCTAAGCATTATTTCGCACTGCCTGTCTTCCTTCCCTTTTAGGTGGACTACCCATTTCGTGCATCTAATGCTTGAGACTGTCGTATTTGTATATATATTGTGTTGATATGGTATGTGTTGGTTTAATATCGTTATATTGTGATTTTCTCGCTACGGTCATTGTTTTAAAGGCCTTGAAATAAATGTGTATATATTTTTAATATAACAACTGTTTGGAGTAGTTTGTAAGTGATCTTGCTTTGTGTGCTCATTGCGGGCTTTCAGTCACCCTCACCCCTCTTGAGACCTAGTCTTGACCGCCGCGATCGCTACCTTGATTGGTCTGGCTCGTCCAGAGGTTACCCTGTTCCAAGTAATTAGGTTGGCCTTCTGAACTTCTGCCCCACCAGGACAGAGTTCAGAAATCCGTCTTAACAAATTGGTGTACAGCGGTGGGATACGACTGAAGGTATCCAGTGTTGCGCACGAACTAAGGCATTTCAGGTTATTCCAACCAGGACACGTAGTGAATTGTTGTAGTATAACTTTAAAAAGGCCATAGTCCTATCTAACAGTATGGAAACAAATACCTTGTTAACTTTAAATGCTTCCAAATCAGAAACACTGAAAAAGATGTGTGCGGAGAGAGGTGTTTCCTCTCAAGGCACGAAATTGGAAATGATCCAAAGAATCGTGGCGTGGCAAGAAGCGCAGCTTGACGCTATAACTTCTGAGGACAGTGCGGAAGGTGGTGGTGCTGCTCTCACTGGTAGAACCGACGGTTCTACCGCTGCACTGATCCATCGCGTCCACGAGGACAGGGAGGACGAGATGTCTCATGTTTCCTCTGCCAGTGCTGATGGGGAGGCTATCCTTGAATTCAAGAAGCAAGAGCTGCGGTTTAGGCAGCAGGAGCTTGAATTCAGCATAGCCAAAATAAAAATCGAACAGGCAGAAAAACAAAAAGACAGGGATCACCAGTTGGAACTGGCCAAGCTTCAGTTTGCAAATGGGTCCAAGGGTCCTGGACATGAGTCTGGGGCCTCCTCTCATCCACAGTTTCCGAAAGATCTGCTCAGTGTGTATGAAGAAAGGAATGACATTATGGACTGGCTGAATGCGTTTGAGTATGCATGCGAAGTTCAACAAGTTGACAATGCTGATAAGATTGCATGGTTACTCAGCAGACTGCCCCATTCTGGCTGTAGTGCCATTATGGAAATGTCGAAGGCTGAGCGAGCTGATTTCGCAATGTTAAAGCAAACTCTCATTTTAAAGTTTGGGAAGACTCCGGCCCAATATTTGAAACGTTTCAGAGAGTATAAGAAAAAGGAAGGTGGTACTTGGGTATCTTATGTCACTGAATCCTTGAAAAACTTAACTGGCTGGGTCGAAGGTTATAAGGTTTCTACCTTCGAGGGGATTCGAAGGAGATAGATCCTAAGAAGCTGGCCATTGCAGCAGACTTATGGGTGTCACATCGAGTGTCCCATAAGGACAAAACTCATCCTGGTAAGCAGGAGGAAGGGAAAAAGTCCAAAGATATGGAGGGTGGAGAATCTGATAAATCTTCTTCTCATAAGGGCCACAAAAAGAAAAATAAGGGTAAGACACAAGAGAACTCACAGGGTAGTGGAGGTCAGCCTCCGAAACAGAACTCTGGTTACAATAAGCCTCCCTATGTAAACAGACCCAATGGATCTTGTTTTGCTTGTGGAGCAACTGACCACGTGAAGGGGGATCCCCGGTGTAAGGTTAGACCTTTGGGGGTCCACTCCGCTAATCTGGCCTTCTCCTCCTACGAGGAAGAAGAGATTACAGGAGCATCCTTCTCCTCAGACTCATTTCCCAGCGGGATAGAGGCTGAGGTAGTTTTAGTTTCCCTGTGTTCCTGGGAGCCTAAAGTCGCAGAGGCTTATGCTAGGATTGCGGATAATACCAAGCACTACTTTAAAGACAGTGTGCTGATCAATGGAGTAGATACTCCAGCTCTTAGGGATAGTGGGTGCAGTCGCACTGTAGTGGATTCTACCTTGGTAGACTCAGAGGAAGTTGCCAGAGCTACTCTGATGCCCACTAAGTTGGCTGACAGCCCACTCCGTATGTTCCCAGTAATACCTGTAAATCTTACTTTAAATGGTACAGCAGTCAGGATTCCAGTGAGCATTCAGAGAAACGTCCCGGGAAAGGTCTTGTTAGGTAATGATCTCAGAGCTTTAGGGCTCGTAGGAGACACTGCCGAAAGACCCTACACACGGTCTCAAGCACGGGCAGCATTGGCCAAGACCAATACGCTGCCCCAGCCGAAGGGGAAACCCAAGGCGAAAGGAGTCGACAAGTCAAGACGAGGGAAAGAGAATATTCCCCCGAACTCGCCTACCACTGCGGTGGAGGAAGTTGGTCAATCGCTCGGGCCTGACGAGGAGGTGGCGATGCCTGAAGTATTTGACCCCAGCGATCATCCTGAACTAAAAGACTTGTTAGTTGAAGGAGGTCCTGATAGGGACGAATTCAGTAAAGGCCAACGTGAGTGCCCATCTCTGGAAGGCCTAAGGAGACAGGCCTGCGCCCAGCTTGAGGGTGAACCTCCTGGGACGCATAGGATTTATTGGGAAGGTGGACTCCTGTATAGTGAGCCCACAGAGTCTACAGAAGGAGACCATAGGTGGTTGGTGGTTCCCCTTGCTGTTAGGCCCTTCCTCCTGCAGTTGGCGCATGAAGTTCCCCTTGCTGGTCACCTTAGTATGAAGAGGACCAAGCAAAGGTTATCCATGCACTTCTACTGGCCCAAGATGGGGGTGCAAGTAGAAAGTCACTGCAGGAGTTGTGCCTCCTGCCAGTTGTCTGGTAAGGTTGGCGCGACAATCCAAGCTCCGTTGGTACCGCTCCCAGTTGTGGGGGTACCATTTGAAAGGGTAGGGATCGACATCGTTGGTCCCCTTGACCCGCAAACATCCTCGGGCAATAGGTTTATCCTGGTGCTGGTCGACCATGCAACCAGATATCCTGAGGCCATCCCATTGAAAACTGTAACTACCAAGTCAGTTGCAAAAGCTTTACTTGGCATATTCACTAGGGTTGGCTTCCCTAAAGAAGTTGTGTCGGATCATGGCAGCAACTTTATGTTGAAGTATATGCAGGCTATGTGGAAAGAATGTGGGGTCACCTACAAGTTCTCTTCTGCATACCACCCTCAGACCAATGGTCTGGTGGAACGTTTCAACAGAACGTTAAAGAGCATGATTAGGGCTCTGGAGGAACCTCAGAGAAGAAAATGGGATCTTCTTTTACCATGCTTACTGTTTGCCTACCGAGAGGTACCACAGGAGGGTGTTGGCTTCAGCCCCTTCGAACTTCTGTTCGGTCATCCCGTACGGGGACCCTTAGCCATCGTCAAAGAGGGATGGGAGATGCCCACTCCCCCTGTTACTACCAACGTAGTTGATTATGTGCTAGGGCTCAGAAAATGGATGGTACTTCTGATGGGCTTGGCTAGTGATAAATTGAAGGCAGGACAAGCGCTGGTGAAACATTGGTACGACCAGAAAGCTTCCCTCATCAACTTTACACCTGGTCAGCAAGTCCTGATCATGAATCCCATAAGGCCTCGAGCTTTACAGGACAAATGGTCAGGCCCTTACACAGTGGTGGAGCCCCTGGGTGAGGTTAACTATTTAGTGGACCTTGGAAGGCCTGGACAGGCTCCAAAAGTGTTTCACGTGAATAGGCTGAAGGCTTTCGTCCCAAGAGTCAAAATCGCAGCACTGCTACTGGCTTCAGATGTTGAGGAAGAGGAGTCGGAACCTCTCCCCGACCTGTTCCAAAGCGGTCCTTCAGATAGCTCCTTTGAGGGTGTCCGAGTGGCCCCTCACCTGACTTCTGATCAGCAGGCTGAGGTGAAAAGTTTGCTTAGGCAGTTTTCCCCCCTGTTTTCACAGTCGCCTGGTTTGACACCTTGGTGCAAACATAACATTGACACAGGAGACAGTGTACCTACCAAAAGTAGGGGATACAGGATGTCAGACAAAGTACGGTCTTATATTAAGACTGAGGTCAACAAGATGTTAGACCTTGGGGTGATTGAACCCTCCAGTAATCCTTGCTCCAGCCCTGTGGTTTTGGTTCCAAAGGCAGGCACTTCTGAATTGAGGTTCTGCGTGGATTACAGGGCTCTGAATGCTGTCACCAAGACAGATGCACTCCCCTTGCCTCGAACAGATGAGCTGGTGGATACTTTGGGTGCCTCCAAGTACCTCAGCACGTTTGACCTCACTGCTGGCTATTGGCAAATAGCTTTAGCAGAACATGCCAAGGAGAAGACAGCATTTTCTACTCCAGATGGCCTTTACCAATTCCGGGTAATGCCGTTCGGGTTGAAGAATGCACCTGCCACTTTCCAGAGGCTTGTGAATCATGTGTTGAATGGGTTGGACGAATTCTGTCTTGCGTATCTGGACGATATAGCAGTTTTCAGTGCCACCTGGGAAGACCATGTGAAACACCTCGGGATTGTGCTTCAGGCTCTTCAGAAAGCACACCTGACCATAAAGGCTAGTAAATGCCAGATTGGACAAGGCTCAGTGGTTTACCTTGGACATGAAGTAGGTGGAGGGAGGATACAGCCTCTTCCCAGTAAAGTACAAGCAGTACAAGACTGGCCTACCCCCACTACGCAAACCCAAGTGAGAGCCTTCTTAGGACTCACGGGGTATTACCGCAATTTTGTGGCAGGCTATGGCACCATAGCTGCCCCTCTGACTGCCCTCACAACTCCGAAGAAACCCAAGAAGGTAACTTGGACCGACGAGTGTGAGAAGGCCTTCAATGGCTTAAAAGACTCCTTGTGCCAGGCCCCTGTCCTCAGGGCCCCTGATTATCAAAGACCTTTTATCGTGCAGACGGACGCCTCTGACACTGGGATAGGAGCTGTACTATTACAAGTAGATGAGAAGGGTAAGGAACACCCTATTGGTTTTATTAGCCGCCAGCTTAAGGACAGAGAGCTCAGATGGTCCACGGTAGAGAAAGAATGTTTCTCTGTTGTGTGGGCCCTAAGGAAGCTGAGGCCCTACCTCTATGGGACCCACTTCACTGTGCAAACTGACCATAAGCCTTTAAAGTGGCTAATGAACATGAAGGGGGAGAATCCAAAGTTGCTTAGGTGGTCCATAAGTCTACAAGGCTTCGACTTCACTATTGAGCATAGGCCAGGTGTCCAACATAGCAATGCTGATGGGTTGTCCAGAATGTTTAACCGACCTGAACAAGAGACTCATCCAGGGGTGGATTAGTTCCCCCTGTCCATAGTCTGGGAGGGGCGAGTGTTAGGAAAGATTTCGTAATTGTAGGTAATTTTCCTTCCATGTGGCAACCCCTACATTTTTTGCTGTTGTTTTTCACCTTGTTCTTGACTTTGCCAGAGAAGTGCAGCCTTCTGCCGCACTCCTCTGGGCTTTCGCTCCTTTCTTACGGGGAAACTGACATGCCCTTAAGACAGTCAGTACCGGGGAACGCTGTTTCCCGTAGTTTCTTTTATCATGTTGCAGCTTTCGTGCAACATGACACAAGAGGGCACTGTAAGCTAAGTTACAGCTCTCTTGGGTCTCTAGCCTTCTACAGGCCCTAGATACTCGTTTAGGATTGTATCTGATCGGTGCAAGTGATTCAGGGACGGGAATGGTGGCAGCGATCGTTTTCTTGTGTTTTGAGCTCCTTTTGGCGTTCTAAGCGCGTTTTCCGCGCTTAACCCAAAATGGTGGCCTGGCTCCCAAAATGGCCAGACCACGAGGCTCCTTTGTCCTGTCCGCTGACCGTCTTGCTCCCCTCACCTTCCCCAGGTCGAGCCGACCCGGGGCCTTCCTTATTTGGGCATGTACTTTCCCGCAAAACACGGATGCTTTCGCGGGCTTCTACATGTCTTGTGTGTGCCTCCAGGATGTGGGCTGGGATGTCTGGTCCCAATACACATCCTGGGTGCCAGAGAGTCTAGGGTGGTGTGAATGCCTGGGACCACCGTGGTCCGTGATTGGTCCACGAATGGTGTGAGTGTTGATGAGCGGATCTCCCATTGGGTCCCCTCCGTTTTGGCGCGAAGGGAACCGTGAATAAGAGGGGGCTGGAAACACCACTACCATGTCGATCTCCTGAGTTCTCACGAACGAAGGAATACAGGAGCCAAGTATCCTGCAACCAAGAGGCTGGACCGAGGAATCGCTGGTGACCCGCTGAAGGACTTCTCCTCTGCACTGCTGTCGCCTTGTGAAACCCTTTTCACCTTTGATCGAACCAGAAGGCCTGTACTGGTGCTTCGTCCCTTGGAATAGCGGGAACAGCTATTCTCGGCATCTTCATCATCTCCTGCCAGTAAGCCTTCAGAAGCGTCTCTGGGCCATCCAGCTGACTGACCAGCTTACACGGGAGTCTTGCTCTGTAACCGCCGCCAGGGTGTGTAGTATTTCGAGTCCGGGTCACTCTCACACGCTTCGTACACTTGGCGTTCCCAGGTCGGAAGTGAGTAGTGTACATTTGGCTTAAATACACACGGCCGCTCCGTTGCCCTGCTGTGGTAACAAACTGTGCGGGTTTCTTCGATTGGGACGTCTTTTTGCTCAACACGACGACGAGGCGTTCCCTGCTCTTCTGAACCTGCCAGCTACTGAAACGGACGCGGAGAAGCCTGGGTCTGCTTGCATCGGGGACCGGCGAGTAGCATAGCTAGGATCTGGTCGCCCTTCTGCAGGAGCCCATTGCTTTTCCCCGCTGTGTCAAACAGCACCCTTTTCCGTACTCGCGCTCTGCTTCTGCCCACTGTGGAGGCTGCGCTTGAGTCGCGGAACTTGTTCTTCTTCTGTTGTGCACTAAACTGAACTGCCTGATTTCCCTCGAAGAGCTTCTCCTTTTGCCCGTTGGCACCAGCATGTGCAGGTACTTTTGAGCACAAGGCTCCACTCTTCGCAGGGCTCGGACTTCCATCTAGTTAGGTGCCTCTGAAGGCGAACTGGGTCTAAGCATTATTTCGCACTGCCTGTCTTCCTTCCCTTTTAGGTGGACTACCCATTTCGTGCATCTAACGCTTGAGACTGTCGTATTTGTATATATATTGTGTTGATATGGTATGTGTTGGTTTAATATCGTTATATTGTGATTTTCTCGCTACGGTCATTGTTTTAAAGGCCTTGAAATAAATGTGTATATATTTTTAATATAACAACTGTTTGGAGTAGTTTGTAAGTGATCTTGCTTTGTGTGCTCATTGCGGGCTTTCAGTCACCCTCACCCCTCTTGAGACCTAGTCTTGACCGCCGCGATCGCTACCTTGATTGGTCTGGCTCGTCCAGAGGTTACCCTGTTCCAAGTAATTAGGTTGGCCTTCTGAACTTCTGCGCCACCAGGACAGAGTTCAGAAATCCGTCTTAACACTTGCTTTGATGTTTTTCGCACCTGCTATTCTAATACTTACTGTTTTGCCCCACTGCAATGGAATCGTGTGCTGCTAACCTCATGCACAGTGGCCAGTCCTGCATTGAGGTTTGGTGCCTTTGGGACTGTGGCATAGTAAAAGGTGTTAAATTGCACCTTTCAAAATGTGTGATTTCGACCTACTCAGGAAGCAAGATCCAACTGGCTTAGATTATTAAGGTTCCCCGCTTGGATAGCTGTTCTTTAGTTATTTCATAAAGTGCCAGATACTTTATGAAATAACTAAACTACTGTTGAGAGGGAGGGACACAGACACAACAGAGTGGTGACTACTTATTGTTTATTGTAAGTACATTGGTACAAGCCCTGTACCAGCTGGATCATATGCTTCCTGCCCAACAATCACTTGACTAACAGAATCCTCCTACGTAATCTGGAATCTGTGGAGACCATGTTCCATATTACAGCATATGCTCTTTACACACTTTTACTACTTACAAGAGACATAAAATGACATACATAGTATCATCTATAAAATGCATGCACGTATAACATACTATAACTATACAACTTGCAGGGTACTTTTACCAGCCCCAACAGAAATTCCCTGCATCAAAAAAACTGCTTTTTAGCAGTTACCCAAAAGTGGCTGTGCTTTTATCTGCTAAGCACATATGGGGTGAGATTTGAACATAGCCACCCTAAGAATGGCTGAATTGTGTTTTCTTCACGTGAATCCAGAGAGAATAACTTTAATTCAGAATGGCTTTGCGTGGCTGTTCTGTCACTTCAAAAACTCAAGGCTGCACCGGAAAATGACCTGCATTCCAGATGGCATTGCACTGGTGCCTCTTTTTGTTTTAAACAGCACACAATGTGTTCTATTTAACACAGCCCTGCCTGTGTATTGCATTAGAATGCTATGAAATAAGACAAGCCCTGTAAGCATTGTTTTCATCCCATAAAGTCCATGAATAGCAGAGAATCTTGTTTCAATCTGCACAGTGAAGATTCACTTTTGAAATAAATCAACACACGCATAGTGCTTCAAAGGAAAGCTACAGCGTGGCTTTCTCTCTGGCCTTGTGTCAGTTACAAAGAAACTATTTCCAGCATCTTTCTGTACCCAGAAACTGGCCTGATCTGTAAAATCCTTTCAGAAAATGAATGCCAAAGAAAGTACGTTTTGTGAAATGAACCTGAGATAAAATGAACATGTGTAAACCCGCTTTTGCAAAGCAGGGAAATTACACTTTTAAAATTAAATGCGAAATGATACCATTAATCACACAGAAACGGTATTACATGTGTGGGGTTGGGGTTTGGTTTAAATGTATATTATATTTACTTCCAAAAAGACTTGGTTTCTGTTAAAAGAAAGAAAAGAAAAAAAAAGTTGGAAACCAGCAGAACAAGTTTGGCCTAGGCAGGCACTTCAAAGGTACCAACCCCCATGGGAAAGAAATCCCCTCCACAAATATGAAAGGGCCAAAGTGTGGAAATTTGCGACCTCATACGACTGGCTGACATTTCTACAGCAAGGGACAATGGACCCAAGGGGAACTAGCACTGTCACAAAGAAGTGTGATTTTCTTTGACACCCATCCTTAGCTTCAACTACCTGGTATCAAAGGGTGCCATGGAAACCCTGTTGTTCAGACTGAGACAGAGGGGACAGGTTGTGTGTGGAGATTTGAAGGACCGCCCATACAGTGACAAATGCCCTCCAGAGACATTAGAGAACATATTTAAATTAAGACATTTCTTTCAATATCCTCAATAAGCAGTAATATGATATAATGACAGTTTTTATGGGATTTTTAGACACACAGAATGAGACTAGGTGCATTGTTTTAGCCCATGGCGAACTGGAATGACAGAATAAATGTATTTCGATGTGAATCAAAAATGGCGCAGACATGAAACTTGCGGAAAATATGCCAAGTGCTAGTATGCACATATGTAACCATTTGCAGAATTTTAGGTGTTCTGGTTCTCCTAAAAACAGCAAAATTGTGCTCAAGGGCAAAGTAACATCACACAGAGGTGGCATTTGAACTGGCATATTCCTTTTGAAATATGGGATCAGCCTATCTGATTTTTATGATGGCAACTATTGTAAATATAAAGTTGTATTCCATAACTCCTTTTTGTGAAAAATTAGGCTTGTGGGACAAAAGGAGTCATAAAATGCATACACCTAAGGGGAGGTCACTTTCTTCAAACCAATCAGCTCAGAGGGAGGAGGCGGCACTAATAGCTTGTCTTATCTTATTCAAGTGGTATGTCCATATTATTTTCGCCCATATTGTAAAAGTCTCTGATGTCATCTTCCCTATATAAGCAGGAGGCAAAGAAATATAAGGGGACTACCAAACTGACTAAGCTGACTGAGCCGACTGAATTTCCGGACTTACTGCCTGATCCTCTGACCTGCTGACTCAGACCCAAATCAAGATCCAGAGACAAACCCCTGATCCAGATCCAGAGACAACCCCCTGATCCAGATCCAGAGACAAACCCCTGATCCAGATCCAGGCAGAACCATCCAGATCCAGGCAGAACCAACCATCTAGATCCAGTCAGACCCACTAATCGAGGGAGAAAGGAAAAGAGGCTGCTAATCCCCTTTAGGAGAATCCAGGGACCAGACCACTTTTGCCCAGCTGTTCCCAAAAAGGAGAGCCCAGCTGCTCCCCAATGACCAGATCCATGCCCCGCTGTCCAGAGACCCGGCTGGCTGTCCAAAATTACCCAACTCAAGTGCATTGTGTAAGTATCACCTTCCCCAGTACCCAAAAACTGCACACCCCGCTCTTTTTCCTCGCATTTTGTCCAAATCCTATTAAAATCCCAGAAGAACCCCAGTCAGCTCCCACATTGTCAGTATCCTCTGTGTACACTTTCCCTAGAAAAATCTCTGTAATATATATCTGTTAGCATATTTATTTTCTAATCATTTCAGTTATCCGTGTAAGTCCATAGGGCCATTTTTGAGATAAAATAATGAATTCCCCTATAAAGAGGTACGCAGCGCAAGCTGGTGAAAATTGCAAATTAACCCCCTTGTGGGCAGAGTCTTTCTTTAATAAGCTAGCCATTAAAATATAGTCTCAGTAGAACCTGTCATTGTACCATCAAAACCGATTTTGCCTCTGTAAGCTTTTTACTTAAAAACCCAATTTTCATTTCCTATAGAGAAACCCATACTGTCACCCCATAAAGAGTCATCCTTTCCCTTCATTATCCTATCCGCTATGTGTCTTTGTTCCCCATCATAAGAACTGATTTTCGATTTTGACTGTGTAGCCTGTTATCTTAGCTGTTTTCCTATTTTAAGCCTGTGTGAAATAAGAAATTGCAATTCTGCCACGTGTGATTTTGCTGCATTGCTTTCTTTTTCAAAGTCGATTTCCTGACCTGTTTTCCTGTTGCTTTAGTACCATGCTCAGCAGCTTGTAACCTTCCTTGCCTCTTTAGTACAGCCACATGAGTTTCTGTCCTATCTATCCTACTGCAAATGTAAACTGACCTCTAAGTATCCAGTGAACTCCGAGTATGCCATTTTGTTCCTTTTTATGGTTTTCATTTTTTGTTTTTGCCTCCCATTCTGGGGCGGTACGTCGAATTTAAAAACAGATTTTTCCCTCTTATATCTGATTCCTTGCCACTTCTTTCAATCCACACAGAATTAGTTAGCAGGTGTTTGCGGGAGTGTTGCTGTAGGAGTGCATAACACAAGTGCCATCTATGAGTGTGTCAAAAAAAGTGATCTTGCTTCCATCTCCATTTGAAGTTTATGTATCTGATGTCAGAAACTTAAATTAATTGTATTATAACATTTTGCTGTATATTAACACCACACTGCTGATTGCTGCCCTAAAAATGTGTTTTGCTCTGATTATGCATTTGAATTTTAAAAATAAATAAATATTTCTTTGTTACACACAGGCCTAGTTCATGGTTCAATTTGATACTGGGTATTTGCCAAAGTGGGTGTGAGACGGGTTGGGTGCCTTCTAAAAAAAAAGAACCCAGGCTTCGAATAAAAATAAAAGGGTGTGTTTTATTGTGCGCCACCTTCAGTGTCAGTGGTAGAATTCTCTGGCTGGAGTGTGCCATGTCTTAGAATCCATTACAAACTTGTGCAACATATGATACGTGTTTCCTTTACGTTTAACTAAACGTACTACTAATTATTATCTTAACCCTGTATTCTATTACTGCCAGTTTAAACATTTCTTAACATTGGAATATTTTATTACTGATCAAAGATCAAAACATTTCTCATGAATCATGCACCTCTTTTCCTTACTCATAATCTCTGCACCTATTCCATTTCATAATCTTCCCACCTCCTGGTAATGGTTCTAGCCTGCGTACTGTGCAAATTGCCATTGGTGTCAGCACTTCCCCTTGGAACCTCTCTTCTTTGTCCATCTCTATATTACTGAACACTCCTCTCATCCTCACCATCATTCCTCTGAACACCCTCTAAACTCTTCTCTGCCTGCAATCACCTTGCACATCTGTATCATCACTTTATCCTTGCCCTCCAATGTGCCCATCACATCTGGCCACCTTTGCTTGTTCCACCTCCGATGACCATCCGACACCACGTAATGTGTTCCACTCCGCACTACCTTTCTTGGTTCAAAATATACCTAATCACCTTTATTTACCCTGAACAGCTTTCTGATTTTTACAACAGCACCCACATGCACCTGTTGCTCATTTCTACATCTTTCCCCTCAATCATATCTTCTTTTGTACCCTGTTTGGTATCTTGATACACTCTCAATTATTGGCCACTCATCCAACCTGATTTCCCTTTTCCCTCCCAGCCACGTGGGGCTGACATCCGATTTCATGTTCCTTCTCCTCATAATAATAAAATGTGTGTTCACATGGCCAGATGAGGAGTATCTATGTGTGCAGCAATAATTTCCCCCAACACTTGCTCCCATGGGAACCTTGTTGCCAATGACAGCTGTAAAGTCTCTTTGATCAACCTGTTTACACTCTCTACCAGGCTGTTACCCTGTGGGTGGAACAATGAGGTCCTCAGCTTCCATATTCCATGTGCATCCAAAAATTGCTTCATCTCTGCAGATACAAATTGCACCCCATTGTCACTTACAATGCACTTTTCAAACATTCCCCAGCACATAACTCCAGTACAAAATCTATCAACTCTCTTGTAGTCAGTGAGCTGGCAAATTTGACTTCAAACCACCTCAATGTATAGTCTACCATCACCAGAAGATACCAACACTATCGCTCCACCTTCTCTATAGGGCCCATCACACCAATCCCCACTTTTTCCCATACATCCAAAGGCACCCGTACTGGTCTAAGTGGCACAAGCTCCACCCTCTTAGTTGTGTTGCTCTCTTCCACGTATGATAGCTCTTCACTGCCCTCTTCACCATGTCATCGATTTCTGGGCACCAGTATTTCTCTCTTAGTCTTTTTGCCAAAATAAGGCCCAAATGTCCCACTTGTGCGTTTGCCACAATTCTCTCCATTACCGTAAGCGAGGGAATAGATTTCTCCTTCCATGCTAAACCCCCTTCACCTAGCATCAGCTCATGCTTAATTATACTATATGCTACATCACAATTTGGCTGAAAAGGCCACCCCCTCTGGGTGTACCCTATCACACAATGTAGTACTTCATTCTCTTCCGTCGCTCTCTTCCACTTCTCTCTGGCACAATTACTCCTACCAACTCATTAATACTGACTGACTAATTTTCACCACCCACTTATCCATCTCTTCCCCTACATCCTTCTCAACACTTTCTGATGGAAGTATTCTCGACAAACAATCCACTGCAGAATTGTCCATCAACCTTCCCCTTGCTCCACAGAGAAATTAAACTCCTAGGTATTAGCCAACCACATGACAATCTGGGGAGTGGCCAAACCTAAACCACGGGTAGAAAACAACTACACCAATGGTTTATGATCACTCCTTATCAAAAACGGTATACCCCATAGATGTAATCGAACATATCTCGCTTCCCAGCAACATGCCCATGCCTCCTTTACAATGACTGAAAACCTATTCACACATTCATTGAGTTCTTTTAAAGCAAATGCGATGGGCACCACTTCTATTCCTTGGCATTGGCTAAGTACTCACCCTGATCTCCTCAAAGTTTTATCTACATGGAAAATTGTCTTAGCCACCATCTCAAACCTGTGTAAGGTGAGAGCCCTCATTATGGCCTCCTTAATGCTCTGAAATGCTTCTTCCATCAGATCTGACCAGTCAAACTCTTTGCTTCTCTTCCACACTTCTTTCAAGTCTGCTGTCATCTCTGAAAAATTCAGAATACACTTAGCATAGAATTCTCCAATTCTTAAAAATTACCTTAACTGCTCCTTATCCTTCAGTCTTCTTACCTACCTTATCACCTTCACGAGCTCAGGTTTGAACTTGGATCCTTCTCCAGTTACCACATGCCCTAGTTATGTGACTTCATTTACCTTGAACATACACTTCTCCTTCTTTACTGTCAAACCTGCCTCTTGCATGTCTCCAGAGCCTGAACCAACTACTTGTAATGTTCGTACTCCTCTCATGCATACACCAACATGTCATCCCGAAAACACTGTATCCCCTTGATTCCCTTGAACATATTCTCTGCAATCCTCTGGAACACCACACTCGCGGATGCCAAACTCAACGGAATGAGCTCATACTGGTATGCACACATAGGCGTAATGAATGACCTAACATGTCTCAATTCCAGATGCAAATACATCTAGTGATATTCTGACGACAAATCAATCATCAAAAATGGCTTTACCCTACCCATGGTAGCCAACAAGTTGTTAATGTTCGTAAGTGGATACCAATCACCGGATTGCGGAAACCCACACAGATGCATATCTCGCAATCTGGCTTTTGAATCACGAAAAAAAAGGGCATCAAACACTCACCTCAATATCTTCTATGATACCCTCTCTAAACAATCCCTTCAACTCCTACTCCAGTTCGGCTCTCATACTGTTACTCACCACCGAACAGGCCGAGGCATTGGTTAGAAGACCTTGAGTCAAGCGCCCAAGAAAAGGAGACAAACCACTCCTGATAGCCAATTGTCAACCAAGACTCTGGACACCCACTCATAAATCGAGGACGTACCCAGAGTCTGGCCTCCTCAACCTGAGGGAACTCTTCTTTTCAATACACCCCTCTGCTGTTTGAATGTATCGACAGATAGAGGTGTTGATTACATACAAGAGCGAGAAACCACGCACCGCAACACCAGTACTGCTAAGGAAGGTTAGTGCAATGTTGTGAAACAGAATACAACAATATCCTCAATTACCTATAAATACCTATCACTGTGGTGTCTAGGACTTAGGATGCGTGCCTATGAAAGAACCAGAAAGGAATAGTTAGCCATATGAGGCCCTATATGCTTCTTATATCTCAGGGTTTATTCTGAGAGGGCCAGCTTACCTTTAGGAGGATGGTAGAGTTTCCTGAGAAGTTCTATTACAGTCACACAATGGAAGGAGAAAATAATAAAATGGGAAGTTTAGTACAGGAGAATCTCCCTGAACGGCACAAGGGATGTGCTAGGTCCGGCCGTGATGGTGCAACGGGACAGGAGAGCATTTGTAGATGCACTTGGTGAATTCCAGCAATCCTGTGAAGGTGTCTATTGCAGGTTTAGGTAGAAGGTGATAAGTGGGACTTTCAGTTCAGGAGGAATCACTGTGAATTGGCTAGTGGTTGGGAACGTGGAGAATTCCAAGAGTTCTCACTGTGACCGTTCGGGATCACTTGATACAGTGCAAGCTTACCAGAGGATGCTTGTTTGTAGCGGGATACAAACAAAGTGTAATGTGCAGAGCGAAGTCCAGCAGGCAGCGAAGTCCACGTAGAGAGTGGCAGGATGCAAGTGGACCACACTGAAATGAACGAACTTCAGGGAGCCGATAGAGGTCCATTATCAGCGAGTGGATGAAGGCACAAAATCGTTAGGCAAGCAGTGCAAGGAGGGGAATCCGGTTCGTCAGCGTGCGGCCTGATTTCAGTAGGGGGAATAGGCAAGGAACATACAATTCCGAAGTCAAAAGCCAGTAGAAACAAGTTAAAAAAGCACTGCGGTTCAGAGTAACTCTACAATTAGAGGCAGCATCGTAGGGACGAACTGTTCTTTTATGTTTGTGATGATGGACCCACATAGCGGGAGAGATCAGATGATCGATCACCTGACGGGAAGCACGTGACTGTATTGCAGAGCTTGGAGCTTGCATGCGTCTCAACGGCAACCTCCAAAGATGCCAAACGGGAGCAGCCAGACATCAGGAAAACAAAAGATGCCTGCCAAATCGAGGTGAATGCAAGAGTCCAGGTGTAAGACATACTGAGAAGAACCTGTCTCACCTTGTGTACTACCTGAACATTACCCCACCTAGGTTTGATCTTGTGACAGAACTCGTTCAGCATACGTATGTCCTGTAAATCTATCCATTTCCTGCCCTCCATAGTCACTCCCCGAGACCACAAGCTGAACTTGATTCACCTGCCCAGCTTTATGTTCCATTCATCCTTGGTACCTACACCTTTCCATTGATAATTTGACCTCCTGCTCCTATATCTCACCCTACATACGCTACGATATAGATTGCCACTCCTCCATATACAGATGGATCAATGTCATTCTTCTTTAAATCATCCACTCTCTTTCCTGTAGGGTGATACCGAATCTACCATCACACGAACCCTATACTTGTCCACCTTAACATTTGTCTGGGGTGGCCTATATGGTCCTTCATCCCCCTTGTCCCATTTTTTCACATCCATTGAGTTGAATGCCTTTATTTGCAAAACTACTCTTGAAAAGTTTCTTCTCTCATCTGAGTTCACCACATTCATGCACAGCTTTGCTGATCCTTTGACTCTTCTCCCTCCCTCACTATCTCCACACGTCTTAACAAAATGTCCCTTCTTGTTGCACTTGTGGCATATCCCCTTCACAGCCAGACATTCTGGATCTGATGCCATATGCCCCATCAATCCACATCTAAAATAAGCACCTCTTAAACCTGTTCCCCATCTATTCCCACATGTATGTCGAGGCTCTCTCTTCATTTGTACCATGGCCACTGCAGTTTGCTCCACCTCCACTTGCTGTATCGCCTTAGCGTCCTCATTCTTCTCCTTACTCGCTTCCTTCATTTCCACATACTGAGCACACTTCTTACTCAATTCTACGATCCTTGCTATCTCCAATGCCTTTGCCAATGGCAGATCCTTTGACTGCCAGAATGTCTCTTCTCTTGTACTATCACATCTGAGGTACGCAGCACTAACTGGTCTCGGGTGTACTCATCTTCTTCACCCGAATAATGGCATAATGCTATCAATATTCTCAAGCCTGCTACATATACATCCACACTCTCCATCGGCATCTGTTTGCGTGAAAATAACATGTTCCTTTCCAATGCAATATTTGTCTGATACCCATATTGTTCTTCGATCTTCCATATAGGTGTTTTATACATATCTCCCCTCGTTGGCCCATCCACAGCATCGCCCTCTGGTGGTAGTGGATCTGGTTCGTGTTTTATGATGCTTACTGCCTCCTTACCCAGGCAATTCATCCACATTGCGGGCTTCGGTTCATCTGATAACTTATCCCCACCAATGGCCAACAAATAAAATGTACACAAGTACTTCCACTTCTCCCATCCTCTCGTGGGCTCTCTAGGTTTCTCCAAGAACTTTGCTGGTAGTGTTACTCGCAGACACCCCATTCTACTGCAAAACTTGTGCCCAAAGGACATTTTTTTTCAAAACCCTCCTTCCAGGTAGACCACACAAAGTAATCTCACTGAACACACTAGCCACAGCTTCTGCACTTCTTCCCTGTAGTAAGATCTACTCGGAAATGCATGAAAGAATTACGTTTGGTCAACCACACAGCACTGAAATCCACCTGGTGATCTCTGCCTGAACTGGCTGCATGCCTCTGGTTACACTTGTCACTGAGCAAAGCTGCTCTCAGCTTAGCAGCCTTGCTCTTTACACACAGCGTCACTGGCCCCACACTCTGGGGCCCTCCAACACCTGATGGAAGGATGCTCTCTTTTCCTGGCCACGTCATGCCAAGCTGATCCAAAGAAAGTGCTGCACCAGAGGACACCGCCTGCCCGCAGGGCACGGCCTGACTCAAGGCCCGCACTTTAGATGGCCACAGCGGGACTCAACAAAATCTCTGCACTTGACCTCAAAGCATGATCTTTTCCTGCTCCAGCTCCATGTGCCTCAACAAAGGCACCATTCCTGCTCCCCTCCAGCATCAGACATGTCCTGATTCCTCATTTCACAAGCACCGCACGGTAGGACATGGCCTAACATGGCTCGGCTCCAGGGCACTTCATACAGCTCCCACGGCCGCAACAACTGCTCCACTCCTCCTGCTCCTCCCTCTGTACAACGACCATTATGGAGGCTACGCTATAGGCATCTCTGTTCAGGGCTCCTCTCATTCGTTCCCACTCATCGCCATTATTTTGAGGAAGTAACACAGACACAACAGGGTGGTGACGAGTACTTATTGTTTATTGTAATTACATTGGTATGAGCCTCTCACCAGCTGGATCCTTTGCTTCCAGCCCAATGGTCATTTGATTAACAGAATCGCCCCTGTGTAATATGGAACCTGGTGGGGACCACGTTCCATATTACAACAACTGCAGATTAAGGAGCACGCTGTGAACCCCTCCTGTCTCCCTGTCAGTTTTTTAAAGGATCCCTTTTGAAGGCTACAAAACTTCTTGGGTCATTGAAGCTTTTGAGCAGTTTCACCTCTTGTAATGAATGTATCCTCCAAATTTCAGGCCCTTCACAATGTGTAACCATTTCAGTCCAGGGATGACCACCAAGCTGAAAAAAAAAAGTTTGGTGATATGTAGTTCATGAGAGAAACCCATCGATGTCTCATAACCCTAGAAATGTCTCTCCCATGGAATGCCGCGTGACTAAAAAGGCATGCATAAAGAAGAGGATCATTAAGCATCAAGGCAAGTATCCTGATGGGTGTTTTGTAGTGTACTGTGGGATGTCAGGGGTGCTGTACACTAACGTGCACTGCGCATTTCTATAGGAAACATAATGCATTGCACAGTTCTGAACACAAGCGTTGCCTTTCCTGTGTTTTGTACTTTTCGTCACCTATGTGAGATTATTGACTCCTTGTTTCAGGTAAGGATGAAATGCATGTGTATCTTCTCAAGTCTCTGCTGTCACTAGTGGAGTGGATTGCAACAATGGGTGTGTGTGATGTAAGTCAGACTTTACAGATGCTGCTGTCGGTTTACAGCAATTGCGTGTTTCTGGGAAGTCATGGAGTAACAAAACAAACTTGACGTTTTGTGAAGTGCGTAGAGTCATTTTGTACAATACATTTGGTATATTTTTATCATGCCCTAGGCTGTTATCTATGATTCTTAACATGACCAAGGATAACTGGGTGTTGTGCACGAACGATTGCGGCAGGTGAGGACTTCGTGGACATAATGTTCATGAACAAAACATCCATCACACTAAAGAAGTTCAGCTTTATGGTTTTTCAGAAGACAGGGCACCTGCCTTTTTAAGCACAGCCAAAACATCCAGAGAATGTCTCGTGGGGGATATGTGATTCACGGGCAACAGAACACATAAGTCAGAAATAAAGTTCTTAACAAACCGTGTTAGCTTGGGTTTGATTAAATTCTATAGGGCTTCCGGATTTCCAAATACCACACAAGATAGATACCTGGATCAAACGGTGTTAAGATGGGTCCACGCAAAATCATTCAAAGACCTATTGTACCCAAAAGAACACATTTCATTGCAGGATTCAATAATCTAACTCAAAGCCTCAGGGGCAGTGCCCAACTTGCTTTCAGAGTATCAGGTATCACTATCATTTTGGCATGGAGCATGTCATGAAAGTGGGCCTGATTAGATGGCATCCCTTTCAGAAACAGAATTATCTGCATCAAAATATTTTAATACAAATCAAAAATGCCAGCACTTTCACACCTTCATCAGATGGCATCCTGTCACATATGTCTCTAGCCAAAAGAGTTGAGTACCACGCTTTTAGGGGTCAGGCTAATCCTCAAAGAAAACCAATATACTGTGGCCATCTGAATTTGAGTGAAATGACACAGGTTTATGCTGGTTGTACATATTCAGTCCCATCAGGGATATGGCCCAATACAGCAATTTGGGGTTTTCTGCCTGCATGTCCATCAGCCACCTGAGAGGTCTGTGGTCAGTGTGGATGGTAAAGTGAGATTCAAGAATATAGGGTTTCAACTTGCACACCACCCAAACTACCACACATTCATCTTTATCAGTTTATAGTCAGTTGCATTGCCACTCTGTAAACTGGCTGCTAAATTGTCCAACCCCCTCTGAGTCTAGCTGTTGTAGAGGAGGAGCCAAACGGCTCTACCAGAAATCCCGCCCCTATTCGGCCTATATGTTGGAAGCCAGAAATTGTGATATCCACAACGCTCGCTAATGATCCTGATACCGCGAAGGGTCTTTGAAACAAGGTATCCATTGAGAAGGCTATATGGTGTATCCCAGAAAGATGACAGCCTCTTAAGGGAGATCCCTGAAGAAGTGTGAAGCGGTAAATGCAAGTGGATGGTGACATCACAGGAAATGAGAGTGACTCACTGAGAAGGATGATCAAAGAAGAGAATTCCTAGACCTTATGGAACCTGATGACGAAAATAAGTAATCAAGTAACAGTTAATGTGCAAAATGAAGATTGCACGTATGAAGAACACTGAACAAAATAAAAGTTGCTTTATAACTGTACAGATGCTGAAACGCAAGTAGACTAAGTAACCATGAAGGCTGGTTATACGTAGTGAATAGACTGCAGCTGCCACAAATATATATATATGTATAGAGTCTGGATATTCAATGTCGCAACTTTAGTAAGCCAGGACCCGTGAAAGAGAATTGCTGAAAGTGTGGCACAGTAGAGAAAAGCAGCAGAAAATCATGGAAGGGTAGAGGAGGCTGTCTGGCCCATTGTCAAGGGTTGGGGCAGCCAAGAACTGGTTATCTAGTTGAGGAGATATAAAGAAGGTGAGAAACAAGGCAAGTTCCTGTTAAGGTGTGATGGAAACACTATGAGTGCCAAGTTTTATTAATTTAATATCAATAAATGCGAAGAAAGGAGCTTAAATGCAGTCTCCTGTCACATGGGATGGATGGAAATAGAAAATGGGCAAGCTGCATCGTGATCGAGAATTGAAGATAAGAACGTGCACGCACTCCCTTCTATTCTCATGAGCAGTGATACTTTGCAAGGCCAAGTTCAAAGACAATTTGAATGGCAGACAGAAGAAGTGATGATAAATGGTGGGCTAATAGGGTGGGAAGGCATGGTCAAGCCCACCCACAAGCACCTGGGGTACCAACTTATGAGCTGCTAGTGAGTCAAATATTCCAGAAGGGTACAAGCGTGTCAACCAATTATAGAGGGCCATGTATTGAAGAGCCCTATAGTCTGAGAGCCAATGGTGTGTTTTGTATCTAACAAATATTGAGGATGACTTGCACAAGGGGTGGGCAGAAGTTGTCCACCTGACAGTAGATACCCAATCACAAACTAATCCCCTACAGAAAGTATACCTAGATGTTCCCCTTAGACCTATCACAATCTCAAGTAGGTTTTCTTAGTTTGCCAGGTAGTGTGACGTCATGAATGACAAGGTTTTGCTATATAAGGATGTTTTTTCATATGATGCTTCGAGATTATGCTGTGAGATGTCTGTTGATGTCTGTTGTACTCCCTGTTTTAGACAATTGACAATAAAACAGCTTTTGTTTGCCAACTTCCTGAGTCGGTGTGGTTATTGGTTTGAGAGCTATTCTGCACCTGCATCCATGTAATGACGTGCTTCTTCATTTAAAAGGACCTAACGGTTCACCGTGATAACGCTGCTCCAATTCCAAATACACAGGTGTCTGTCTGTATACATAATTCCTACCCATAATCTGGGATCTTTAGAACTGGAGACCTCTACAAATTGTATTTTTGGTCTTGATAATCTGTTTGGCAGTCAGGAATCCAGGTGCCCTGCTTTAGCAACTTTTTAGATGTCCAGTTATTCCCGTGAAGGGCAACATTTCCATACCTCCTAATGAAAGGCCTGTAGTATGTAGTATAACCCAAGGAGGCTCACACATTTCTCTGGGTGTTGGGGATGTTCTAATCCATCCTCACTGGCACTTTGGCCTGGAGAGGCTGTTTCTTGCAGCTATCCACTTAATCCAAAGTAACTCACACTATCTTGTGCATTCTGGCACTTACAAACCTTGATAGTCAAGACAGACTTCTCCATGGCGTGTACCACATGTTTCAGGTGGGGTATATGGCCTTCCAAAGTAAAGCAGAAGACAGCAGCATCATCAAAATAGGCAATGCTGAACATTGTCAATGCAGATAAGACCTGATTCACCATCCTCTGAAAGGTGGGAGGGACACTGTTTAACCTAACCCAAAGTTCATAACAGTAAACCGGTAGAGCCCCTCTGGTGTGGAAAATGCTAACCTCTGTAAATCAGCTCATCTGCACAAGGTATAGAGTAAGCTTCTCTCTTGGTGATACAATTGGGCCCTGTGTGGTCCACACAAAAACAGACTTCAGTCTTCACATGGGTGGACACTTTACTACCGGCACCACAGGACTAGCACAAGGGCTAGGGAAGGTCTCAATAACCCATATGCCCAACATCTTGACGACTTTCTCTTTGATGGTAAGCTAGAGAACATGTAGTGCATAGACCGCACACATATACTTTCATTCGGATGTCTCTGTATTGCAAACTGAGAAGGGGTTCAGCAGTCCATAATCTGACACCCAGTTCAAAATCTGCAAAGTCTTGACAGCTAAGATTCTGAATGAGGGATTGGTATCACAGTTCACTCTCACCTCCAAAATCTGTGGCTCTCTTAATAAGTATGTATACTTCAATGTTACAAAACATTAATGTTAAAGGGAGTGTGGTAATGACAAAAATGTGCACCAAGCCCAGCGTGTATTGTATTTGTCATCTAAAAAGATCTGTGGACATTCCTATGTTCCCAGAATGCTGTCTGAATTTGTGTAAAGTTGGCTTGAACTATCACAGGTGTTATTTGTCCCCATTTCCTTTCTCATAGGGGTATTTCTAAAGAATACATTATGGTTATAATCCATATGTCCATCTTGGTATGATAACCTGGTTGTATGTCAGAATTGTTCATGGTCCATTGCAGTAACCACTGAAAAATTAGCAAAATGTGTGTCTGTCTCTTTTTCTGTTTTTTTATTTTCCTTTTCTAAATAAAAGGAATTCCCCATAACCCATTTTATCCTAACCAATATTCTGCCCCCTCCTTTTCCCTTTCATATGCCCCTTTTCTTTCTTTTTAACCTGTGCTAACATTTTTACTTACCTTTACATTTCAACCACATATGTTCGGTTCACTCTCCTCTAACTTAGAAGCTTCTGTCTTCACCTTCATGGCAGACGACTTTGGAGTAGACACTATCCCTGCAAGAGTTCCAGATGGATTTTGTTCAGAGAGAAAAGATAATTTAAAAAGAGTGAATTGAGCATTTAATCTCCTTATAAAGGCAAAATATCACAAGGAAGTGGTCCATAGCAAGCCTGCTGTGAGGGGTCCAACCCGAGGCTGCTCTAACAAGTGCCCTTTGTCTTCTGACATCACAGCCAGAGTGCTTTACCTGCTGGAAATGGGAAGTGGGATAAGAAGTGTTAGATAACAGATCTTAAGATAATGGAATCCTTCTCTCAGCCCACCTCACCTTTCTGGCTCCACTAACTTTTCCCTCTTCTCCTGTCGGCTGACTTCAAAGGGACTCCAGTGGTCAGAACCCTGATGTGAGTGTGGCTTTGCTATGTGAGCGTTTCCCAGGAGATCTCCTTGGGGCGGGTACCTGTGGCCTGTAGGAAAGTGTTACCCATTCTCTGCAGGGTAAATGAAGGCATATTCTGAGCCATTGTCTCACATGGCTGTAGTGGAGACATTCGGGCCATACACCGATAAACATCAGCCCTGGCATTGCTGCCTTCTGGGTCACAGAGATGACACTGGTATGCTACTTAATTTCTGTGACTGTATAATTGCATGCTCTTAGTAGTCACCCTGCCACGCCGGGCATGACTTATATTTAAAAAATTGCATGCCACCAAACAAAGGTATACAATTATTAGTTGTTGTATCAGAGGTGCAGACATTTTTTTTTAAAACACCTTGGATTGCTGTCACGTTGTGTCCCCGCAGCTGTCAGAAATGCATATGTAACCTCTGAACCTGCCCTTTGTCAATGCAGGGCTGGGGCTTTGAGTATCTCAGCAAAGGCTCATGTTTGCAATACCATTTTGGCATGGAGACCTATGAAAGGGAGGGTTTCATTAAAAGACCTGCCTGAATGTGAAAGTTGGGGCTTTCACATACTTGCAGGTGGCAATCCTTCACAAACATCAATGCAGGTACAACCGAAAAAAAACACAATGGACAGAAGTGCGGTCAATTGCTATGCCAGGAAAGCCAAAGATCTTACAAACCCCTGTTGTTGGCGAAAGGAAGATGTTAACATCATAAAAGCCAAACAAGACATCTTTATTTATTACTATGAAAAATAATTGTGATTATAAAGACAGCACGCCAGGATGGTTGAAAAACATTTACAAAATATACCTGCTGAATACCAACATTAATGCTGGTTCTATAGAAGAATCGAAATGTATGGATGCAATTAGTAGCCGAAATTTGGGAGCTATGAAATGGTATTAATAATAGTGAAGTGATCGGATAATGCATGCTTGAACTGGGAGTTCAATTATATATATTTATACAGCAGTAGAAAGCTTAAGTATTCTAAAGCTAGCAGACTTTTCTCTTTGAACTATACCATCTGGGTTCTCGTTCATGTTATATTAAAGTAGTAACAATGTTTTAAGTGTCTCCCACTCCTGCTGAATGTGAGCGTATTCACATATATACACCTTTTGTTCTTAATTTGAACATAATTAATGACCTTGGTCAACAGAATTTATATTTATAAGTAAATAATGGCATGCTGATTACTTTGATGAATGGTTATTTTTGTATGTGGGTACATTTTTGGTACGTGAGCAGCATATGTATTTGTTGTGTCTGTTGTTTTTGTTTGCTTTTTGCTGTTTGCAAATATGTGCTCGTACACTTTTTCATTTGCGTTGTGCAGCTACTATATATTGTTGTTACCATGGTACGTACTCTACATCT
Source organism: Ambystoma mexicanum (assembly GCF_040938575.1). Classification (NCBI taxonomy): domain Eukaryota; kingdom Metazoa; phylum Chordata; class Amphibia; order Caudata; family Ambystomatidae; genus Ambystoma; species Ambystoma mexicanum. The sequence continues at coordinate 458,397,767 of NC_090928.1, forward strand.
TGTACAGACGTGCTAAAATAATCATAACATACTCAAACCCAAGCATGCGCTGTCCTTCATAAGACACTTTTTCTTGCCGCTATGAGCCTTTATTAAAACATGTTTTGCAAAAACAATAGTCTGATATTGCCTATTGACAGTATGAGTTTAGGGTTTTTAAGTTCACTGAGTGTGATATTTAGAACAATGTGACAACCTCATATTCAAACAATTTGCCAAAAATGTTGGAGGCCCTTTATCTGAGAAAGAAGAAGGACACATATCTATTGTATGGGATGACGTCCACTCAGGAAGACCTTCAGTAATGTGGCCACTCACTGTGCCTTACCGGAGGAGAAACATCCATTTGTCTGCACATGCCCACAAGGGCACCCACCACCACCCACAATGCAAGTTAATTCTACGCCAAACACGCGTAACATGAGCATTCCAAGACACGTGTTTCTGCCATGTTCAGCACCCTCACTGAGGTGCAGCTGACGTCAAGCATCTGTCAAGGCAGAGAGAGCAAGTGGTCCATGTCTTGGATTGCCCTTACAAACCTAGAGTTCAATCCCAAAGTTTCAAATTTGCCTGCAATGTCAAAGACCCTCTTCTGAGAGCAAACAATGACTGTTCTATGGGATGGTGCTACTCGGATATGTCTACCATCAGACTTTAGTGAACTGTAACTTCACTGAGAAGAAAGGAACATTTGCATATCAGTCTGGTCCCACCTACAGGGCTGGACTTCTGCCTTGTTAAGCATCACCAAAGAGGTGTATCTGAGAGCCATTTGTCTCAGCACAGAGAGCAAAGAGGTCGACATCAGCATTACCCGTAGACACTTGGGGTACAACCCTAAGCATTTAACAAGTTGCCTACATTGTGAGTGTCCATATAAAATGTACGAACATGACCAAATAACTTGTTCTACTGGATAGAGCCCACGTATGATGGCCTACAATCACATTTAAACTCACTCTGCACTGATAGACTTGAATTCACCATAAAGACGTTATTTAATCAAATGATCTTCAGCTGTGGGTCTCGTTGCGTGTTCCTGCCACTAATCGTGTCTCCTACTCTTCATGGGACGAGCATAGATCTGGTACTACCACACGTGAAGTAGTAAGGTGTCCTTGGAGCCTTGTTCAAGTAACAATATCTCACTCTCACCTGCATCATCCGCATTCGAAGACAAGCTGCCTCGTCACCTCACCGATGCTACAACCACAAAAATATGTAGGCCTTTTTTTTTATCGTCCCGATTGTAAATAAAGGTGTTACAAGCGGTGTAAGAGGGTTATGGTAGGTTTGACATGTGTGTGTATGCTCCAGGGCATTTTCAATGGGTTTTACGATGGAGCAGGGGCATGGAAGGTGATAGCATTTTCTGCCTGCATTCCCACTCCACGTGCAGAAACAAGTACTTGCTGCTTTAAAACCACTGGAACGCTGCAGAATCGGCCTATTATTAGTGTCTGCTAAATGCAGGCAGATTGCATAGCAATCCATAACAAATGCTACCTGCCATATAAAAGGCTGGATGCAGTTACAGTTTTTGCAAAGCAAAGAGTAAAAGAAAGGTGTTAAGTCAACTCATCTGTTACAACACCTCTTTTACTGCGCATCTTGCAAATGTGGCAAAGTACATGAAGAGAACCCGAGGGCATGGTAAGTGCAAACCTAGACAGGCCCCTCCATGCGATTACCACTTCAAAAGAAATGCTGCTCAGGGTATTATTATACTGAGGTACTGGGCCACCATTATGCCACGACAGGGTGTGAGTGCATGCATTGATGCCTTGCAGCCTCTTAAGTCCAGACTACCCCACTGTCACCGTGTGCTCTACCTTCTGCCATGTCCTCCCCAGCCATTCGCATGTTTGCTCACTCTGTGTATTCTATGCCCATGACAGGCATATGACAACTAAGCTGTGGTGTGCATTTGGAATGTGACACTAGTGTGCAGGCTGCCTACCCGCTGCCATGGCTGCGCTTCTTCTCCCTTTCTCTCTGCATGGCAGAGAAGGGTCAGGAGTAAAGAGGGCAACCCGTGAGCATTGTAACCTATAACGTGTTCTGTTCCTCTGACCCCGTGAATGAACAGTGGATAAACTGGGGCTCATCCATGCATTGCTGATGTGTGAGGCACCCACCGTGATAGAGTTCATTTAACAGGGGATATGCTTTTCACCGACCCCTCGGTCCCCTTGTTTGGGATAGGGTGGGTACTTGGGAACATGCTCTTGCTAGCTTCACACCATCCACACACCCCACCTCCTCAATCAGCCCTCCTGCTGCTTCTCCAACCTAACTCTCCTCTCTCCTCCATTTCCTCTTTCCTCTCCTCCATCTCTCTCGCATTTCTCCTTCCTCTGTCTAACCCTTTCTCGTTCCTCCCTGCTGGGATTTTACTTTATACTCACTCCATGTATACATTTCGGGATTTTTGAAAAATATTCACAACTCTAACTTCATAATTTAAGAACAAGAATGTGGTGGACATGAAAATGGCTTAGCTTGTACATCAGGCAGTGAAACCGATGGGCTGTGTGACATGTGCCCACACTGGCCCTCATTATCTGTGCAGCTTAGAACATATCACTCCTAATTTTTGAGTTTCCATACATTTGACCTAAGGGACTTTTTACATTTGTACTTTGGTAAAAATAGATCCCCTCTGTGTAATGTTCATCATTTGCATGCTAAAGTGTAAACGGAAGGTGTAAAACAGTGGCCCAATCGTGTTCATGCCTCCCTTTTGCCCTCTGCAGTGCAAATTCAGTACCCACTTCCTTCCATTCTGCATGGCAAGCAGTGTTTACAATGGATTCCTATGGCATCCACCTGCTGTTTGCTGGTGTAAAAATCAAGCAGATTCCATCTGAATCAATAGCATGTACGCCAGCATGAAAATCCGTTGCTGGTGTAAATGCTGGTGTATTTGTATGGAAAAGATAAAGGGAGAGGCAGGATCGTAATTTACGATCCGTGACCCCTCTGCATCCTACAATGGAAACGAGGTGTGGCATGAAAGGCATGCATCATATGTTTATGTATGCCCCCATGCATGCATTTCACGCCATGCCAGGAAAGTCGGTAGGCAAGAGTGGTCAATTAATTATGGCCAGAATGGCAAATGAAATCATATAAGCAAGGCGTAATGTTTTATACCTTCAATTACCTCACCACCATATTTTCATTTGTTTTCAAGCAGAAAAGGGGTATGCCGCAGAGTTATGATCTATGCCACACTTTCGTCCTTCGTCTTGAAAGTGCGCTTTATTTTATGTCCACAGGAATCCATTGTTAAATACCATTTGCTACATGTGATTTGGAGGCTGCATTTACTTTTGTTTACACGACAGAGAGTAAAGCTGCAGAGCGAAGGCAATTTCGCCCGAGATTACAATTCCGTTTCACCCTTAGCCTTGCAGGAGTTGAACGTTGCATGCATTCGGCCCAAAAGCACGCATGTGCTACGGTTCCATGCATTTTCTATAAAATGACCCCCTTCGTGGTAAATGACTCTATTTGGCGAAAGTCAGGTGGCAGCCGCCTGCCCTACCCTTGCATCTCTGCATTTACATCCCCTACGCGACCACCGTCACTGTCACATATTTTGTGCCGCCTTTTCTGAACCTCACCTACACAGGAAATGTCCCCTTTCTTGCTCACTATCACCTCTGGCTACACCATGTAAATCTGTGCTCTCCCTGCTCTGTGCACGTGCCTTCCTGATCTTTACTTTCATCATGAATTGATAGTGTCGTTTCCCAGCCCATGCATGCCTGGTTCTTTCACCTGCACATGTGCCCACCTTCAAACAAGGCTATGCCCATCTCCCCATCTCCTAATGCCTGCTCTCCCACACCTATGGCACTCGTGCCATTGCTCCCTCTCCCAATTCTCATGCCTTCTTGCATACTTCTACTCTGCCTATGCTCATATACCTATTCTGCATTGCACCCACGGCTGGCTCATTCAAAGATGAGTTCCACACACCTCATTTGAGTAACCTCACACCTGTGCCGTGGAGGAGTGCCGGCACTGGCCATTGCTTATAGTGTCTCGTTGTGAGACCCTGCCTCAGACGCGAAAAGTCAACGTCATCTGAAGAGAAGGGTATTTCTTGAAGGGAACCATTCAAAGATGAGTTCCACACACCTCATTTGAGTAACCTCACACCTGTGCCGTGGAGGAGTGCCGGCACTGGCCATTGCTTATAGTGTCTCGTTGTGAGACCCTGCCTCAGACGCGAAAAGTCAACGTCATCTGAAGAGAAGGGTATTTCTTGAAGGGAACGTGCACTACATGTTTAACTGGAACGCCAACGCCAGTTGTCCAAGGAACCCATTTCCATAGGTCCAGCAGGCAATGAGGTCGAGGGCTGAAACCTCGCTCTTTCTCGTCTCCAGTCCAACGCTGGGACTGCGCGTGTTTACTCGCTCCTTGCACTGTGTCTGTGTCAAAAGCCAGATGTTGTTACTCGTTTTCTGGTGTGTTGGTGCATTGCCAGCAGCATGTCTGGCAGTAAACCCTTAAATTAAATAACAGTTGCCTGGGTATCACAATAGAATACATGACAAATCTAGAAAACTGCAGGTGTAAAAAGAAAAGGAAATGAAAATGGTAATTCCCTGTTGCTAGGATCCGTGGGATGAGCGTGCCGGCATAGCGATGCTCTTCTTCAATAAAGCAATGTATATGTTGGGCCATGTAAGGTATGCCGTGTCTTTCAGTCATGCGATTGAACTGTGTGTGGGTGTCCCCTTTTCATTTATAGCTCCATTTACTCTCTCACATTTTCTAATACAAAACTACTTTTATTTGCATTGTAGGACTGAACAATATGTTTGTTTCACTTGTTGCATAAACCAGTTTGCTTCTGTTAAAGCAGAGTTACCAAATCACACACTAATAAATGGGAAACTAAAGCAACCCTGTTCAATGGTAAAACATATAAGAAACAGCTGAATTAAATAAGCAAAACATTAACTAAGATAGCTTACAACTATTGGAGTGTCATCATGGAATACAAACTGCTGATGTCAAATACCACATTGCTGTGAAAGGTTATAGGTGTTAGGATCTAAAACAAAAGGATCGAGTGCCTTTTTTTCGACACCAAAAGGACCAATAATAAGGGTCGACTTTTTATTTTATTTGTTTTATTTTTTCACAAGCCCCCCCCCCGAGCCCTCTGTTTTCTTTTTAAAAAAACACTTTTTTTTGCATAAAAAAAAAATATATAAATAAAAAAGAATTCCGGTCCTTTTGGATTTGAAAAAAAGGCCATTCGATCCTTTATTTTCGATCCTTTGGCTGGACACCGCTGGTGTAAAAAAGACTGAAACCAACAGTAATTTGAGTGAATGTTACAACTAATGATAAATATTCAAGAGCACATGACACTGTTGCCACTTTGTCCATCTTTCTACTTAGTCTTATCTATAAATGTGAGTCACATCTGAGGAACCTGCAATCGCAATAGGCCTTTACATTTAACTACACCCACTGCCCTGGTATAAAGCACCTGACACCTTCGTAACTATTTACATAATTCTCATACTGCTAAGTTCCCATTCTTGTTGTGTGTTTTTTTGTGTGTTTATGTGAGTCTCATGTGATGTGAAGTTACCACCGGCCCTGGATCTCTATCAATGGCACATCCAGAAGCCATTTTATTTTATGGATTTTTTTGTTTTGTTGTGATGGTTGTCATCGTACAGATCATTCATTATTCGGGTGGCCTTGCCCTACTTGGAGTGCTTCTGAGATACACAGTGGGTGAAGACCCGCAACTGTGCCATTCCATTCTAAGGCGATTCTACTGTCCCTGGGAGCTCTGTCTGCAAGACACGGTGCCTTGCATTTACCACCAATTCCCAACCTGTCTCTTTGCATTGACCAATCGCCTCACCTCCCCCCATAGAGTTATTATTGACATGAAAAAGGGTGGCAGGCTAAATCTGCAGGTCATGGGGTGCTGTACACCAACTCCCTTGTATTACTCTCTTGGGATTTGGGTTCCAGTTGGAAGCTGTGATCTTGACATTCAGGATCAAATCTATCCTCCTCTAGTACCTCATTGGGCGTACCAAGTACTATGATGTAGGCAATGCATAGAGGAGGAGTCACATATGTAAACCTTCCTGGCTTGCATCTAAGTAGAAACAGCAGTGCAGGCTCATCTTGACATACTGCTTCCTACCCCTCTACAAAGCTCTTTGATGGTGGGTGGGGTACAGCTTATGGAAAGCCATGCATCAAGATTCTTCAGAATGGTGGAGCATAGGGTGGGTGCTTTATTAGAAATTGGGACTTACATATGCAGGCCTAATTCAACCCATTTCCACTCCTCCCTTCTAGGAGAGTATGCTTTGTTCTTCTTTTGTTGAGACCCACATATTGCCGAATTTGGCAAGCATCAGGGTATTTTGGATAACAAACCTTAAATAAACCTTACTTCTTTTATCACATAGTAGTCACAGTTATGGTTATGCTTGCTAGTTCTGCTGGTGATAAAATATATTTTCACCTTTACCATCATTTATTGGCATACTTATAAACGTTAACCAGTTCACTCTCTGAATTTATGAGACAGGCCAGCCGGCATGATTCCATTTGTCCAGGGGAGTTGCTAGGTCTGGAAAAGACCCGGGGCTAAGCGGATGTCGGAACTGTTGGGACTGGGGGCTAGTTAGTCTTTTGGCTGTAGCTTCTGAGATTCTATCCGGGGCTACAACCAAAAGATCAGGGGCTATAGCCCCCTTAGCCCCCCCCTAGCAACGCCCCTGCATTTGTCCAAAAATGGTCTTTCCATGTGTTCATTGAAGTGGTCTGGTTTTCTGTTATCAGATTGGTCTGTTCCTATTGCAGTTTTCAGGGAAAACACACTGTATTGGATGCTGACTTGCTCAAGCAACGAGCTCTTGCTTAATCCACAATATGCAACTTCTCGTCAGTTGAAATATAAACGTACAAATGTAAGTTTGGAAAATACAGATTTCAGATGTAACAAGTGTGAATGCTCCACGGCATGTGGCGACTCGGGTCTCTAATCCAGTGAGGCCACAATTCTCCTGCTGTTATGCCACCACCCTTTACCATGATTGTTCCTGTATCCACAGACAAACCAATTATTTCCTTTTATTTAAATTTTCTGTTGATTGCCCCTATTGTTTACCTATTAGCTGTGGGGTTTAGTGACAGCTCTAGCACACAAAAGGAAAGGCTGGGTTAGGCCAATAATTAGAAATACATTGTTCTCTTGGCAAGACACACTGGTGAATGACAGGCCTTGCTTAAATCATCAATACTTTGAAGATGGAAAATGCACAATGTTGACTGAGAGACAAACATCTGCATTTTTCAGTGGAACTACCACACATCAAAATGTGCATCATGTAAAGTTAAGAGCACAAACTAGGCTTTGCAGGTGAAAATAAAGCCATATTTGTATGTTTTATGTTGTGTGACTAAGGCCCACTTTTCAACACAGAAACAGACATGAAAATGCCCATTGTGAATGACCAAAATGAGCAGCAGCCCTTCACTTTCAGTTTTGCCACATTAAGAAAAATACTGGCTGTGTAAAGCATGAAAGTAAATATATTGATGCAAAAGTGCATGGAACCATAACAGAAAGATGCAAGTTGTTTAAATAAGTAAAATGTTGGACTGAGACAAGAATGCAATATTTGAGAAGGCTATTTTGTTTTAATATGCCACATGTAAATCACAAGGGCCCTTCCCCAGTGCAGGTGTTCTTGGCTCCTTATCTGGAAGGTAGATCACTTTGAGGCTATAGCAGAAGAGGTTTATGGGGAGGTTGCTAGGTGGCCAGATCAACACAGAGCCTGCCCTGGTTGGATACCGTGCTTGAGAATGAGAATACAAACTATTAGATATGAATGTTGGTCAACTCAAAATTACAAGGAAAATATGCCAAATGCCAGCATGTTAAATCAACATTCAGCTCAGAGGCTGCAGATGCTCTGGACCATGTGGTTTCAAAGACATTTATATATAAAACTCCTTAAACATATGTATAAATAAATAGCGGCTGTGATACTTACAGGGTTGTGATAGATGCCATTTTGAAGTTCATTTTCAGACAATGTTAATGTGACTTTCATTCCAATGCGATTTTATGAATGTTAGTTACAATCTAAAATGTGTTTCTAGCTGCCCCAAAAAGGTTAGAAATCTGAATGTTGGGGAGCTAATGGCTTGTTAAATTAGTTATTGGATTATGAAGTTTCATGTTCCCAAATATGTTAGTTTTCGCAATAAAAGGTGAAAGACCATATCATGCCCGTGCAATCATGTGCCAAAATGAAAGTAAGCTACACCTATTGATCATGAGTAGGGGAACATGCATATCTATATATCATGGCATGTATAAGTAAATTACAAATGTGTGCCCTTTAGGGACTTTGTGAGTGAAAAAGTTGTCATTCAAACAAATTGTAAATGATAGAAGGTGTGTAGTACTCCACTTAACTTCAATCAGAGGACCCCAAGGACCTATCAGCAGAGAGTAGTTGACTCTTGGGAGGAGAAAGAGAGGATAATCCTCCAATGAAAAAGTTAGCCGCAATAAAGTGGAACCTTCTAATTGTAATAATTGGAGGTGTGCCTTATATTAAAAAGTACATGCTATATGGAAAAGGGGAGAGACAAACAGACAATGAGACCAAGACAAATCTGCCTTTAAAAAGAATCTCGGAGGGAGAGCTGTTAAACCTATTGAAGGAGAATTGCCTATATCCCACCTGGAGGAACCCTGAGACAGCTGGCTGACATTACTTCGGTGGAGAGGCCTTAACATTGAGGGACCTTAAACGTTGCATGGGAGAATGAAACTGGGAAAGCCAAAAGCTGACTGGGCCCTGATTCTTAAGGAGAGCCAAATGAGGGATGGATGCTGTTACTATCTTTGACAGCAGTCTGTGACCAGACCCAAGCTGTTCCCCCAGCAGAGCCTGGCTGGCTTTCATGAGTGCCTGAAAACAGAGGTCCATTTTAAGTAGAATTTATCAATTTGAAACCACAGTGTGTGGGGAGATCTGCCTGACCTTTTACCTTCCCTTCATAGTGGGTGGGGAGGCAAATTGGAATGACCCTTATCTTATTTGAGTGTATATTAAGTTAACTCCCAAATAGATTAATGCGGGGGGTTGGAAGAGTTTGAAACTTAATATATTCACTAACAAGCATCAATGGCAACAGTATATCTTAGGATTTCATGTTAAACCTTCTTTAACAATGTAGTCAAGCAAGTGTTCACATTTCAGTATTTGAATACATTGTGTTTAACATATGCTCATGGATTAGCTTCGTTGGCGCAAGTAATCCTCTACACACAGGTCAGCGAAGGACAAGGTCTCAGTTCATGACCCCAACTTGTAGCCTGCAGGCAAGTTATACATTAGTTTATACACAGAGTTCAAGACGGCCATGTTACATTCGGAATGACATTGTCCACCATCTTAGAACGCAGGGTGACTTTTAGAGGGAGAACCTAAGATGGCGGATAGACCTAAAATGGCGGCTTACACTGATCTAAGGTCAAGACCTTGCAACGCGGATTTCCTCGCAAGTGGCTTATAAGCAGCTTGGCGTAGGCCAATATACATATATTCATACAGTATAGGAGGCACAATATAATTTTCCATTCGACAAACCCTCCTTTTGGCCTATGCCAAGCGCTAAACTACTTCTGGTCACTTGACGAACAACTCCATGTCTCAACATCCATACATCCTGAATCGCTGTCCGAAATATCTATTGCCATTAGATCGTCTATCAAAACCTCTTCCAGCACATACTGTTTGGAACTCTTATCTGGGGCGTATACCTTGTGTCCTATTGTACCTATCGCCTGTGCGCAACATCCCCCTAGCAAACAAATACATGTATACAGCAACAAAGAAACAACAGAATCCCTAAAATGATCAGCAAGACCAAAAGCACCTTCCAACCCCAAGATCGCAAGAAGTCCCAGGACCAAGCGCTAAAATCCCAGTTTCCCTCGGGAACATGCACTTCTGAACTAAGGACGTGCAGATTCTGCATTGCCATGAAGAAAGTTGGGGAGGAATCTGGCACGAAAACACAGCAAGCGGACCCCACCAATTTACACACTCCACCACGTTCAGCCAGAATGACATCTAATGCCATCCGTTTCTGAAGTGCCACTAATCTTATTGCTTTCTGTTCTAATGTCATATTATAGAGTATGTCTGTGGTCCGGTTGATGGTTCTCTCCAGTACTTTCGCTAGTCTCCTGATGTCTTCAGAGTTTGCTATTTGTCCCCAAAATGGCATGAAGGATTTCGCTACGTCTCCCAGAACCTGTGCTGGAGTGTCACCATTCTCATCCCGTCATGGACGAGCCTTTTAAACCTCTGCAGTACTGGCTATGAATACCCCGGGTAACAAGATCCCTAAATAACAAGTTCCCTGCCAGTCCCTGGGTAACCATGGAAATGCTACATTACCGCAAACAAAGTAAACAGGTTCTCCTACATACAAAGGTCTGTCTTCCCCAGTCAAATTCGCAACGTTGGTACAACCTTTAAAATTTCCCATTGACTGAGTGCCATTCCTCTATATGCAGAAAGAAACTGAATCAGGGCTATATTTAACAGTGTAAGAAGGAGGCATGGCATCCTTATTGCCTATAGGAGCCATCTTAAAAGAAATCAAAGACTGAAAAGGAAAAGACAGTCTATCAGAAGGCCTAATAGAAGCAACGTTGAGCTTGCTCCTATTTGCGAAAAGCGAGCCTCCCAAGGGCGTAAGAACACGTTTCTCAAAACTATTCAAATTAGTACCATCAAAGTTCCCTGAGATGCTATTGTTCCATCGGCCAAAGAATAGTGCTCTAAGAGAAGCATAACAAGCAGTTGTCAAAGGTAAAGGATGAATATACCAACCTAGCCCCTTATCCCCGTGTTGCGGTAAATGTGAACAGACCCAACAGTTGGACTTATTAAAAATGGCATGCGTAGCATTAATGATAAGTGACAATGTATTGTTGTAATATTTCTGTCTATGCTGAGAGTCTCTAGGAGACAAAGTATGCAAATGCACAAAAGCAGTAGGGACAGTGTGTACATATTCAGTCGGTAACAAGGTTTCGAATGGATGCACTTCTTCCAGGTACCAAAAACTTAACACAGTCACTATTATAAAATCAATTGACATTATAACAAGACAGCAGTACGTTTTCGGGGCCCAAACAATTTGTCCATTCTCACTGCTGGTCACACGCTCATTTATCAGTCCTGTACGAGCGGTAGTGATTGCAGGCATTGCAGTCTTCAAATGAAAAACCCCAAAGTTATTTTGCTGGTGACTTCCTGGCCGAGCGACTTCTTAGTCCTTCCACATCCCTAGCCAACAGAATCCCCTTTTATCAAACAATTACTTGGGCAAAAATCAAGCTCTTGATGATTTTCCTTTCTTCTTCGTATGCACAGCCGAACTGAGCGGTAAGTCTATTTCCTTGGGCGCAAATTGTACCTTGTTGTTCCCGGTACTGATTGATCCGAGAACAATGTGTCGTCACTTCGCGTTGGAAGCAACATATCAAGAGCAAGTAAAGATGCAAGATCCGGAACAACAGATTCTGGAAACAAAGCCTTTGGAGAGTGGTGAGACAAAATGGCTGGTTCCCCAGGCCTCACGGGCTCAGAGAGAGACTCCGATGGACTCTTGTTGATGTTTAATGCTTCGGGATCGTTGGTAGCAGTATTGGTGAGGGGTTCTGTTTCTTCTGTATCATATGGCACCAGGTGTGGAAGTCTCTTGACATGCGTTGCGTGGATCCAATTTTTTCTGCCTGCGACACGCACCGCCATCTGTGTGACCAGCAGGACCTGGAAAGGGCCCTCCACCGAGGTACAGGGCAAGAAGATTGCTAAAATGCCTTTGTTAATACCCAGTCCCCAGGCCGGGATAAATCAAATACAGGTTTTTAGTCAACTGGCTATCATAATCTGAAAGAAGTACATTTTCAACACTCTTTAAAGACCGACATTTCGGAAGGTTCCAGATATTCACAGGTCTCCCCATTACCACCTCAAATGGAGAGAGCCCAGTCCTAGTTTGATCAGTAAGGCGTCCGGCCATTTTAGCTTGGTGCCGGCACACGTCTTAGCGAGCTTGTTCTTGATGATGCCGTTTTGTCTTTCTACTAGTCCAGCACTCTGAGCGTGTCTGGCCGAATCGAACCGTTTGTCTCTTTTTAATGCCACACATATCTGCAGAATTACAGCAGCGACAACATGTGGACCATTGTCCGACCAGATGACTCTTGGTAGCCAAAACCTAGGAAAATACTCTTTTAACATAGTTTTTGCAGTAGTCATGGCTGTAGCGTCTTTAACAGGAAAAGCCTCAACCCATTTGCTAAAAGCACAGATGACAACTAACACATATTTCAAGTTATTACACCGTTCCATTTCGATAAAACCAAAGTGAATAACCTCAAAGGGGACAGAAGGTGGCCCAAAACTTCCCCTGGGAGTTGATGTTCCCTTTCCCACATTGTGCTGTAAGCAGATCATGCAATTCTGAACATAACGCTCAGCCATTTTAGAGATTTTGTCATTTGTCCAAACGTTTTTCCAAAATGTGTGTAAGCTTCCGGGCACTTGTATGGGTAGGGCCATAAGCCATGACGACCATCATCATTACATATGCGTCAGGAAGTAACCATTTCCCTTCAACCTCATCCACCCAACACCCATCATCAATGAGTTTCCCCAAACCCTCTGCCCATCTCCTGGATTCTTCTAGTGTGGCATCGGCTTGGATGTCCTTTTCAGAGTCAACACCCTCATCCATTACATAGGCATTTATGGTCTCCCTTGAAATGTACATCTCTGTGGAAAGGTTGGTGGCAGTTTGTTTAGCTATCTGATCAGCGAAAGCGTTCCCTTTTCCTATATCATCTATAATCTTTTGATGTGCTGCACATTTCACGACAGCTAACTGAGTGGGAAGTGCAAGCGCTGAGAGCAGTTGTACTATTAGGGAGCCATGCTGAATCTTTGTACCGTGCGAAGTTAAGAACCCTCTTTCTGACCAAAGTCTACCAAAATTGTGAACCACCCCAGAGGCATACTGACTATCAGTGTATGTTTACTGTAAGCCCTTCAGAAAGTTCACAAGCTTGGGTCAATGCTATAATCTCTGCGGCCTGCGCGGAGTTATGCGTGATTCTCTTGGTTTCCATGACCGTGCTTAATGTAGTGATTGCATAAGCAGCTGTGGATGTACCATCCGGAAGTTTAAAGCAGGAGCCATCGCAAAACAGCTCCCTATGTGGATTATTCAAAGGAGTGTCCTTTAGATCAATTCCACCCTTTGTCTCTTGTTCGGTAGTGTACAGACAATCATGTGACTCTTCGTCACTGCAAGCAGTACCTTGCGGGAAAGGTAAGAGTTCATCCGGATTAAGAACACAACACCTCTTGATTTGTATGTGGGGAGCAAACAATTCATATCTCGTCAACCGTGCAGAAGTGAGGTGTTGCGTTTGAGTTCTGTTCATTAGAACATCTACAGAGTGAGGCACCATCAGGGTTAGAGGATGGCCTAGGACAATTCCCTCGCCCTGTTTTACAGACGCAGCAGCAACAGCTCGCAAACATCTTAGCAAAGCAAGCACATGCTACAGGATCAAGGGCGGAAGAAAAGTAAGTGCATGGCCTATTCTTCCCTCCATGTTCCTGCGTTAATACAGCCAAAGCACATCCATCACATTCATGCGCAAACAACACAAAGGCCTTTTCATAGTTTGGTGTGCCCAAAACCGGTGCCGAGCACAATGCTGTCTTGAGCAGATCAAATGCTTGCTGGTGCTCCATGTTCCACGGCAATGGTGAAGAAATGCCCTTCTTCGTCAAAGCCAACATCGGCTTAATCACTAGTGAGAAGTTCGGGATCCATAACCTACAGTAAGAAGCCATTCCTATCAAGGCTCTAACTTCTTTCTGAGTCTTTGGGACAGACATGCCAGAGCTGTGTTTTATTCGTTCAGGTGTCAATCTTCTTTCCTCCTTTGACAGGAGATAGCCTAAATAGGCGATCTCCCGACAACAATATTGGATTTTTTTAAGCGAAGCTTTGTGTCCATGTTTAGCCAGACCTATAAGTAATAACACAGTGTCCTCCTTCCAAGCGCTCTCAGAATCGGCAGCCAAAAGCAAGTCATCAACATACTGAAGCAGTGTACAAGTAGAGGGCAACTCAAGAGTATCAAGCTGTTCTTTCAAAGCCCTACTATAAATGCTAGGACTTTCCGTGTAACCTTGCGGTGCACGGGTGAAGGTGAACGAGCGTCCCCCTAAGATGAACGCTAACAAATATCTACTGTCCTTGTGCATAGGAATACTAAAGAAAGCATTCTTCAGATCCACAACACTAAAGTAAGTAGCTGAAGCCGGAATCATAGTTAATATGGTCGTCACATCAGGCACAATTGGAAATTGTGGAGCGACAACCTTATTGATCGCACGTAGATCAATTATGAAACGAAATGGAATTGCATTATCGCCTTTTTTGTACACGGGCAAAATTGGACTATTGCACAAACTACCTGCAATTTCCTCAATCACCCCTCGATGCACAAAATCGGAAACAATGCATTTCGCAGCTTGTTCACCCTCTACTGAAATCTTATATTGTGGAATACGTGGCAGCTGTACTCCATGTTTCAAGACTATTTTAACAGGCTCGATCTGTAAAACACTGACATCATTGTCGTCGATTGCCCATAAACTCTCAGGTACATCACTTATTTCTGGCGGCAAAGGTCTAGTCAAGACTTGACAGACAGAAAGTTGCTGTGGTGAAATCGTCAAACGTACTCCATCAGAAGAACAATGAATTACCACTTTTAATTCCTTCAACAGATTCAACCCCAGCAAATTCTCTCCACAATTCGAAGTCAAAAGGAATGGACAGTGGTCCGTAAAGAGACCCAAAGAAATAGGTTCCGGCAAAGAAACTGGACAAACAACTGGTTTGCCAGAAAACCCTACAGAAACATTGGTTTGCCCTGACATTGGAAAGTTTGGAACCCGAGAATGATCAATGGAACACTTCTGTGCCCCTGTATCTATCAAGAATAGATGTTTCCTGTTTCCCACTACCATATCAACGTAGGGACCTTTCTGATTAACGGGAATAGGCATCGGTTCCAAACACTGCTACGGGCAATCCTAACGAAACAGAATGTCATCAAAAGGAAGTTCTTCAGAGAGGCAAGCAGCAGAAGGATGGTTGAATATGTTTCTAGTATCCTCACTTGGTACCTGATTATCCTGTGAAAAAGGTTGCTGTGGATCCTCTGCAAACTGGCTTCTACCAGGGCCCCCTACACCCGGCGCCCTCTGGATCGTCTACCCATGTTTCCAAATGCATTATTTAACCTTTGTCAAAGGATCGGGCATTGTGCACGCCAATGACCCTCTTGCCTATAATAGGCACACTGGTTAATGTTTACAGCACCCAAGGGCACATTTCCTTATGGAACATATTGACCTCTAATCTGTGAACTACCCCTTCTAGGGCCCCTAACAATTTGCTGCAACAATACTTTTGTCTTCAAATCACCTTTCCTTTTTTCAACTCTTTCTTTTTCATTATTGACACGATTCTCATAGTACTGAGCCATGTGTAGTACTTCTGTTTGAGACCTCGCTTGCCAAGCACTCTCAGAAGACATAATTTGCGACTGGATGTCAGGCAACAATCCACGCACACATTTGTCTACAAATAATCTTATCCCAGACTCTGTGCCTAAGTCTTGTCCACTGAAATCGGAGAATACCTGTTCGAACCGATTAAAGAACTCGGTAGCACCCTCAGACTTCCCTTGGACACAGGCCGTAAGCTTGTCCCAAATAATCTTTTCGGGAATTATGGGTTTCAATTTAGCAATAATTCTGTCAGGTAAAGTTAGTATCACCTGAGGCGGTCTCTCACCAGCTGGCCTTTCTCAATCAAATCTAATTATGTTAGCCCATGTATCTCCTAACCCTGCTACATCATCTATAGTCCTAACTTGTTTCAACAAATCTACGGGCAGGAGTAAAGGAAACAACAGATCAATATCACCTAAGGTAAATACTGAGGATTGCAAGACAGACTCCATTTCTTTATAGAATCCTGTCCGATTTTTCCTAATGTCGGGAATAGATTGTCTAATGGTGTTCACTTCCTGTCTTGAGAACGGGACGTGAACGAACTGCGACACATAATGTGCAGGAATTTCTCGAGCAGGTGTACCTGCTGCAACATTAGCCGCAATCTCAACTTTCGGGAAAAATGTCAGAGGAACCTCTCTCATAGGCAACTGAGAAGTGGGCAACTCCGATTACTTACTAAGCAACAGAGCCAAGTCGAGCGCTAAAGCAGTCGAAGAAGTGTCAAGTGAAAAAGCTCTCTTATAAATACTCAATAATTCTGTGGGACAACACATCTTTCTCTTCACACATTCATCCTGCAGGTACTCTACCATTACCTGTATCACTTTCCTCTGTATTTGTAGTGTATACTGACTATATGTGTCATATACTTCAACTGGAGTTATCAATATGTCTGAAATCCATCTAATCGCATCTTTTGTACAAATTCGTGTTTCCTCGGATATCGATTTATGACAAGGAAGGAACCGTTTCTGTCCATACATACTATCTTCATCGTCATCCTCATTCTGTAACCTTTCCAACTCCTTCCTGTGCTCAAATACCCTCTCAACATGCTCTTGTACCTTCTCCACAGTGTCTCTAGAAAGCGCTAAGGTGTTCAAATCCCTCAACCCTTGTGAGAGATCTGTATTGCTTAGTCTGTCCCACATTACACACAAGTGAATCCCTAATCCCTCAATAAAAATTGTCCATATAAGAAAGTGTGGCAAAAACGTTAGCTCGATCATCTCTCTCCATACAATGCTTAGCCCATGCGATCAAGTTCCGTTTCGTCTCTGGAGGAACAGTATTACGAGTGACAACCCTCGATCCCGCTCCCTGATCGACTATAAGCGGTGCAGGACCACTTGGAAGAGGGAGAGCGGGCAAATTCAATGGAGGTACTGCCACTGGTGCAATAGGAATAGACGGAAGAACAGGTGGAGGAACAACAACTGGAGGAAGAGGAACATTAGGAGGAGCAGGAACAACAGCAAGAAGAGGCAAAGCAGCAGGAAGAGGAACATACAGAGGTGGCGCAGAGGCACCAGGCCTTCGTTTATTTAACAATTTATCAATAAATTCATCAGAAAAATGAAAGTCTTTAGAAGGATAGATTTTCTGAATGCAAAGTGAGAAAGCCCTATCCATATTCCTAGCTGACTCAGACTGTTTATCTTGGTCATATAACAACGCTTTTTCGGCATTCGTTTTATGATGGCGCGCATGTTTTTCTCTACTCTTAAGCTGTGACAGAGCTTCTTTCTTCCAGTTCTGTAAAACATTGAATGCTGCAGGTCTAGCCTTTTTCTTTAATAAAATAGATTCTAAATACTCAATGCGAGGGATTTCAAAACTACCATTGATCGGCCACTGAAGTTCGGAAGCATGTCTGGTTTTTCTGTGCCAAATATCATTAAACCCTACCAATGCCATGCTTACAGTACATAGTACAAGCCGGAGACCCCTCCTGTGGTGCCGGATTGCTAAATTCCAAAGATTGCCTATCACTGTGGAATAACGCCCTGAAGCAGGTAGACAATTTCCCAGGCATATCAAAATATTGGTGTTACCTGGTCAATAATTGTATTTGCAGATACAATGCGCCAAAACAAATTATCAGGATACTTAAGAATCAGGTCACAACTCACCGGATCAATCCTAAGGAGGTCTGATCAGATTACAAAGATTCTTTTCTAACTGATCCTACCTCGTGTTTGGTGATTTCGGCAAATCTGCCCGCCTCGATAAGTGGACCCTCGTCAAGATGCTGTCTCGGACCACAAGCTCATCGTCCAGGGATCGGGTCGTGCAGCGCTGCTGAGGTGTCGCGTCGAAATCATGATGTTCAACCCATTTTCCAGTTAATATAAGTTAATACAATACAGATCTAGGGTTTGTGCCGAGTTCGTCTATCTGTACATTTAGGGTTTATCTTTAATATATTCACTAAAAAGCCTCAATGGCAACAGTATATCTTATGATTTCATGTTAAACCTTCTTAAACAGTTTTATACAATGTAGTCAAGCAAGTGTTCACATTTCAGTATTTGAATACATTGTGTTTAACATAGGCTCATGGATTAGCTTCTTTGGCACAAGTAATCCTCTACACAGAGGTCAGCGAAGGACAAGGTCTCAGTTCATGACCCGAACATGTAGCCTGCAGACAAGATATACATTAGTTTACACAAAGGTCAAGTCGGCCATGTTACATTCGGAATGACATTGTCCACCATCTTAAAACACAGGGTGACATTTAGAGGGAGAACCTAAGATGGCGGTTAGACCTAAAATGGCGGCTTACACTGATCTAAGGTCAAGACCTTGCAACGCGGATTTCCTCGCAAGTGGCTTATAAGCAGCTTGGCCTAGGCCAATATACATATATTCGTACAGTATAGGAGGCATGATATAATTTTCTGTTCGACAGTTTCTTCTTACACGTCCATTACATCTTTATTCTTGTATTTCACCCTTGTGTGTCATCTTTCATTCGTCGTTTATGTTCATCCGTTTGTTTGTCTGGGCTCTTATGTCGTCGCCATTTACCCTCCATTAGGGCTCGTTGGGTCTCTTCGGGGTCGGTCTGTAAGTAGTCTTCATTTCATGACAGCTGCTGGTACGGTTGTCTGAGAGGGTACCGTGACGCCCATGGCTGTCTGGTTATAGGCATTTCAGCCGGTATTGCTCTTCTGATGGGCTCTGGGCATAGGCCCAGTATAGCTCTCTGTTGGTTCAATTGCTCCTCGTACTTCACGTATTTTGGCTCGTATATCCCTGATACCTCGAAATGGGGGG
Organism: Ambystoma mexicanum; assembly: GCF_040938575.1. Lineage (NCBI taxonomy): Eukaryota > Metazoa > Chordata > Amphibia > Caudata > Ambystomatidae > Ambystoma > Ambystoma mexicanum. The sequence continues at coordinate 458,416,765 of NC_090928.1, forward strand.
CAGGGGTGCAGACCATGTCTGGGACCTCCTCTACACTCCCCCCTCTGGTCAGTTCATCAACCACCTCTGCTTCCTCCTTTGGATTCATCTTCCTTGGTCCTTCTGTGTCCAGTTCGTCGTATTCAGGGTTTGTACACTATGGTGTGAACGTGTGTATCTTTGGAGTCCATATTTTTATAACACCTTTCAAACTTCATGCTATTTTTACGTGTTCGTCTTTGTTCCAGGTCATTAGCTGGCATTGCCCATTTGGGCTGCAGCAGACCCATTTCTCTTCATACCTCCTTCGTTTTCTGGGATACGAGAATTTTGTTCCTTCTGGCACAAATTTGCTGGCCTTCACAAAGTATCTTATTTCTTCATCAGTTAGGTCTCTGGGCTTCCAACCTGGTTCGGCATCGACCATGATTTTCATCCCAATGGCTTCCTTTGCAGTTTTCTGGCACTGTGTGATGATTATCTTGATAACACATAATCCTAGCAGTATCATTGCTAGTAAGGCTCCCAGAAACTTGAATATATCTGCTGTCCATTGCGGGACCCATGAGAACAGTACTCCGAACCAGCTATCATCATCCACTTCGTCAGTTTCATCGATCATATGGTTCTTCAGGTTGGTCAACATACGTATGGCTTCTGTTAAGGTTCCATTTTCCTCATCATGCAAAGGTTTAAATGTGCAACATGATTCTCCAATTTTTGTGCAAACACCTCCATCCATCGCTGTGATCCTGTGAAGTACATATCTGTTCTGGAGGGTCATTAATCGTATTGCTCTTAGTTCCTCTTTAATTGCGTTAAATCCTTTTATGGTGGTGTTGATGGTCTGCAGTAACTCCCATCTGGTTATCTGCAACCATTTAGCATTCACTCCAGCTTGGATATGTGGCAAGAGTAGTGTTGTGAATACGGTTGAGGTGAGGCTAAACAACCTGTGTTCGTATGGGATTGCATAGAATGCTTCTTCTGATTTGGCAGAAAAGTAATTCTCTCTCTTCATCCGGGATACCAGTTCCACAGATCTCCTCTTCCTAAGATGAGCATCTGCTTTCAGGAAACTGTCAATATTCAGGTCATTTTTTGGGATCACCAGTGCAGGAATGTGGACGTTCACTATTGTGCATATGCCTCCCCAGTTTTCGGTAGACTTATATATGCCTTGGATCCACACGCCCAGTAATGGTCCATAATTACTGCGGTCCCTTGCATCATTCCTGGGGCTTCAAAGATTCGTACGCAGTTTTGATTCTCTCCCATCTTCCTTGTGCCATTGTTTCTGAAGCAAAGTTTCAGGTCTTCCAATGGTACTATTTGCAAGGGTCCTCCTCTGCCTTCGACCCATGTCAGCAGCTTTACCAATGTCGGCCATAGTGGTTTGCATAACCTCTGTGAATTCTCTATTGCTTCCTTGCAGGCTCCAAGGACCATCCACAGATGACAACTCCTTCTTCCCATCCGTTTGGGGAAACCACTGTTCCCCAGATCCGCATTTGGCCTCTGTTTTTCTGTTTTTCCAAATTTCTCTCAATGTTGCTTGTTGGAGGGGCAGGCTTCTTTACCTGTATCGCTGTGGTGGGAGAAGGCTTTGTGTTTCTCTTCTTCTCCTCTTGTATTCTCTCGTAGATCTACTTTAACCACCACCTGTGTACTGTCTGTCCAACGTGAGGCCACATTGTGAGCCTGGTGCTTGTGCTTGCTGCGATAGTCACTGTGGTTCTATTTCGCAGATCCTCATGCAATTTCTTTGCTCTAACTATAAACGGGAACAAATGATCTGTCAGCATTTGTGTCTTTGCAGTGAATTCTTGTGTAGCTGTCTCTGTCTTCCTGAGTGCTTTGGTTATATCTTCTTTAGTTGGCCTTTCGCTTGCTTCCTCTCAGTCACTTCCACAATTTTCTGGAACTGGTTGTTCGGTAGGCAGTCTCTTACTTTCTGTTGCCATCTTTCGAGCTTCTGTAGCCATTGACACTTGCCCTTGTTCGTGTGCATTCAGTGTGTGTGCGCGTGTAGTGGCCAGTGCTACATTTTCATTCCTTCCGCGCTGACCCTGTCTCCAGCTTTTCTCTTCATTCGTTACCTCAAATGTGTATGACTAACTGGTAATTACATTCAATTTTAGTTCGGTTCTTTACCATCAGGTTTTCTTGGAACCGGAATGACTATATAGGGTCTTGGTGCTTGGGATTCGTATGTACATTATCTGGTGGGTGCACTGAAATTGGAACGCTTCGTGCACCAATAAAGAATGCAGTTCTGATTGTTAGTGACAGGAAAACAATAATAATCACTATACATATGCACATTATCCTTCAATATGACAATTTGCAGCATTTTCTTCCAGGGAAGTGTGACCACCCCTACGCCTGTGGGAGGACTAGGTTACTGTTATGGGCCCCCATTTCAATCATATCAATTGTTAAAGTTCTATAAAGTTCTATTCTTTTCATTTACTCCATCATTGTCTTTCAGAAACTTTTTAACATAAAGTGTCTTGTGCTTCGTAAGTGTTACCCCTCTCGTGTGTGACAATAGTCTCTGGTTACAGGATGCAGTTCCCTTGCTAGACTATGGAAAAAGATTAGACTAGCACATTCATTGGGCATATTCAAAACAGGTCAATTCTCAATACTTTCCCCGAATCTTGCTTCAGTCCTAAGGACATGCTTGAACCTGTTTGAATGCGGAAAAAATGGAAAAAATTGAAAAATGGAAAAATCGGAAAATAAGAATAAAAATAAACATAAAAATTAAAAATTAAAATAAAACAAAACTGTGAAGTTCTCTTCTCTGCTCTTCTCGATCTGTCCCACGGCAATTGAAGAACTGTGTCTCTGTCTCCTGGATCTGTCCCTCGGCAGAAAGATTGAAGAACTGTGTCTCTGTCTCCTGGATCTGTCCCTCGGCGGAAGTTTTCACCGGAATCTCCCCAGAAGCTGATGGATATTAGTGTTTTTGATCTGAGCTATAATGGCATGCAAGAGCATGTTTAGCTGAGTACTCTTCACTGGATCTCCGAGAAATGTGAGTATGTTAACATTGTTTGGTCTACCCACTAGTTCTGCAAAGTTCTCAATGAGGTGACAGAAGACATGGTATGCATATCTGCTGTCTTCTGGTGACAACGACATTTGTCCTGTCTTTCTGGTTTCTAGATTATAGGCCTTTCTTTTGACGTGAACAGTCTTTCCTGCTGCGTGGATTGCAACCACGTAGTTTAGTTGATCCACAGTTCGTTCAGATATTCATTGTTTCTTGGATCTCTGATGTATGTTAGTGTATCCGTGGTTCTCCCGATGAGTCCTGGGCTCTCCTCTTTAGTGCAAAAGATAAGCGTGTATGTCAGATCATCGATGATCACTTGTGGTGGAAGCCTTTGTGTCCTTATTACTGTATTCGGGCAACTCAGCGAGGTCTTCCGCGATGACACTCAGTATTTGCCAGATTACTTTTTTATTAGCAGGATCTTGTATAAAGTTTGTGACACTGGAGACTCTTCCTACAAGTGACGGGTATGAAATTACCACTAGCTGAAAGTAGGTCAATACATCCCATGTGAGATTTCTTCCTTGAGATACCATGTAGTCTGTGAAACAACGTCTTGATATTGGCTGCTTCAGGACACTGCTTTGAAAAGTCTTTCTCTCACAGTCTATCTGAGTCTTTGGTTTTCAGCAATGCGCAAGGATGGCTTCATTCAAAAGTTTGTGTGATCAGTGTGTTGTGGCTTGGATGCACAATTCTTTTCTTTTCCCTGCAACTGTGATGTACAGAGTGTTCATTTTAAACCCTCCTCCCCTTTTCGTTCTTCTTCACCCTGCAACTATAATGCACAGAGTGTCCGTATTATGTCCTTATTCCCCCTTTTTCCCTGTTTTTAAGCCCAACTTGCGTAGGAGTTCCTTTTCTGGTCTTTGCTGCTTATGCATCCTTTTTCCTCACCATGGATCTTGTCTGCACATGCTGAGGTTCTTCCCCGTTGTCTGTGGTTTCTTCGCGGCAGGGTGCAGCGAAAGGGATCTCACTGATATAAGTTTTAATGTCATTTAGGAAGATCCAAGCTCTCCTCCCTTGCAGTTTGACGGCTGAGGGAGTGCAGTCTTCTACGATGAACGGGCCGTTGAATCTTGGCTCATCCCACCTTTTCTTTGTGTGGTTCTTCACCAGTACTGCATCACCAGGGAAGATGATTGGCGCACATAGGCCTTGAGCTGTGTCTGTTTCAGCACCTCCCGCTGGGACTGGTGTTGTGCTGCACCCTTTTCGTCGTCGCTGCAGTTGGTCTGAAATGACAGCGAGGCTTGATTTCATGCAGTTCAGATATTCTGACAACTCGGTTCCCAGGACCTCTCGGATGGACTGTGCATCACATCTACCTCTATCTCGAAGGGTAAGGGGGTCCTCATTCTCCTTCCCGTGACTATCTTGTGCGGCGTAAGATGATGGTCGGAGCCTGGTTGGTTCCTAAGAACATACAATGCCAGTGGTAGACAGTGCAGCCATCCCTTCTTTAGAGTAAGCTTCAACTTGGCTATCCTTTTCTTTAACAAGCCGTTGAGCCTCTTGCATATACTATTTCCCTCTGGATGATACGCCGACGAGAACTTGTGCTTTATACCAAGCAGCAAGCTAATCTGTTCAAATACTGAATTAACAAAGTGAGCCCCGTTATCTGACCTCATTACCTCACACACCCCCCATCTAGGGAATACTTCCCTCATCAGGAACTTAGCGGCACAGGTTGACTCTGGGTGTGTACAGGGACCTGCTTCTATCCATCTGGGGAATGGACACACCACTACAATTAAGTACCTGTACCCGTTACATACTTGAATCATGTCGACATAATCGACGTGCAAGTGCTGAAAAGGCCCATTTGGCTGGGGGATGACTCCTCTCACTACTTTTAATGTGTGCCCAGCGGTGAACTGCTGGCAGATTATGCAGTTCACCATAAAGAATGCAACATGCTCTGCTAAATTTGGTATAAAACAGTCTTCTGCGAGCGTTGCTGCTAGATTTTCTTTTGTCATATGGAAAGGGTAATGTAATTGCTCCAGTGCTATCTTTAGTAGGGCTACAGGCATTACTGGTTTACCAGTGCTGTCTTGCGTCCACAATCCGCCAGAGGGATTCAAAGAATACCCTCGACACTTCCACAGATTCTTCTCATCCTAAGGTGCCTCCCCTTGGAGCTCCATTAGTTGGGTTTGCCCCATATTGCTATAGGCTTCTGGTGTGGCCCGAGCTATCATCATACATTCATGGGTGAGTGCCACTTCTAGTTCCTTGATCGGTTCATTTTTGGATGCCATACGCTTGGCTTCCGTGTCTGCTGCGTGGTTTCCACGTGACAAGAAATCTGTCCCGTGGGTATGGGCAACGCATTTCACGACCTCTATGCCCACTGGGAGCTGTAGTGCCTTGATCTGCCTGTCCAATAAGGCTGCGTGCTGCACTGGCATGTTGTCTGCTCTGAGGTAGCCCCTCCTTTTCCAGCGTGCTAGTCCTGCATGCCCTGTGGATGTCACATAGGCTGAGTCACTGTACACCGTTACTTCCTGGTCTGCATGATTCTCAATGGCGAGTATCAACGCCAATAAATCTGCAGCCTGTGCTGAATAATGAGATGGTATTCGTGCACTAACAAGTGTTTGAAATTCTCTGTATGCTATGTGTTTTATTACGGCAACGCCCGTATATCTTTGTCCGTCTTCTTGGTCGATTCTTGAAGAATCGTCAATGAAGACAATTTCACCACCTGCCAGGGCATTTTCTTTCACCCTGGGGATTTCACCTTAGAATTCTTCATAATTTGCGCAGTCATGTATCGGCTCCCCTTCAGTGACTGGCTCTGCTATGAACGTGGCTGTGTTCACTGTTTTGTATCAAACTATTTTGATTGATGCATTTGATATAATCACCTCATAGGCAGAGGCCCTTTGAGATGTCAGTGTACCTTTCGGTTTCTCTAGTATGGCAAATAATGAGTGCTCGACGTATAACGTCATGGACCATCCCATTACAATGGTTGTCTCCTTTTTTAAGGCGAATGCTGCGGCAGCTAAACTTTGTTCGCATGGGAAGTGGCCTCTCATGACTGGGTCCAGGTTCCCACTATAGTACGCCAGGGGCTTATACCCCAATGAGGTTCTTTGGGTGAGCACTGCCGTCATAACTCTGCCATCTGTGTGAGAGAACAGGTAGAATTCCTCTGCATAATTGGGAATCCCGAGAACTGGGGCCGTGCAAATTGCTCTCTTGAGTGCAGTAAACCCTTTGTCCATAGCCTCAGTCCACTCAATTTTTTCCTTTGTTGCCTAGGCCGTCTTTAGGGCCTGGAGTAAAGGCTTAGTATACGAGCTGTAGTCGAAGACTCTTGCTCTAACATAATTGCACAGGCCTAGGAAGCTCTGCATTTGCTTTATCGTGAGCGGATTTGCCGTGTTCATGATGACTTCAGCCCTTTCCGGGGTTACCTTCTTCCCATCGTGTGAGATTAGCTGGCCTATGTATAGCACCTCTTGTTGACAGTATTGTAACTTTTCCTTGTCAACCTTATATCCTTTCTCAGCCAGTATAGTCAGTAGCTGGATAGAGTCGCGCCTACATTGCTCTTCAGTGGTGCTGCAGATCAGAATGTCATCTACATACTGCAAAACAACACTGTCTACCGCAATATTCCTTAGGTCCACTTGCAGGACTCTATTGAAAATGGTCGGGGACTCACAATACCCCTCGGGTAATCTCGTACTTTTTAGATGCATCTGTCTGAAAGTGAATGACGTCAGATCTTGCGAGTCATGGTGCAGCGGGATTGAGAAAAAAGCATTTTTTAAGTCAATCAACGTGAAATACTTTGCCTCGCTCGGTATGTTACACAGGACCGTAGATGGATTAGGGACTAGAGGGAACTCGGCTTCGACTATGTCGTTTAATGCTCTTAAATCTTGGATTAAACGCCAAGACCCTCCCTTCGATTTTTTGACCGGGTAAATCACTGTGTTACACAGTGATTCTGACGTCACTAGGATGCCCTGTTCCATCATAGCAGAAATTGTCTTTGCGATCCCCTCATCCGCTTCTCTGACATGGGATATTGTCGTGCTCTGGGTAAAATTGCTCCTGGTTTCAGTTTAATTTTCACTTCTCCTGCCCCTTTCAGGAGGCCTACGTCGTAGGGTCCTGTAGTCCATACTGAGACAGGCACCTGGGCCATATCATCATCAAAGTATGCTGGACGGACCAGTGTCAACATCATTCTCTGTGGCACTTCCCATTTGATCATTTTGACCCAGAATATGAGACTTACTTCTACCCTTGTCTCTTTCAGGTCAGGGTGTTCTTCGAACAGACCGTCATCAGTGATGCCAGTCACTCGGTACCCTTCTTCAATGGCGATAATTGCAAACCATTGTCTGCCTTCATCGTCGAACCCTTTGACCAGGGCTACTTTACCTCGTACTGCTGCAATATGTATCGATAAGGGAATACTTGTCCCTCTTCTTCATGCATAGGTATTCTTGGCCTGAACAGGAACTCATCAGGGGTTCTCATAGTTCTATCTGCAAGGCCTGGCAATCCTGCCATAAGCATACGCACGCCATATGCAAAGACTTCTGGTTCTAATGGAATGGTTCTCATGGCTATGCATCCGGAGTACGCTCTGATCATTTCACACATGTTAGAATAATGCATTCCTGGAGTGGAGCATACTATGCCCTCCTCTGTGAACAATATAGTCATATTTAACTTTGTCATTATATCTCGACCCAAAATGTTTACTGGGGTCTGACATGAATATAATAAGGGTACATGCATCTCACAATCTCCTGCAGAGATTGAGAGATTGGCTGTAAAGGGAACTCTGCTGTGAGCTCCTGTAAAACTCTGAGTATCTATGGTCTGGCAGGACAAGGAAAACTTGCCTTCTCGTATGCATGAGCGTGTTGCACCCGTGTCAACTAAGAAGGAATATTCTTTTCCCCCTATGACGACATTTACCCTAGGTTCCCTGTTAGGGTCTGGTGTCACTGATAGGATAGAAGGCATCAGGGTTCCCAGCGAGCTGTCCTATTTCATGTATAAGTTCGGTCCACTGTAAACTTGTGGGTTTTCTCCATTTCCAGGATTAACTCCCCCTCCGGGGTTTGTTCCCTGAGATATTTGCTGCAGCGCCTGTTGGGAATCCCCCTGTGGCAAGTTCCCCATGTTCGAGGGTTGAACCCCTTGCTGCGCACCTTGCTGCACGCCTGGTGCCGGCGCTGCACTGTGTGATTCTGTGTACCGCCCTGTTGCGGGAAGGCAGGCTGGTTCAACATGTCTGTTCCCATTCCATGTCCATTTTGCCACGCGCCTTGGTTTCTGCACGCGCGTGCCACATGTCCTGTCATTCCACACAGCCAACACCCTGCGGTGGTCGGGCCTCTGACTTACTCCCCTCGATCTCTGGCTCAGGCGGGACTGGTGGCGCAGTAGGCATCTCACCCCCCTCCATGCATATGTTTAGTATCCAGTCTGCAGGAGGCTCTTCCTCCTTTGGTTGTTCGAACATTTTCCACAGTTCCAGAACAGCAAGACGCTTCTCTAGTTTCTTGCCTGTGTATGTGGCATGTAGATAAGTCATCATATGCTGTAAGATGGCTTTAGATAAGGACCCCTTCTGTGGCCACAGCATAAACATTTTGTGGGCGGTACCCTTAACGCACTCTGTGCTGAATTTTTTAAGCTTGGCTGCATGTTTGGGCAACTGCTTGCACAAATGGGCAAGTGGGGTTATCACTTCCATACTTGAATTTCGTTACCAACAATATTTTATGCTATTTTCGCACGTCCAACAGTATGAGCGAGCACCAAATACACAAGCTCCAATCCAATCTTTCCTGCCGAAATTCTATATCATCAATTTACTCAGGAACATCAATCCATTGGCGATTCCCTCTTAGTTACGGAATCGCATAAAACCCAAACTTAATTTCAAACAATCAATGATACAGTTCTTTACATTTGACATATAACAGGACACACATGACAGACATTTGACAGACTAGCCGGACACCAGCTGGACACACATATACCTGCCTTCTAATCAATACCCCGACATGGGGTTTAAATGAATCCCATTAGTGCCATATTTAATCGTCACCGTAGTCTAATCGGCACCCATTATGTGGGCTCTGAGTTCACGCTTCTTCTGACCACTGTATTAAAGCGCAGGAACAAGGCGAATCCTCCTACTTTTTTCTCTCGGGTGCCCTCCCAATAACTTACTTTCTCCTCTCAACTGTCCTCCCGGTAACCTACTTTTTCTCTCGGGTGTCTATCCCGGTAATCACTTTTTTCTCTCGGGTGTCTATCCTGGTAACCACTTTTTTCTCTTATACTCGAGTCATTCACCCCTTATATATACAGTCTTCTCTACTTCTGATTATTTTTAATGTTCCCTGCCACCCTCCGTTACCTTTCCCTTACTTGTTCTAATGCCTACAAGACATGTGCTGAAGTAATGAGTTTATTGTTTCACTCAACGCTCGCATCCTTTCCTCTCTGGAACTTCGGGATCACCGCCCCTCCTTTTTCCCACCTCTTGCGTTCTTTTCGTCCGATCCGCTGCCCGTGGGAATGAGAAGGGTTATGCTTTGAAAGGCAGGTTCCTTCAGACCCACTGCAGATTTTATGGACTTACACTATTATTGTCCACGGGAACAACAGGGCGGTCCACAGGTCAGAGCTCACCCTCTAGTACCTGACTGGCTGGTATGCTCTGAAGTTCCGATTCTCTGAGGCTTCATCTCTCCTCCCCTTCTTAGGTTGACCTCGAATTCCCAGGCATTGACCTGCTTCTTACTGAGTTTCGATTCTGCTCTTCCCTTTGGCTTTGGCTGGAATATGAATCTTGGCCTTGCTAGCCCTTTGCAGTCTGGGCTTAATTCTGCTTTTACAAACTGGAGTCGCACTAGTACAGTGTGCTTTTATTGAGGTAGATATATAGTTGGTGCATGCCGCTCTATTCTTCTAATAAGCATTGCAAGCAGTTCCGTTTACTTAGCTTCATGTGTTTCAAGCCTATTTACAAGCGTTAGCTGGTTGAAGTCTTCCATCTTGTTTCACAGCTACGTTTCCTTACGTCTCTTTATGTATCAACATTGTTTCTTCTTACACGTCCATTACATATTTATTCTTGTATTTCGCCCTTGTGTGTCATCTTTTTTTCTCGTTTATGTTCATCTGTACATCTGTCGGGGCTCTTATTCGTTACCACTTACCCTCAATTAGGGCTCTTTGTGTCTCTTCGGGACGGTCTGTAAGTAGTCTTCATTTCGTGTCAGCTGCTGGTACGGTTGTCTGAGAGGGTACCGTGACGCCCATGGCTGTCTGGTTATAGGCATTTCAGCCGGTATTGCTCTTCTGATGGGCTCTGGGCATAGGCCCAGTATAGCTCTCTGTTGGTTCAATTGCTCCTCGTACGTCACATATTTTGGCGAGTATGTTCCTGATACCTCGAAATGGGGGGCAGGGGTGCAGACCATGTCTGGGACCTCCTCTACACTAGCAGGAATAAAGTTATGGTCCATGAGGTATCCTTGCCACAAAACAAAATTCCCAACTGATACCACTTCCCAAAACCCTGCCTATCAACAAAAGGTATTTTTGTCCCAAAACGAAATTCCCAATTGTCACCACTCCTGGAACATTGGGCCTCATTATAATTTTGGCGGTAGCCTTGCCAGTAAAACCTTCAGGCTGCTGCAAACTTCCCAAAAATTCCGGCATCTGTGAATCGGCGCCCGTGAATGGGCAATTACTGGGCCGGCAGGGCTGTAATGACCCAGTAATTGCCCATTCACGGGTGCCGAAATGGGGAGGTCGGATGCACCGGCACCATTCAGAATGGTGCTGGTGCATCCGACATGCTGTGCTCGCGGGTGCCACTCAGCCCGCCAGGTCAGACCTGGCAGGCAGAAAGGCACCCGCGAGCACAACTTGTAGTTTGCCGGTGCGCAAACTATGGTACCTGCAAGTTTACCAGTGCCATAGCTCCCGGACCGGCAAACTTGTAATGAGGCCCATTGCATTTAAACAAAGGTGTGCCCTTGGCCCAAAACGAAACCCTTAAATTGTCCCCACTCCCTAGACCTGGCCTTTACACGAACGGGTGCAGAATATAACTGATGCCTTGGATTTTGGTGTTTGGGGAGAGCAGTGCTTTGCAAAAGTGAAAGCCAATGTAATACTCCATTGCAAAATCTACACTCTTTCCTGAGAGTGAATAAGTGACCCTGATAGCAGCACAATGTTTGAATTGCTTTTGGGGTGAATGAAGAAAGATTCTATTAATAAAACAAATCTTCACACTCCGTGTGTTTTCAAAATGGCGAGCATTTTCAAGTGTGCCGAAAAACCCCATGTATCAAGTACCGTACATGTAATGTGTAGGTTGTTTTAAAATCAAAACTGTGCTTTGTTTTCAATTCAAATTTTGTCAAGCAATGTTTGCCTTTTTACTATGAAAAGGGAATGCATGTCGAGTTGAAGCTTTGTTTTGTGACGCAGAGAATGTGGCATGTGTAACCATTAAAAGATTTATTGAACATATACTTTAAATAAATATATATTCTTTCTATACTCTGGTCTGGTTCTTGGCTAATTGTTGGCACAGAGCGAGGCATCTCCATGGCTTTATATGAGTCATTGTTTGTTTGTTTGTTTTATTATTTGTAATGTGCACCAGATCCAAGGGTATCAAGAATATGCAAAGCTTAGTTACAGTGAGTCCTACGGTGCAATACATTACTATACATTATTATACAAAGCAGGATATACAGATATTTACATATATTACAGGTATTGTACATAGAGGTGTAGTTACCGCTATGGGATTAGCAGGTAGGAGTTATGAGTTGCATTTCGATTACACAGTCGTGCAGTTAGTGGTCAGTGGATTTAACCACGAGATAGTATTGTTCTGAAATTCTGGTAGGACTGGTCTGCTCTTAGGGAGGGAGGCAGGGAGTTCCAAAGTTTGGCTACTTTAACAGGGAAGATGTTGCCACCAATCGAAGATCGTTTGAATCTGTAGATGGACAAGCAGCCCAGGTTTACTGATCTAGTTGGTCTTGGGGATGTCCGTTTGTGGAATCTCTCAGAGAGGTAGATGGGTGCAGCGTTGTTAAGAGATTTATGGGTGAGCGACACAATATATAGTAGCATTTTGTCATTTGTCCGGAGCCAGTTGTTCTGCCATCTGCTCTCAGAGATGTGCTCTCTTCTGGAGATACCTAAAGCTGCTCTAAGGGCATTGTTTTGTAAGGTTTGGATTCTAGTAATGATTGATTTGTTGGAGCCTATGTATAGGGCATTACAATAGTCCAGGCGGGACAGGATGAGGGCTCTGGCCACGATGGTACAGCTATTATTCGAAAGAAATGGCTTACTGGTTCTAATGAGTTTGCACATGTATGCCGTGTAGGACGCTAGCGTGTTGACCTGTTTAGAGAAGGATAAGGTGGAGTCGAGGTAAAAACCTAATGTTTTTACCCCCTGTGCTACCCTAATGAGGTTGACATCAATTATGAAGGAGGTGTAGTCAGGTCCTAATTTCTTTAGGTTAGTGGGGGTACCCAAGATGATTAGTTCTGTTTTATCATCATTCAGGCATAGACCGTGCATGGCCATCCATTCCTGGATGATGTTGTACACTCTATTTACCAAGGCCAAATCCTTGTCGTAATCCCCTGTAAGTGGGAGGAGGATCTGAGTATCATCTGCATAGTTAGTTTAGGTGATACCAAGATGGTCCAGATCGTCAAAAAGGGGCTTGGTAAAGATATTGGAGAGTGTGGGCGAGACGCAGGACCCCTGTGGCACCCCGCAGGTGATAGGTATGGGGTCTGCCGCTGCTGAGGGCGAGAAGACCCTCATTGTTCTGCCGCTTAGGAAAGATCTAATCCAAGTTAAGGCGTTTTTGCAGAAGTGTGCTGCTGTGTCGAGATGGTTGCATAGGATTTTATGATCTACCAAGTCGAAGGCAGCTGAGAGGTCCAGCAGTAGCAGACAAGCTGATTTGCCACTGTCTGTGAGCACGTCGACTTGGGTTATGAGGTCGATGAGGGCGGTCTCAGTTCCATGTTGTGGGCTGAAGCCTGACTGTCTGGCTCCTAACAGGTGGTGTAGTTCCAAGTATTTTTATATTTTCATGTAGTCCACTTTATCTAGTATTTTTAGAAGGAAAGAGACTGTTGTGATTGTCCTATAATTGGTGGGAGTTAAGGGATCAAGAGTAGGTTTTTTTACGAGTGGGAGTACCCACAATTCTTTGAGGTTAGTAGGGATAGTGCCGGTGGCAAAGGACGCGTTGATGAGCTTGGATATTAAAGGTGACAGGTCTCAAGCGGCACCCTGGAGGAGTTGTGCCAGGCAGAGATCACCCTAGCAATTGGTTGGTTTGAGAGACAGAATAATTCTTTCCAGCTCGATGATAGATACTTTAGAGAAGTTAAATCGGATGGGGTGGTTTTCAACGGTGTTCGCGGACAGTTTAGGTGTGGGTGGAGTATTTAAAGATGCTTTTTTTTGGGGATATTTTATTTTGTAATGTAGATACGTTATTAGCTAGTGCGAGCTGGATATCTGAGCACCATTTTTTATCTTTGGTGCAGGTGCCTGGTTTTGCAATGGGGGACTCTAGTTCTTTAAGAATAGTAAATAATTCTTTCATTTTGGAATTACCTTGTGAGATACGGGTGTCGTAGGATTCCCGTTTAGCTAGGCACATTTCTTTTTCGTAGAGTGATGAAAGTTTTGTAAGCTTTAGTTTGTTGGCTTCTGATGGTAGTAGTTTCCATGCAGCTTTGCAGTTTCTTTTTTGTTGCCTTAGATTTTTTAGGAATGGTGTAAACCATTTGCTTAGGTGGTTCTTTGACTTACTTAGTCTTAGATTGAGAGGGGTAATCTGATCTAGGAAGGAAGCCATAATTTCGTTGTACTCATTGACCATGCTTTCTGGGTCGGTATTGTTAGGAAGTAGTTAAGGGTGGGGAGAATAGCGGGGATGAGCCTATCCACCCATTGAAAGGGATTGTTGAATCCAAACCAAGGGTGTGATGTGGGCTCCCTAAATTGGGGGGTGGAGGAACCCCCTATGTTAAGCGTTACCTCCCAATATGTTGTTACATAATTCAAATTCAGACTTTCAACAAATGCTTTGAAAGCATTCTGCTTCTGATGAAGCTATAGTTGTCCATCTGGCAAAGTGAGAGAACTGTCTCTGTATTTGGTGAATTCTTGGTTGCATTTGATGTGGCATATGTTTCTTTTCATATGCTGAATTTAGGGCAGCTTATCCAGTGGATGTCATAATTAGGGGTTTGCTTAACAGATCATAATCCTTCTGTTCAAATGGTAAGTGTCTTCTTTTGAAGTCTATTGGACTAGATGCCATATGTAGGTTGCTCCACAGTGCCTGGTTTTGCTGGATGAATCACTTCTTTTACTCAATGTGTAATGGGAATTCCTATTCCCTGTCCACTTTTTTTACTACGTTCAAGGTTACATAGAAAAACACGCCACACTCTCCAGCGCTTCAAATACCATGTTCTAGCAGGTCAGCAGAATGGCGCCTTCCAAACTTTACCATAAGTCCCTACATGATTCATAGAGTCTGCATGTTCTTACTATAAGGCTTTATCCAAGGAAATAAACAGGATAGGAAGCAAAGACTACTTGACCAGGGAATTACAGTTACCTATCAGTAAATTAATAAGATACCTACATTATTGGGATAAACATAAAGGGCCTTATTCACAGAGCGTTTTTCTATGGGATTGCGCCATTATAAAAAACTTCTGTGAAGCAGGCCCAAAGTGTCTTGCTTTAGTAACATAAACTATTTAAATATGTGGCCTCACTCTGAGTTTGGCGGTAATATACACAGTAAAACAGCCAGATTACCTCCAAAATACATTACCGTTACTTCCACTTGCTACCTGGATTTTCCATGGGATTCTGAGTGGTGGTACAGTTAGTCCCCATTTGTGGAGTCTACAGTAATCTGGGATTTTGGGGGGATTTCCTGAAAGCAGAAATTCTGCCATGGTATAGCTGCTGATTTTTCACATTAAAGTGGATGATTTACCTCCAGAATCCTGCTGGAGGTAAATCCTCCACTTCCAGGCCAAACGCGTAGTTTTCTACGGAAGTGGAAATTCTGTTACTACCAAATTTTTAATGAGCCAAGTCTTTCGATATTTTCGGATTTGTTAAAGATTGTATGTGTTTTATTTAGTTAGCTATGACTGAATGGATGAGTGTTTACTGAATCATAAGTGACAGAAGAATAAATGGACTGTTCACATTAATTGCATTTTGTGTATCTTGATATTTTACCTCGGTTTCCATTGGGGTATTAACAAAACATTTAAGGCATCGCCTGATCTTATGGCCACATGTATGCTGTAACTATCTTGCTCTGGAGTTACATTCTTTAACATACCATCAGTACTCCTTGGGGCTCTGGGGAGCATTGATGCCTATTTATTTATTTATTTATTTATTTATTTATTTATTTATAAAGTGCTGAACAAGAGCCCTGAGCTATGAGAGCGCCAAGACTAACGAAGAATAAACAAAATATAGCAGGCTGGGAAAGTCCTTGAGGGTGAAACACAGTAGTGTGTACGGTTATTCAAAAAGAGCGGTTTTCAGATTGCGTTTGAAACTGGCAAAACTGGAGCTGTTTGGTGGTTTCTCTAGAGCCTGTTGATGTGTCCTAAAGTGCCTGGATTTTTTTTAACAAAAAGGATCATTGCGTGCCAACCAACTGCCAACCAACTTCAGAACAAAGGCCAATGAAGGTGTCCCCCCAATAATTGTAACAGGGATTTTTCCCCATTAGGCCAGTCCTTCACTGAGCCTCCTCCATGACCGCGTACACCAGCAATGCTGAAAAGTTAAAGGTACTCGAGGGGGATCCCCTGTTTTGGCTGGCACCCTGAGGTAGCCCCATGGGCAGGTGCATTGCTAGTACATCAGAGTGGAGGCCACATTGCAGGAAAGGTCTTGATAAGGGGTTGGGGCACATACAGTGAAACAGCTCCTCAACTCAGATTGCAACCTATCTGGTAAATGGTCTCATGGAACTGCCAGAAAGTTCTACCACTATGCTCAGCTTCCAGAGTTACATGCATTTTCTCTTGCTCCATACCTACAATTTACAACACTCATGGGCAAGCCCCTGGGAGAACTGCTGGGCCTCCATATCATACCAGCAGAACTATGGCTTCCGTAGCAAAGCCACACACATACAGTCACTCTCCTGACTGACTTTAAAATGGTAGCAAAGTATTTTAAACGTTTGGCCTTTGACAGGCAGCCTGTATTCCACATTATTGTGAACAGAGGGTAGGGAATCAAACATCAGGGAATTCACTTAGGAGGCCATGTGTAACAATTGAAACCTGCAAATTAAGAAGTCGGAATAACAAAGCTGGAAAGGAGATGTGTGAGTGTAAAGTAAACAACCCATTAGGGAACAGATTGGATAAACAAATTAACTGCACCAGGCCCTGCTGTCCATGCCAAAGACCAGTTTGCCATCAAGGAACAGACATGAGGAGAGAAGGCGGGCAAATGGAAGAATCATAACATGGGGAAGAATAGAGGAAGACATCCACAAGTGAAAGTCCAGGACCCTGACCCAGAAGAAGATAATACAGAGAACCTGCCAATGACTATTACTGAGATTCGACTGGTGACCAGAACGAGAATTGAGAAAAACTGCCAAAACAATAATTAGGGGTATAGCTCAGAGCCCAGTGACATGGGGGCTGGGTGGTGCTGAGCTTGAAGAGGGGTATATCTCAGACAATGGTGGAGGCATGAAAGAAGAACGTTACAACCAAAAAGCACTTGTGGGCTACACTATAGACCTTGTTAGAGATCGGACACAAACAAGGAAAGACTGCCAGAAGCCTGCTCAGGGCTATATCTCAGGCATTGGCAGAGACACGAGACAAAGGAGGGGCATTGCGGAGCCTGCCGATTGCAATAGGGCAAAATCTGGGCGAAACCAGAGGAGAGAGATCAGTGAGCCTATAGAGGGCTATTTTCCAGTGGCTGGAAAGAGAACAGACAAAGTGAGAGATCAGCTGAGTCCATGGCCCAGAAGGGTGAGCTATGGCTTGTGGCTTTCATTAATACAGCCTGACAAAAAAGTCTGAGCAAGGGTCAAGACTTATTTGTTCATAGGAGTGTTTTTGAAGTATCATCATCCGGCCAGGAGGGTGAGCCCTGGCTGGAGGGTGAGAGTATCTGACTGACATGTACCTTAATACACAACATCTCTAATGGGTCAACGCTCTATTTGTATCCATATAAAGGAGAACTGCTTTCTAAGAAAAGGGAAAAAGTATAAAATACTACATAACACCAAATAGCTTACCCGGCCCTCGTGATGTTCAGTGGCCACCTAAGTAAATATGATTACTTTGTGCCGGATAATAAATCCAGTGGCTCGCTCTGCTATTAAGGAACAACACAAATGCATAGTTCTAACAAATCTCTCAACAAACATCCAAATATATTACACAATTATTAAACATTGTATTATTATCAATACATTTTTTTAAACAATACATGTACAAACAGCACATAAATGGGTGAATAATAGTCTCTGTGCAAAACTGCAAAAATGTGCATAAACTATGTGATGTAATATATTTGGATAACAAAGGGGATTCTGGGAGTCTCTCTACCTGCACGAACACATCCCATTGACCTGTTCTTGGGTGGATGGCCCCTGGGAGAGGCTCAACCAAGTCTAACCACCTTTGTTCTGTAATATATTTGGATGTTTCTTAGAGATTTGTTAGAACTATGCATTTTTGTTATTCATTAATATTAGAGTGAGCCACTGGATTGGGTGTCCATTGAGCATCACGAAGGCAGGGAAGCCTACTCAGTGTTATTCAGTATGACATGTACCTTAAGCCAAGGGGCAGAATTACTTGCTAGTTGGTGAAGTCAAGAATCATGCTGGTTGCTACATCCCTCATCCTGTGAGATTGTGCCAAGCCTCCTAATAGGCGTTTAGCTGAAAGTGCCTGAGAGTTATAGGGTATCTTAGGCAAGGAATGATTTCTGGTAGAGGGGACCAAGGGGGTCCTGGCACCTTTGTTACTATAATCCTTTATTGTGTTTAGATTGATCCTCTAGACCCTATGCAAGTCATTCACCCCCTTCTCATTGATGTTTGATAGAAGTGCTGAACTTCACAACTGACTCTTTTGCTTTCTCTTGATGGATCCTTTTTCACAGCATGTAACAAATGATTGCTTTCCGATGCTATAGAGGTATTTGTGTTATCTGATTGTTTGTATCCGGGAGGCATCAGCTCGAATGCCGCGTGTGTTTAATTGTATGTGTTTCTGCCTCCACTTAATTTTCTGTGTTTTTGGTGATTATTCAGTTGCTAGCTTGTTTTTTGCCACGTGGAATGGTGTCCCCACAACAACCTGATTCTTTTGCAGGATTCAGTGTTATGAATTCACTGTACTAGTGCGTGGAAGCAGGTCATCTGCAGCTGTTTGTAAGGTTTTTCCTATTAATCTCTTCTCTTTCTGGTTTATGTATTAGAACTGTCGTTCCCATATTAATTGTAGTTGGTGCACTCAAGCTTGGTTAAAGATGTAACACTTCTTGATAGTTTGCCATGGATAAGGAATGTGACAAGTTGGGGGGATAACATGATTATTTACTCATGATATTCAATACTTCCATTTCATAGTACTTGATTCTCTCCTTCACTTACTGTATTCTGTGTGATGTGTCTTTTACCATTATGGTTCTGATTGGATATTACAAACAAGTGTGGGTGATTGGTGACATGCTCTGTGCTTAAGGTCTTGGGGAGTTAAAATGTGTTTGTTAAGTTTTAGGGACTAGCTCTGTAGCTTATCTCTTGGTTATGACGCTCACTCATTGACAAGCATTGTGATGTGGAAAGGTAGGCCTCACTGCAATGAAGTTTACTGGTATTGAGCAGAGCATTTGTATGCTTCTGACACTGTTTACAAGTCCCAAAGCAACATATATGGGTACATATTTGGTACCAACTGTAGGTAACTCTATAAGATAAAAACAGATGCAGGACTCACAGGCACAGTGCAATAATATTGTATAAAAAACAATGAATCTGCCATTATCTAGCGTTTAGTGATCACCCCTAACCTACACGTTAGGTAGGTGCAGCTAGTTCTGGACATTTTTATGACATCCCACAACGTGTCTTACTTTGGATGATAATTACCACCATTTTGGCTAGGCGGTTCTCTTGTATGAGAATTACAGTACAACAATTACTGCCCTTGATAATGCGTGTATAGACGGCTGTAATTGTAATGCCAACATGAATGGCCGGATGGATTTTACTTCAAAGACATATTTCCTTTTCTGCAAAGGATGGTATATAACAACCATTAGTGATTACTAAATATCTCTGGCAGCATCCATACCAGCCGTTCCATGACGTGTATCGTGTAATGTGCTGTAAAGGCGAAGGTATATGTCATGTCACAGAAATGAATTGCAGGTTAGTCAAGCAAGTGTTCAGTAAGGGGCCATTGCAGGGATTGCATACTGATCACTATAATCACCTTTGCTTGAAGGGTTTTATGTTTGGCAGTTGAATACCAATAATATGGTTGAGGAATAGATGTAGAAGGTGAAAGATACCGCTAAGAAATCATATAATTCTGATTGGCAATAACTAATTATGGCATGGTGATTTATGAGAGATAGTGATGTTGCTGACCAAACATCTGGTGGCAACTCTATGCTGATGAGTTTGAGATGTATATCCCTTCATATGAGCCCCATTTTACTAATCTAGTTAAACCCAGATTACCTAGATTATGGCTATATTCATTCAGAGAGCAGGTACATATCTGCGTGTCTCAATAAATGTAAACACCTATAAAACATGCCTTGTAAAATGGGCTAACTGTGGTGAATTCTCAAATCTCGTTTGATGCCAGAACCTTTTCTCAATCCCTACTGCAGTTATTGGCCTTGCTGTAAACACAATACTACTGGAACTAGCAAAGTTTTATAAATGCATGTTTACAACAAAAATAATTTAGAACAAAATTGACAGTGTCCAAATAATAGTTGGTTCTTGAGATTCATATTTTATTTATGGATAAGCATTTTCAGATTAATATACCGTAAATGCTGTATTCTCTCACTAGGTTTTGGCAACTCGACTCCACTATTCCTGGTCAACCTACTTTTCTTCAAACTTTCAGATTGATATTTGGGGTTTTGAGCTCCTAAACATGCAGACCTGTTGTGGCATTCTTGCCTGAGGGGTTCCATTGACAGCATTCTCCAATCCAAAACGTCACTCTCACTCATACTGGAATAGTGTCATGGTGGCTGCCTTCTCCATAAGCCAAAGTACTGAATTTGTTTACTGAGTCCACTCCTCATATCGTTAATATCAAGAGTTCCTAATATTCCATAACACTTATTCAAAGGAACACCACACATTTTAATGCATGTGTAACCTCATTAAGGTTCCAATGCAAAGCCTGAAGAAGAATCCTGCATCTACCACAAGTATGACACACAGTATAATATTGCATGGCTACTGCAGAAGTCACCTCCATTGTCAACAGGAATGCCTGGCTATTTGCTACCTCCTTTATGATTGTTGTAAAAGCCAGAAGAAGGATTTAGACCAGAAAACATGGTGCAACATACTTTTATTAAAATAAAAGATAAATATGCCTGCCTGACACTATTGCTGAAAGGGAGTTCCCTTCCTATCAAACTAAACTAAGTTGCGTTTCTAAAGTCAAAAAAAAAAAAATCGTCCTTGGTCAAAACATATCTACTAAACCGGCTCAACCACTTGGCGTAATGTAAGGAAAATATAAGAACTCTTAGACATTCATTCAGGTTTTCACAGTCCCCCCTAGGTGTCGGTCCACTGCTAGGATTTACAAAGGTTCCACTCAAATGTAAACAGTTCTTGTCAGTCTATCAAAATGTTCCTGAGAACATTAGTCTCAAGTTCCTGAAAGGACAAAATCTCCAATCTTCTTTATGTGAAGGGATATTTCCCTGATCTCTTTCCACCACCTTCGTCGATCTCTCCACAATTCGCCCACTTGTTGGGTGCTCTTGTGCTCCTGTGGAATGTTTGTGTCACTCTGCTTGTTTAGGCCCTGTGGCTCATTTGGGTTTGCCTGACCCACTATGTAATTTATTGTTTTGCTTCTGATTCTCTTTGTGTTCTTGGGTCCCTGTGACCCTCTGGGGTTTTATGCTGCATGGGTTTCTCAGGTTCATGCAAACTCTCGACTCATCTTTTTCTTTCAGGCCTCTCCCGTCTCTGGCACCTTTGTATTGGGTTGGGCAATCCTTCCCTCTTTCACACTTGTTCTCTGTTTTGCCCTGCTCCCTCTGACCTGGGCAACCTGCACACCTGCTGTGTTGAAGTGCTTGCTCCAGGGATCATCTGTCTCACATGCGGCAGATTGTCTGCAGCTCCTCACTCCTCACCATGGAAAGTGGGTTGTCTCTGCGTTCCTTTTTGGTCATCTCTCTCACGCTCTTCACTTGCTCAACATTTGAGAGAGGAGGACCCAGTCCTCCCTTCATTCCTAGATTCTGCCACACTTTTCAGGCTCTGGACCTACCACATGCTGGACGTGGCCGTGCCTCCAGGTTTTGTCCGCTCTGTGCCTCGGCTTCTTTGGCAATGCACACTGGCTAGTTGAATGTCCCAAGCCTCACTCTGGTGTTCAATTCCTTCAGTGCTGCAGGCGGGTCTGCTGCTCTGCACAAATCCTCCCTTCACCATCAATCTTATGTCCAGGACTCGTCTCAGCGTTGGGATTCCCCTACTCCATTCAAGGGTTGTGGGCCCTTTATTCTTGTTCCTAGAAAGGGATTTGTGTGTTGTTCACGACCGGCTGTCAAGCGTTTAGAAAGTTCAGCATTACCTTGATCCAAACACAAGGAGAAATGGTCAGCATTAGTTTGAGCCAATCACCTAGAAATATTGTCAATGTTACCTTGGACTAAACACATAGAGATATGGTCAGGATTCGCTTGAGCCAAACACATACAGGTGTTGTCAGTGTTGCTTAATGCCATGTTTGCAAATAATACTGTGTCTATATGGAGTTCCTTTTGGGGATATGAGTCCTTGTTCCCTAAAGGGGAGTCACTCCCAGTGAGGTCCCACTTTCCCAACCCACCTAGGGAGGGTTTTGCTGAGTGGGCTCACCTCCCTAGCCTCACAGGGGGTGGCTCCCCTAGGGAAGAACGGACGATTCCCCAGATTCATCACACTGTCGTAACACAGATGCAGTCAAACAGATGAGATCGCTTTAATAAGCATTTCCCCACTTCACAGGTGATCACGTATTAATGACTCCAAATGGTTGACTTCAATTGTGAGATGATTGATTGGTAGCAGGCTTCGCTGCCACAGAGTGGTATTATTTGGGCTGCACATTAGGTTATCTGCGAAGGGGACTGGCAAGCAGAAGAAACAACACTGATGCATGGTGTGCAATGCTGGTGGGGACGGTGTTATAATAATGGCAGCACACAAGGACCATGACAGGGAACAGCATGGGGTGGCACTCTTGGCCAGTAATGAAAATGAAAGAGAGTAGGGATTAAAGATACAACTGAAATGATGCTACTATCTCAAATTAAACTGTCAAGAATATGTTAATTTTTTACCACAGGTAGTGAAGAGAAATTGACAAATATTCACACAATGTATGAATGTTGGGGTGCTTATATGGACAACAGAGAAAACTGTATTTTTAGAGGAACACATTTTAGTAGTTTTGTGCACATGTACATATTATATAGGCGGTCACTATTGACTAGGTGGACGATTCTTTCAAATAAATCCTTTGCATGTTGTCATGCAGTCATAATTCCATGCATTCGAATATGCTCCAAAATATAAGCACAGTCTACGTGTTACAACCCGACTACCGGGGCATGACAGGGCATGATGAGGCCCTTGTGGATAGCTTTATTGAGGCCCTGGCATTCTATGAAGGAGATCAAACTTCCCCTTTAACAGGACTTGGCAACTGCAACCAGTACATAATATCAAGGATTCCTCTTAGTCACAAAGGATTTTTGAGATGCTATATTTCATGGTAAATTTAAATATTTGTACTATGTTTCATGGTCAATTGGGGCCATAAAGGTCTATACGCATCTAATTCCATTGCTGTTCAACCAAGCAAATTTATCAAGCTGCAACTCCATCGACAAACAATTAATTTCTTTGGGCAGAGGGGGCGGAAGTGTGATGAAATCAATGGCTGCCAGCAGGATGTCATTGGCAAGAAATGATCTGAAGAGGGGGCTGTTATGGCATGGGATGGGTAGATGGTGCGGGCAAATGACATGCGAAGGGCGAGGTGGAGAAGGAAGGGACGGGGCATGTTGGAGCAAGACGCATGAACAAAGGGTCCAGAGGGAACCCTTAGAGTGGCGAGCTCCATTGGAGAAAGGAAAAGGGCACCATTGAGAGAGGTAAGAAAAAAGCTCTGTGTTTGGGAGCAGCCTTTTGGTGGTGGCCATCCTCAGCAGAGCTCTTCATTGAGTGGACTTTCGACCCAAATCTGATTCTTGACTCCATGCAGAAGACAAGTGCTGCACTTGCAAGTGCCATTGCCAATAAGGGAAGCAGCAGAGGCACATAACCACTGTATATAATTTGAGTCAGAAAGTAAGTGCCCATTGTAGCAATCCCCAATTAAGAAACGTGTGTATAGTCTGAAAAGAACTATGACCTAGAATTTAGAGATCCATAATTGAACACTTGATTTGAGTCAGAGAAGAGGTGCATGAGTCACTTATGCAAGATTTAGAAACATTTCATTTTAATCTGATAAGAAGCTCCCAATTCAGGTATGCAATCTGAGCCTATGGCCTCATTGGAACAAAGTTAAGTGGTGGGGCATGTGCCTAATATGGGAAGGTACATTTAAAAGATTACTATGAAGCCCTGTGTACATGTTGTTGAGTATTATATATCAGTGATTAGGAATGAAATCTGGAACTAGTAATGCATGGTTTGTTATAATTACTGGTATAATATAGCACACAGTTAACCCACTAAGGTAGCACTAAAAATAAACAAGCAGTGTGTATGAATGTATGCAGCACAGAGGAAGTAACTAAGATTGAAAACTAGATGCCTGGGCAATGATCATGCCCATGATTGCAGGGACTGGTCTCTCTTGGCTGCTATGGGGGGATTCGGCTCATCCCCAGTAGACAAGAGGAGGATACCTTGTGTTTTAGTCATTCAGATCATTTGTTTTGTGTCTTTCTGACATTTAAGTCCCTGTGTGTGGCATTTCATTTTGTTTATAGCTATTGGATGTAACAAAGACAGACATGTTCCTTTCTTCGGCATTCTCTGTAGTCACACAAAGATGCCACTCTGAGTTACAGTCACTGAAATGTAAACTTCTAACTGCCTCCAAGCAGTTCTGTGGTTTCCCCTCCACATTATGTCCATCTGTGCCTAGATGCAGTTAATTCTGTCAGGTGCATCTTATACATGACTCAAAACTCAAGCTAGTCACTGAAAATAAATATTTGCACACATGGCTTAAAGGTGGTAATTGGGATTCTCACCTCCCTGGAATTAGCCTCCAGAAGATAAAACATGTGTTGCATACTCAGTTGCAATCCCCTAATGTAATCTCCAACCTATAACCAACTCTGGGAATGTCTCTTCACTAGCAATCTCTCTGGTCGCAAGACAGTGGCAGATTTAGGCTGTCATTGAATGTAATCGCCGGCCTGCCTCCAACCAATTCTGGGATTTTGTCTCTACTAGTCGCTGACAAGAAATGTCATGTGCATGTAAGTGCTGCAAGATGGTGACTGGAATTATCGCCTCTCAAGAAGTCTCAACTAAACCCTATCTTAATTTTCTTTCTCTTCCTCACTCAACTAAACCCAATTTCACTTTACCATCAATTACTTAAGAAACATTGCATCTCTGCCTCTGCTGCTGATCAGGAACTCAAACCATGCAAGCCTTATGTAACCTGTCAGGCTGAATTAATCAGAACCACCCAACATCAATCTCTAGGGAATTTGGGAAAGTTCTCTTTGGCCGAATTGGCAGAATGTCTGGTGATTCATATTTGCCTAAATACAAATGCTTGGGTTTACTCAGTGGCACATCTTGCAAAATAAAGTTTGCACAAAAATCAATTGATGATCATAGGGAACATGAATTACTGGTAACATTGAACTGCACTTTCTGCTAGCTGGAGTTTGGCAGATAAACACTTGAAGGCTGCTTGAGCAACTGATGAAAACCATAAGCTTTGATTTTTTGTCTCAACATTTAGTTACAATCAGGAATCTCCTGTGGAAGCTTAGAGAAACATTGTCCTGTATCAAAATGACATCCAAGATTGGATTGCATAGAAATGACTGCCAGAATGTCTGGCATCTCCTCCTTTTTTAATATCTCCTTCTTCAATGGATCATCTTTGACTCCTCTGCCACTCCCAATTAATAGCAATACGTTGGAAATCCTAATAGTGGCTAATCTCAATAGTGGACAATCTCAATAGTGGGCAGTAAAGGACAAAAATAAAGCAGTGCTCTGCTCTTCTAAATCCTTCATTGGTGCATTAATATCAAAATCAGTCAACGCAGACAGAAATGCAATGGTTGTATTTATGTCTTACATACCAAGAGAGGAGTCCACCTTCTAGGCTAATGACTGACCTCAAGTTATTTTCTAAGGTAATAATGACTTATTCCTCCGATCTAAGCCTACAGCTTTTTGTGGGAGCAAGGTCGAAGTACAATTATCGAATTTGCACACTGGAGTGCAAATACATGAAGGAAATCCTTAGAGTATTACCTCAATGCAACCACGTGTACTTAACTTGTATGCTTGGTGGCCAGTGCCATTTCTTTCCTCACAGAGGCAGAGGGTGAGGAAGGAAAGATATCCATTGAAGGAGCTAGCCAAGGTAAGAATGTCACAGGAAGTGGAAAATAGATAAGGGGCAGGAGGTACTTTGAATGGAGGACACAATAGCAAGTACAAGAGATTGCCGCCCTCAGAATGTTTAAAATAAGGTTTATAATAATAGTTATTCACCACATGATGACCATTCCGCTCTTAAGTGGTCAAAATTAGATACTCATAGATAAAAACATGTTGTTGCAATAACACTCCATTCCACCTTGTCATCATTCATCCAAATTCCCTAAACTGGAAGAAGACTCCTGCTTGGATTGTGGTATCACTGTACATGTTTGCAAAACATAAATGTTTTAAAAGTATCAAAAATGTTTTAGTCACAACGAGCCCAGTAATTAGTATCATAGACAATTCTTGACAGATCTAAATGATATCTTTTTACATGTGTCATTCCTCTAAGTCTGAACTGAAGATCTCTTGTGAATTTAATTTACAGGCTGAAAAAGTGTGTTGCTTGCGTGATAGGATTTGATCAGTTTTCAAGTGGTATTTGCACTGGTTATACCAACAGTGATTTTAATATGTTATAATCATCAGTGTAATGACATCATTCAAACCTGCCATCTGATAGATAATCAATGAAATTCTGTGAAATTCCCTCAATAACACCAGTGCTTAAATTCTGTTTTGGATATGAGTCATGAATACCAGATCCATTACTTCACAAAAGGCGTGTGATACCTTGTGAGGAAATTAAACCAGTATTCAAAACCCACCCAATGTGTTTTTGGGGCACACCCCAATGATACCACTGATGACTGTGTTTGTTAGTCAGTGAAAATCATGCTCAATAGTTATTTGTTTTGTAGGTTCAGAATTTCATTTTTAATTTTACATTTTATTTTATAGATGTTATAATGATAGATGAAGGGCCTTACCTAAATTACACACCATAGAAAAAGTTTTATAGTATACTAAAAAATAAATCATATAGATTCATGGGCCTAATAATTCCCAAATGTTCATCTGAGGTGTTCCATCACAATATTCTCCAGCCCTTTATTCGTATAGTTCAAGAAACCCACTCCAGATTTCATTAATATTTCTGTTCACTTGCGTTAATAAATAACCTCTCCTAGGTCACTAATCTCAAATTCTCTCCTAGCCATTTGTCTAGTCACAGCTTTCTTGTCTCTTTCCACTTCGGTGGAATAATGGTTTACTCTATGCATCACCATTATAATAGACGAGTGTGCTTGAAGAACATCAGCATTGTTTTCTTTTTGAGGTCACATCCATAAATCTACCTGACCCACTATAGGATCTCTTCTGAGAGTCCAATGACTAATTAGCATTCTGGAAATAGGTGGGAATATGTCCCCTTCACTGCGCCTATTCTCCAGCATGCATCTGTGCTCAAAAGGATTCATTTTTTTCTTGAATCCAATATAGTTGGTGATATCGTTTTTGTTTCATCAACCAACCTTACATGTACATATTTGTCTGTATGTGTGTCCAGTTTTTGTATGATATTAGCTTGAGGCCAAGCAAATGAGAGATGAGACCCTTACTAGTCACTCAGTTCTGTAATTGTTGCAGGATCACTTTAACAAATAATTTCCCTGTTGCCTTTAGTAGTGAAATGGGCCTATAATTGCCTCGTCTTTCTCTCCCACCTTTCTTGTATATAGGTACAATCTCGGCTCAGCGTCAAGATTCTGGGACCTTATTGAGGCTAACCACTGCTTTAAACAATCTCTGTAATATCGGCATCCAGACATCCGGCTTCTCCTTCCAGAACTCAGCCCAGGGTTTTATCAAGGCCAGGAGCACTCTGGCCTTTAATGTTCAATAATGGACTTTTTACACCTGCCAAGGTGATTTTAATATGTGAGAAAATAAGGTTTATTAACACCCGGCCTAACCCAGCAGGTCCCACTGTGTGAAATTCTTCACTAGAGGCCTCCACTGTCTATACACCACTAAAATGTGAAAAACATTCCTCTGCAGTAATCATACAATGGAGGCCATTATCATGTATTTCCTTGCGGTCAGAGACCAGGGACCAGAATGCCTTGCTGTGCTTCTGGATAGCCACTCCTCTAAGTTCTTCCCATTTAGCGTTATGGTGTTCCATCTTCCTCATCTTCACTATATTCTTATAATTACTTCTATTGACATGACACATTGCCTTATTCACCTTCCCTTCAGTTGTAAGGTGAGACATAATTTCCTATGTGGCCAACCCACATGCATAGTCAAAGTAGGTGGACTCCTGCACTTTTTTCTGCTTTTTCAGAGGTACTACACTAGTAAACCAGGGACTAAGTTCATCAATTAGATGATCATATTCAGCCTATACCCTACCATCTCTTGGGTTATGATCACATACATTTTCAAAAGAGGGCATCATTGAGAAATATATGGAGTGTTTCAACCCTGCTGTCATGATGCTATGCCATTTGACAGCACATCTGGAATTCCCAGATATCATAATCGGCACAGTAGGCACAATTCCCTCCTGCTTATTACCCAACCATCCTAGTTTAAGCAAAAGAGGTTTGTGATCGCTATATATATGGTCAGAGATAAATTAATCCTCCACTTCCCCCAGTCATCCATCTCAACCAGTATATAATCTATCCTAGAAGAAAATTCACATCTGAAGAAAGTATCTTTCCCTGGCCTGCCTTCTGCACACCTACTATAACATGCCCTTAGATCCAGTGCATACAATATCCAGCTGAGTCCAGAGTCTGTTTATGTGCCCATAGAGGAAAGTTGGCATCCAAATTAGGGATCTCCCAGGCCACTTCCACATCCTCCCACAGCCCTTCAATTTCTCTTAATGGTTCGAACTCTAGGTTGAAGTCTCCTCCAACAATTATATGAGGTCACCCAGACCACTTAGAGTTCCAACTGCTCACTAAATCGTGTAAGAGGGTCAGTGTCCCCAGTGGGTTGGTCCTATAGGGTCTACTAAATACATCAAAGATAGGTAGGGTAACCTCCTCCGAATGTGTACCAATAATCACTTGACAATTCGGTGTGCTTTGACTACTCATCTTAGTTTCGCATCCTGATTGCACTGCCATTAAAGTTAGCAGCCCTCCCCACAGACTTCCTCTAGCAGTTTTATTTGCTGGGATATTAAATGCCTTATAACACTGCATTTCAATGTGTGACAGAGCCCAAGGTTCCTGGATGCATATGATCTAATTTGAGGATACACAAGCTATCCAGCAACATTCCAAAAAAGCACCCTAGTGCCTCTTGGCCCAGTAGGGCTTAATGGGGGGGGGCGAGGGGGCAAGTGTCAATCTACCTCATACAAACCTTCTCCCTTATAAGGAGATCCTGACCGCCTTTTGATAGTATATCAACCAGCGCTTGCTTATGCCAGACCTGAGGTAAAGACGGTCTCAGTGAAATCAATGAGGCCAGTGGGGATTCGTTCTTGCCTCTATTGCCTGTAGCCCCTCCACCAGATTTGGGTCCCTCAGTACCAGCTCAATATAATCCCTCTGGCATGAAGCCATATTCCCTCTACTAGCCCTTATAATATCCTCTCTAATGACAGAAGTGCAACACCTCACATATGGCGGATCCAATGAATTCTCTTGTTAATTAAGGAATCCTCATTGTCAAAGGCACCAAGGCTTAGTTTGGGGACATTGCACATAGAAATTGACTTGCAATGCTAGATACTAGATGCCTTCCCATTATTAAGGGTGCCATTCCTTTGACATGGGGTTGGGCAGGGAATATATCTCCCATTGCTCTTAATTGCAGGGGGTGAGTGACCATATGTTTATTTTATTTTATTTTATTTTATTTTATTTTATTTTATTTTATTTTATTTTATTTTATTTTATTTATTTGGTACGGTTGAGAAACTCAACCTTCAAAACATGATAATTACATCTTTACATTTATCATTAAGATAGAATTTAACAATTATTACAAATTTAATCATTACAAAAATATAAAACAATACTTTTTCAAAATGTTCTAAATAGCCAGGTCAAAATCTCAATAAGAAAACTTTACACCATTTACATCTTATTGACCATTTTACCACTATTAGAGTGTTTTCTTTTTGTTATCCACATCATCTCTACCAAGTTTTATCTCATTCAAAAAATGTATCGACGCATACCCCACTGATTTTGAATATACATGGAATATATACTTCCATAGATCTTCTGGACCTATGTGTAGTTTATATTCAAATAGGGTTTTAAAGTGCTTAATTCTTAAATGCTTTAACACATCACATTTTGTAAAGATGTGCTCTAAGGATTCATCCTCAATCTTACAGAACCGGCATGTAATGGTCGCCACTGTGTCTTTGGCCCATTTAGCTGTTACAACTCTCGTGTGCCATAGATTCAATCTTAATCGAATAAGGCTGATGCGATGGATAGTGCTAGGCGTTTTTAAGAGATACGATTCACTATTACCATAAGCTTTAAGGGCAAATGGATTTTGAACAAAACTTTTATACTTGTGACACGATTCTCTATTTTCTATCCAATCCATCTCCCTCATTTTACATCTAGCCTTGTCCGGGTTATGGATAAGTAGGTTGTCAGTTATGCCAGCAATTTGCATAATTTTCTGCACCTGTAATTTCCATTGAAGAATGTAGACATCATTAGAGTTTTGTATATAACGAGGCAAGTGTACAACAAGACCATTTCTATTTTTCTTTAGGACACATTTTCTATAAAGCATACACACTTTCCATTTATAGTTCGCATATAAAGATATTAACCCTAACTCGTGCCTTATTAGGGCAACAGGAACGGATGAAGGTAAGCATAACAAAGTTCTCCAGTAGAACCCCTCCTTTTTATCCCAAAAACAGCTGTTTTGAATTGGTTTGGTTTCCGCTCCAAAAAACACAATTGGCATAGCTTTTTGTTTGTAGAAAACTAGAAGAGGAGCAATGGTAAACTTGCAATATTTAGCCCTGATGATTTTTGCTTGGGATATCAGATTCTTCCATTTTCGATGTAGACTGGAGTAGCAAGGGGAATCAAACAAATTATTGCTGATATTGAAACCCAAATATACATATTCAGTTACAGTTTCAACAGTCTCTCCATACAATTTCCACTCAATCTTTTTAGTTCTTTGCTTACAACTGCCAAATTGGATCACTTGAGTTTTCCTAGTGTTAATAGTCATTTTGTTATGTATTGCATATTTTTCCACAGCACAAAGCATACCCATTGGCGTTCTGGATAACAACAAAAGGTTGTCGCCATATAACAACCATTTAACCTCACACGAGCCCAACTTCGGGGAGTCAGTAATGATGTCATAAAGGTCTTTACCAATGTCAAGGATGAAAAAATTAAAAATAGATGATGCAAGAATACATCCTTACTTGAGACCTCTAAAACTGAATATCGGGTCGATAAACTCCCATTGTTGGATAATCTAATTTGCAGTGTGGTTTGAGAATGTAGATCAATGATCCACTTGAGAAGGTTCCAGGGGCAGTTGTTTTTCATTAACTTCATAAAGAGAAGTTCCCTGGAAACCGCATCAAAAGTGGTTCTAAAATCTACAAAAGCCACATATAAAGGAGATTTTAGTTTGGCGTACTTAGCGATGATTGCATTTACACATAACAAATTGATCCCTGTGCCTAGACCCTTAACGAATCCTGTTTGCCATGGATCTCTTAATCCCTTATCATCAAGCCACACATTAAATTTGCGAAGTACTAGGCGTGCAAAAATTTTTCCCAGGCAGTCGAGAATAGCTAGAGGCCTGTAAGAGGACAGATCTAATCTGTTACCTTTTCTATATAACGGTATAAGGATGGACTTTCTCCATGAGGGCGGCACGACCCCAGTTCTCATTACTTCTTTAAATATTTGTGTAAAAATGCTTGACCACATGTTGGCATTCTCCTTAAGCATCTTGTCCGTCAGGACCCGCGGCTCTCGAACTACTAAGTTTTGCTATATGCATTACTATGTCATCTCGGTCAAATGTGAATAGATGATTCCAGTTTTTACTTTCTCTTCCAAGGGAAGGTTGACTATCTCTTGAAAGGGATTGATCTATCTGGCTGAAATACGTACACCACGTTTCAGCTGAAATGGAATTTACCTGAATAGAATTTTGGTCCTTATATGTAGCTTCATTTAATACTCCACATATTTAAGCTGTTGAATTGGAAGCAAGCTTTCCTAACATAAATTCACTGTCTCTCTGAAGGCACAAAGCTTTCCTTCCTTTTTGCCAATTCTTATATTTCGTACGGAGTTGCTTAGTTTTTAACATCCTTTCCTCCTTGGGTAATTGCTTTAACATGCGAATTTGATGACGTAACTCAGATTTTCTATCTTTCACCTCTATATCAAATGTGTGGGTATGTTTATAGCTTTGGCCTTGGACAGATTTTTTAATTGAGACATATTGAAGCATTAAGGAAACATAGTCCCTCCCTGAATTGAAAGACAGATGTTTATCAAAACGCATTAGAGAGTCATCAGACCATTTCAATCGATTCCTTGCATTATTGGCAATTATATTGCCTTTGTAAATTCCCCCATGCTTTACCGATGGTTCAATCTCCAATTCCCACTTTAAACAAAGTTGGAGATGATCACTTTTGGTGTTGGGTCTTATATTCAGGGACTGGATCATGTTCATCATTGCTTTGTTTACAAAAATGTAGTCAATAGTAGCCTCACATAGTCCATTATGCCATGTACTGACAAAGGGAGTATCACCCTCCACTGCACCATTAACCATAACCAGTTGCATATTCTCCATGCATTGATTCCATCTGGTTTCATCATGCCTATTTTTCCCTTTTTTTGGGACAACAAATGCAGATTAATGTCTCCCATTATTAGCACAAAGTTAACATTGTTTTCTAGTGTAAATTGCAAAAACAATTTTTTCAGATGGTCTAAGAAACATTCTGATGACAAGTGGGCTTTCCCCCAGTAGATGTTGACTAGCAAGAAAATATGTGTCTTGCTTGACAATTTAATAAATTGAATAAAGTGCGTGCCAGAGTTTAAGTTTGTGATTTTGAAATGTTTAGATTTCCTAGAGCGGCCATAGGCCTTCTTCTTGAAGGCACAATTGCAGCTTCTAGCACTATATCATATCCATTCCAAATAGGTGAATCAACCAACCAGGTTTCCTGTAATACGACAATATCAAATTCATCAACATTTGAGCAGGTAGTATTGACAAAATGTTTGAAACCCCGGGTATTCCAGCATACAAGGTTGGTTTTTTCTTTGGTAATGGATTGTTATGCACGGTCAAGTCTTTCATTTTCATGAATGGTTTGACTTTTGTTATTTGATCCATAGATGTGTGGAAACCATTTCCTTGAATGCATTCTTTCACCCCCTACTTCCTGACACTCTTCTCTGTAGATGTTAAAACCCATTTGAAAGAATGCATTTCTGGCTTCCCATACTAAATCGGCCAAAACTATCAAACGAAGAGTAATCCTTGACTTTGACAGATCTTTGTCATTCAAGAATTCCACTCTGTCAATATCAGAGGATATTATATTCCTCAATTTAGGTATTTCTTTGCAGATGTTAAGAATGCATGAGCGATTAAGATCATATTGGTCGTAAGGATGTTCTCTACATTCTAAGATAAAGCCGGGATACTTGTTCTGACCCATTACTCTTGGTTTTGAGGATGGTAAACGAGCAGGGTTTGAACTTTCTTGCCACTGTCCTCCTTGAGACATTCTCCCTGCCTTTGCCAGATCTCTTTCATTATTATGAGAGATAGGCATAGGGGCAGGCTTGGATTTCCATTGCACTGAATTTGTCTGCTCGGTGGCCTGTTTACAAAGTTCCAATTGTCTTTCTATGATATACTGTTCAATGGTCTTGTTTATTTCCTCAAACATCTGTGTATCAATCCACCCACACCCATTATCCTCTGGTTGTACAACTGTCATGATGCCTGCCCCCAGACATCCAGACCAAGCCCATCAGCCCCGGGAGCAGGCATCTAGACATTTAGTAAAACTTCAGAAGCCCCGGCTA
This sequence comes from Ambystoma mexicanum, assembly GCF_040938575.1. Classification (NCBI taxonomy): domain Eukaryota; kingdom Metazoa; phylum Chordata; class Amphibia; order Caudata; family Ambystomatidae; genus Ambystoma; species Ambystoma mexicanum. The sequence continues at coordinate 458,450,816 of NC_090928.1, forward strand.
GAGGCTATCTGGGTTCACTCCTGGCGCCTTAGGCACCAGGCTCATAGTAGAAATCAGTCTGGCGCCTAAGGTGCCAGGCTCATAGTCATTACTTACCTCAGGCAGACCATGCTGCAAATGACTCCAATCCAACATGAAGCCTGAAAGGGACTATTTTTCTACAGGGACTATTTTTTACTCGGATGTGGTTCTAGGGACTTCTTACCTGGGACTACTTTTGAGGCTATTTAAACCACGCCCGACCAGCATCACACGCTTTGCGCTATTCTGCATCCAGCAGCGTAACGCTCACTGTGCCTGCAGCCTGCATCCAGTCTTCTGCCATGCCCGCCTCGAACCCGGAGCTCCTAAAACAAAGAGGAAAGAAAGGGACAAGGTTAGAAAACAAACTTATTTCTATTCCACACCTGATTCTGGATCCATCTCGTCTCCGGACCTGTAAAGAACATCATTTCTGCACGCGCCGCACCTCCAGCTGCAGCGCCGCACCATACTCACCAGTCTTCACAGCATCCTTCGGGTCCGCGCTGCCTCCATCATTTCTTCGCCGAACTTCGGCACCTAGGAGACAAAAGAAAACCACAAGGTGAGCCGAGGGAACCAACAAATATAATTCTTACCACTATAGACTTACCTGATTTACCACCGGAGGCATCCTTTTGTGACTCTCCTTATTTTCACGTGCCGCATCTGTAAGGAGAGACAAAACAACACGTTTTCCACGTGGAACATTTACCGGACAGCGCCGGGTAATACAGACTCTTACCTGAGCACCACCAGCTGCCACAAGAGCATCTTTTCACGAGCCAGCTGCAAGACAAGAAAGGAAGGGGGGAACAAGAGTGAAAATCGGACATATTGAACTCTATGAACTTAATACTTACCGGTCCTCACTAGGAACCTCAGAGTCAATACTCTCCTGAACTCTCCTGAGGCTTCAAACCAGTGAAGTAACTGGAATCGACGCGCCCCTGCAAATCCACGCAGGATGGAGAGCTCATCTTTCAAGAATATAAGGTGAGATTGCTGTGAGGGCATTTCGGAGGTGATTCGTTGGGGAGGACTGTGGGGGTGCCATCACTTGAATCCACAAGTGGCTAAATCCATCTCTCCACTTGCAGGAGAATATTTCTACGGGTTAAGCAGACAAGATTAGGAGGGCAGATCCAGTCAGTCATCGCTGCACTACGCATCACGTGGGTGGAGACCGCAGCTGTCCGGGTCCGACCGAAGCCCCTGTTGGAGCCAGGTGAGCGTAAGAGAACGCAAAGCCTATCTACAAATCCCCACCCGGGCGTTATGGAAACCTCAGAAACCGACCAACTAGTCCTATTGTTAGGGCAATTTATGGCAGAAGTGCACTCCGCGCGCCAAGAGACTAATGCCCTCAGGAGAGAACTGATTGTGTCAAAGGAGCGCACTGATGATCTTGCTAGACAATTACTGCAAAACCAAGCTGGGCAAACACCATTACCTGGATTCGGGGGGAATCCAACTCCTGTTTCATCGAGAAATCCTGTGCAAGTGGTTCTACCAGGGAGCATTCCTTTAGCTCCACCTGAACGTTTTGGTGGGGACCCAAAAAAGTTTGCCGTGTTTATGAACCAATGCCGCTTGCACTTTTTATGCAGACCTGGAGCTTTTCCTAACGACCAAACCAAAGTAGCCTTTGTACTATCATATCTTAGTGGCAGCGCAGCGGATTGGTCAATTCCATTAGTTAACCAGGATGACCCTCTTCTTCGGGATTTTCAAGGTTTTCAATTGAGCATGGAAAAACTATTTGCCAGACATTCACAGGGACAGGCCCTGGATAACGAACTTTTATCATTACGACAAGGTAACCAGGATCTAGTAACCTATATCGCCACTTTCAATAGTTTAGTGGTGGAAACCGGATGGCCAGAGGTAAAACGAATTACATTATTTCATCGTGGACTTTGGGGTGAACTCAAAGACGTTTTGGCCCAAGTTGTGAACCCACTTCAGGATTGTGCAGAATACATAGACTTAGTGGTCCAGTTAGACCACCGACTTCAGAATAGAAAGGCTGATCGTGCTAAATTCGAGAATCGGGTATTGGTTAAACCCAATGTTACCCTCATAGGAACAGATGTATCAGAACCGATGCAGATCGGGGGGGTCAAGGGACCCTTAACTCAAAAGGAAAGAGAAAGAAGATGCCAGATGCAATTGTGTCTGTACTGAGGGGTGTCAGGACATTTTCTATTGTCTTGCCCTATAAAAACATCTAAAAGAGTAGTCGGAGTTGCTGATAAAAATCTAACAGATCCTGATTCCGGAAACGACCACGCCCGACAAGCGTAGAGGTCCGCTTGCCGAGCTTGAAGAAGGATACTCAGACTTCGCACTTCATCATACCAATTGTCCTTATAGATCCAAGGCAGCCATCACGTATGCACGCAGTGAGGGCAAATATTGATAGCGGGGCCATAGGAAACTATGTGGAGCACAAGTTGGCTTCTAGGATGAATCTATCTCTCTGCAAAAAGACCACTTCGGATGTCATCACCACAGTCGATGGAACTGAAATTGTCTCTGGGCCTGTAACTCATTCCTCCGCAGAGATGACACTATTCGGTCAGGATGGGCATCGAGAGACTATTGTGTTTGATTTAATCCCCGCAGTTCCAAATAATACTGGGGATACCTTGGTTGGAAACACATAATCCTTGTATTGATTGGCGAGAGAAGAGAATAACCTTCCCGGATTGTGCACATACTTGTTACCTGAAAAAACCCTTGAACCAAGGCCTGGCCACAGTCGCTACTCCAGTCGTGCAGTAACTTCAGGAATATCAAGAATTCCAGGATGTTTTCCAAAAGGAACAGGCAAACACCCTACCACCTAACAGATCATACGATTGTCAAATTGATCTCATACCCAGTGCACAACCTCCATGTAGTAGGATCTACGCCCTTACGGAACCCGAAAACCTTCACCTACGACAATACTTGGACCAATACCTTGCTAATGGCTTCATTTGTCCATCCAAGTCCCCTGCATCTTCAGCTTTGTTCTTCGTGCCTAAAAAGGAAGGTGACCTTATAACATGCATAGACTACAGCGCATTAAATCAGATCAAGGTTAAGAACCAATACCCATTGCCTCTGATCCCCAAATTACTAGGCCAAGTAAAGGACGCTTGCATCTACACTAAATTAGATCTCCGAGGGGCATATCATCTGGTACGTGTAAAGAAAGGCGACAAATGGAAGTATGGGTTATTCGAATACCAGGTGATGCCCTTCGGGTTGTGCAATGCACCAGCAGCCTTCCAGTATTTTATGAACGATGTCCTTCGTGAACTCATTGACGTCTGTGTTGTTGTATACATAGACGATATTCTAGTGTACTCCTCTTCAGAATCAGACCATGTGAAGCACGTTCGTGCAGTCCTTGAGAAACTACGCCAGCACAAGTTATATGCAAAATTGGAAAAATCCGTTTTTCATGCTACGGAAGTTGAATTCCTTGGATTTATCTTGAATCCAAAAGGAGTCCGAATGGACTCTCGAAAGGTGGATGCACTCCTCAAGTGGCCATCACCCAGTTCAGTTAAAGGGGTACAAAGCATGCTTGGATTTGCTAATTTCTACCGCAGATTCATTCCGGATTTTTCACATGTTGTACACCCTATCACAGCACTTTTGCGAAAAAACAAACGCTTCTTGTGGACCGAAGAAGCTGAAAAGGCCTTCCAAGAGCTGAAAGCAAAATTCACGTGTCTTAAAGCATCCACGTCCCGAACTTCCATACATAGTTGAAACCGATGCATCCAGATAGGCCATGGGAGCTGTCCTGTCCCAGAAGGATCCTGAAACCGGTCAACTTCACCCAGTAGCATTTTGGTCCAGAAAGTTCTCGGCACCCGAGTTAAACTATGCTGTTACCGATAAAGATTTATTAGCCATCAAATCTGCCTTCAAGGCTTGGCGGCATTATCTTCTCGGTGCCAGGAATACCATTACGGTAATCACCGATCACCGGAACTTGCAGTATTTAAAAACAGTCAAGGCCCAATCGTCGCGTCAACTTCGATGGGCATTGTTCTTTGCCGAGTTCGATTTCGTGATCACTTATCGACCAGGTTGTAAAAATGGCAAGGCAGATGCCTTATCCCGAATAGGGATGGGAGAAGCATATGCGAACCCGGAACAGGTGCCTATACTTTCAGAACAAAGAATTCTTGGCATAACCACTCTACAGACACTAGAGGATATTCAAGTAAAGATCCAACAACTCTTCGATTCAACAGCCCTGCAGGACTGGGTGAAGAAAGGCTCGGACTACTCAGTCATCAATGACCTACCTTATTATCAAGGGCGACTATTTCTACCACACAAGGAACTACAAGAACTAGTCATCTCCAATTATCATGACACCCTGATGGAAGGACACCCAAGTATCGCAAAAACTGAAGCTAAAATTAAGAGACAATTCTGGTGGCCCACCTGGCGAAAAGACGTAAAGTCATTTGTAATGTCTTGTGGCATTTGCGCCCAAAACAAAAGTCAGAAGAAAAAAACAGCTGGCCTCTTACAACCTTTCGATATTCCACCTACACCATGGCACACCTTATCGTTAGACTTTATTACAGATCTACCTCCATGTAATGGATTTAAACGAATGGTTCGGTCAAAATTTTGTATTGCCCCTACGGGTCGGCCATGTGTTTTTAAGCCTAAGTCACTCGATTTTAGAAAAATTTCCTATGGACCTTACCCGAGTTTTCGTCCATTAGACGCACGCGAAAACAGGCACCAGGGAGCTGCCATTTTGTGATAATCCTATCATTTCCCCCATCGCCCTGGCTGACCTGCTTTTGCGGCACTAAATCATATCCCCGGCCCCTGAGCCTGACATTATCAAAACATTCATATTCCCCGCCTCTCTCCGTGACGTTTCTGTGTTGCGTAGGCAAACGCGCCCAGTTGTCTTCTACGCGACTTCACACAGAACCCGGAAACCAACACAGATCAGCTCACAACACAGCGCGCCACAATTCGGAATATGAAACTGTACTTTAAAATCAAACAGCAAAACGGTAAATTTGGTAAAGTACATTTATTTGACATTAAATGTTTATAGAATATTCTGCAATTGCCATATGAACTCCGAAAGTCATTTATTTTCTTTTATCTCTATCCGTAAATCCTTAAAATTTTATCGTGAGTCATGCGCTGTTCCTTTATGGTACACAGGGTGTTGGTTTTCATTCAAAGAGGCATTTTTGTCGCATGTTAAACCGCAAGGCTGTTCCATCAAGTAGGCACTAGGCCTGCGTAAAGGTTGATATGTTGCTTCTAGCCGCTAGTACCGCGTAAGGGCATATGGGCCCTTGGCGATCTTCCCATAAGATCATCAGAATGGTGCAGTTGTTTACATTAAGCTGCAGCTGGCAGCTGAAGAAACCGTCTGCCGGTGTCTGAAACTGGTGACAGTGGCAAAATGGGAGTATATACCTATTTTGAAAACATAAAATGTATAATTAGTCTCACCAGCCGATCTTTATTAATATTATTCATTTTATTTATTACGGCCGAGCTGAAACTATTTGCTTTCAAGTATAGTGCAATGGAGTATGTTCGGCTCTAAAATCAATGCGAAAACTAACTAAATAAATCGAGGTTGGTACACAATGAGAAACGACTTTTTGTCTACATGCGTGTGGAATGTGGACCTGCATGCCCATGTGCCCGCTACAAGGATGATCCCACAAACCTTTTCAAAGCTCTTCATTCATTCATTTATTCATGCATCCATTCATTAATTCTTCATTCCAGTATAAAAGCGTCTAAAGAGCTACTTACATTATATTTGCAATTTCCATTGTGTCTCTGCGTAATGCAGTCCGTAAATCCCACTGTGCTCTTGACACCGATTTTTCGTATACTGAACTAACATGAAACTCGGTCTAGTTTAAGAATTTTCTGCCTTATTGTCTCAAACGTTATTGCACCCCCCAATCCCCTCCTCAAATGAAGTTCTTTCTGCATGGTCCCTGTCTCCCAAGGTCAAAAAACAATAGAACCTTATACTGCCAGTGCAAGTTGTGGGCCTCTTCAGGGCGCGAGTTGAAAATCAAAGCCGCTGACCTTCACTAGAAATTAGCATACATTCTTTCTTTGTAACATCCCGTAGTAAAGCCATCTGTGAGAACTTGAAGTTTCGAATCCATCTATGTAGTGCGCCTCAATGTGCAAATGCGAACCGGCTTCTCTCCCATCTGCAACTGCTCGCTTGGCGCGTTCTAAGGCCCCAATTTTGTCCTCGTTGTCTGCGAGCTTTGAAGCCCCAAAGAACCATAACTATTGAGACTTTTAATTTTTTGGGGAAGGTCAGGTGAAAGTATAAAGTACCCGAGCAGTTGATTTGAAAGTGAGATTTATTGTTTGTTTGTTTTATTATTTTCAATATGCAAGCCTCCCCTCGGTTAACAGTGCCCAGCATTTATAAGAGATTGCGAAAATTAGTTACATCAACAAAAATATATACATACACATATAGACAAGGTCAGCAATATGAGGTGAATAGAGAGAGAATTCAAAGATGACACCCAGGTAGTTCGGCACCCAGGATGGTGAAGGTAGGGGTTAGGGTTAGCGTACTTTGTATGCACACTGTACAATAAAATTTATTTACAAAAAGACAATCGTATTACAATTATTTAAACCAGGATTTATACTTCACAACCAGCTCTCCTTTGGGTGGACATGGCACAGTGGCAATGTTGGGTGGCAATGGATCAGTGCTCTGCACAGAAACGTTCAAAAATCCATATCTGTGCTTCTCTAATACAGCAACAATAAGGCTTTTGACAAAGTCGAACTCCATTTCCTCATAGACTGGTTTGATCACCCATTGCTTACTTCTTTTTGAAAAGGCCTTAGTGTAGCGAGGCATCCTTACATTACCCTTAGTCCTAGATTGTTCACGGCCGAGATTCTCGTTATGGGCCAAGACGGCAAGTAGAGTCCTATGTCTCATGCCCTGTATGCTGAAATGCAAGCGCTTTGGCCTGTACTTTAGGCACATATTGTGGAACACCTCCAAACCTCCTGTGTGACAGAATTCTGTCAGTCCCCTCAAATCTCTTGATAGAGTTTTATCAAAAACAATCTTCTCAATGGCTTTGTGTGTCGGTGAAGATGGATTCAACCACTTCTTCTTCCGTGCCTCCACTGGGGATAAAGGGCCATGTTCACATTGGTGGAAATGTAGGTTTTCTGACCAGCGGTGCACGTTGGTAGAGTGGTGCATCAGTGACCGCCATTTTTCAAGTAGTATTTCCACTGACCCTTCACAAGTTTTAGAGCTCCACCAAAGATGGTTGCTGATAGACTGGGACCACTCTGAAATACTTTCCAAACCTTTTTTTTCCCTGCAGCCGAGATTTTCTTATTGATTGATTTAGCAAGATGCCATACGTCAAATTGATGTTTAATATGTGGGAACTGGCTATGAGGTTGATGTGCATTCCCCTCGATTGTAGATATTCCACTGATTTTATAAATCCTAGTTTCTCCATGGCCACTGAGGATGTACATTGTGTTACCTGCACGACCACCAAACTCACAATTTTCTTACTATCCATGTCCTGAAAGTGGTAGGTGCAGTACTTGGCAGAAAATCCAGGGCTGTCGCACTGTCCATCGCCAGCTAGCCTGAATCGTTTGCCTTCGAATGTACTTGCTAGAGAGAATTGTTCAATTTTCCAAGCATCACTAATGGCCGGAAACAGATAATCATGTTGGTATTTGTAGTACTGCGTTTTTTAAATGAAATGGAGTCCCACAAACTGAAAGAAAGACTCTAACTTTCTAAAACTGGAGCCACTAAAAAGTGATGCAGCTGCACACAGTAGATTGCCTGCTGGCAGTTTCCCCAGCATCGGTTGTGCAGACCATGAGAACGTATGATGTAATCTACAGGCGGCATGTATTGTGACGTTACTGCCTTGTTTTTGACGAGTCACATGAATCAATGGCTTCCCACATACTTTCCCTCTGACGGAATGCCCACATTTCAGCATACTTATAATATCCATCAAACAACTGTCGAATACTATGTATTTGCCCTCTTTCATTAGACTGTCACCCTGCGTCAAAGTTGATTCGGCCTGTGAAGTTGAGGACATATCACCACATTTGAAAGAAATATCGCTGCTATCAAGTTCTGATGCATCGGTGAATGCTGCTGCTGGTTCATTCTCTGTCATTTCAACATCTGCTACCTCAACATTGATGGGAGATCACAACAATGTTGACAGCTTTTTTGGTGGCAATTTTTTGCCGGGTGTAGATTGTGTGAATTGATCTGCGACTACTTCAGAGCTATCTTCAATACTTCCAGTATCATGTTGTTGCGGCGGTGCGGTCGTACTGTAGCAATGGTCCAATAAAACTTTGCTGGATTCTCCGGACACATTCATTTCATGTTCTGGCCATTGGACATGAGCATCCCGAGTCTCAACATGCCGCGTCTGAATTAATAGTTCCTCCATAGTGTAAGTGGTCTGGCAAGCAACATCTCTCATTCGCTTCACCAATGCCGCTTGCACTTTTTATGCAGACCTGGAGCTTTTCCTAACGACCAAACCAAAGTAGCCTTTGTACTATCATATCTTAGTGGCAGCGCAGTGGATTGGTCAATTCCATTAGTTAACCAGGATGACCCTCTTCTTCGGGATTTTCAAGGTTTTCAATTGAGCATGGAAAAACTATTTGCCAGACATTCACAGGGACAGGCCCTGGATAACGAACTTTTATCATTACGACAAGGTAACCAGGATCTAGTAACCTGTCTGTGTATGTATAGTTCGTAGACCCACGGGTAACTAGAAGACAGATTGGGAAAGGGATGTTCAGTTTAAACACAAGATAAAGTATAGTACAATTGACTGGAAAAAAACATAAAATAGACCCCAGCACAAAAAAATGTCTGAAGTTATGAACTGTTTGTAACTAACCTTATTTTGGTTTCTTTTCTTTACAACTGTTTTGACTCGACCTTCAACATCTGCACGCTGTTGCTCTGATACGTATCCGCATGTCTCCCCTTCCTCTTGCGCTGCAACAAGTATATTTTCTGTATCCGCATAGAAAGCACAGAATGAGGCTTCATCGACTCCCTGAAACATAGTATTTTCATTACTGTGTATCAAAATATTGTTAGCATAAAACGCACGTGAGGACGAACACACATATACATCTCAATAGCCAAACACGATTTAAACATTGTGTGGAACAATCAAACGACAGGTATTCGAGCTCTGATGACCTAGTTCGATGGAGATGTCAGTATCCATACCTCTGGCTCTACATGGACTGCCACAAATGATTGTATTGAAGAGGGGGCATCAGCAACTCCCTAAAACACAGTACTTGCGTTAGTATGGTTTTCAATATCGTAAACATAACACACACTTGGGGTCGACGGCACAGGTACATATAAAGAGATAACCACAAATGTTGCATTATATAAAAGAATCAAGGAATATTTAAAAATGATCAGATTTAATCGACTTATTTCTTCGATTTCTTTACATCTGTATCATCTAAATGGGATCTTGTGATTGTAGTGAAAGCTCCATCATCTCCCTGAAACACAGTACTTGCGTTAATAGGGAAGAAAGTATAGCAAATGGAATCACGTTATATGATCACGCTCGATGGAGCTGTCAGTATCCATACCTCATGCTGCTGAAGAATATCTAGGGCTGTTGTCAATGTGGTGCGCACTTCTGAAAGCTGTTGCGCCGATTCGTATCCGCATGGTCCCGCTTCCACCGGAATTACTTGAATGTCAGGCTCTGCATCAAGTGCGTGGGTTGACGATTCAACAACAGCCTGAAACATAGTATTTGCATTAGTAAGGATTACAATATTGAAAACACAACACACCCTTGGGGTCGACCGCACAGGTACATATCAACGGCTAACCACAAATGAAACATGGTGTAGAACAATCAAACGACAAGTGTTCCAGTCCTGATGATCACAGTCAGTTGAGCTGTCAGTATCCATACCTCGGGCTGCTGAAGAACATCTAGGGCTGTTGTCAATGTGGTGGACGGTTCAGCATCTCCCTGAAAGACAGTACTTGCATTAGTATGGATAACACTAATTATAACTGAAAACAAACACCAGGGGACGACAACTAAGGTGTATATCAATTGGAAAGCACTAACCAAACAATTGGTAAAATAATCACACGATACATAAAAACTATTACTTGACATGCATAAAACAAGTCTCTAGCGGAATAGCCAAGTATGATTACCTGATACGTGCTAGAAGTGGTTGATAACTGCGAGCATGTGACAGAAGTAGAATGTTCTTGCTTCAGATTCAAGGGATAGTCAAGAAGTTGTAAAGGTAAATTATTGTTTGATAATGAAATGCCAATATTTAAAATTGCCATGTAAGGAGACAGAATACTTGAGTAATGCGCAATATAGCACAGTTCCCTGTGCCCATATATAGATTTCGTTTGTGGGTTATGAAATCTAAAAATAATATATTGATAAATGTCATTATTCAAAAAGCTATACACTCATATCAATGTCGAAAGTATTACAAATTGGAAACAACACCTAAAATATCAATTAATCCATTTGGCTACCTACACACTACTGCAAGTCCTAAAGCTAAAAACGGACACTTGACTCACCAGTGGCGGATTGTGGATGAATAGAGTGGGAATAGCGTTTGCGAGCAATTTTCGTGTCGATCGCTGTTTGTTCTTCTTTGTTACCCAAGATGTGGTGTACATGTTCGAGGGAAAGTGCCGGCTGCAGATGCAGTATCGATCACCCCTCTTGTCCTCAAAGACTTGTTGGACTCTACTTTCCAGCTCATCCAGTGGATATCCGCAATGTCTGACCCATTCTCTTATTCGATCAACAGTTTTCGGGAATACATGCATTGTAGTGCCTTCAGATTTAGCATGGGTCTTCGAAGGGAAACCGCTAATCGAACAGGCAGGCATTGTTGAAAATTCTGAAAAGTAAATATCAAGATTATTATAAAACCTTGATGAATAAAAATGTCATAAAAAAGTAAATGAACCGTACCATGCTCAATGCAAGGTTTGTTTTGGTCGCCGGAACTATACCAGTTCATCATGTGCGGCTTAGTATTTGCATAAGTTACAGAAATTTCTGTCTTGTCTTGCATGAAAAGAAACCATGCTTACATTATAGACTGGACCCCCGACGGATGCAATTCGATGACAATTGACACAGATGAAAATAATTAGATCTATTGATAGCATAACAATTGAAACTCAAGTCAATAGCAATGAGACCAATGACCATAGCTCTATAGGGTACTGTAATAGCAAATAGATTGAAATGTAAAAATGACCGAAATATGACTAGGATACATGGCCTTACTTTGACCGACAAACAGATGGATTCAACAGGCTGAGCAGTATGTTGCAGGAGAACAGGTAGATGGCCACAGGTAGCACACTGATGAGTTTGCTCAAAGAGGTCACAGATAGCACGGCGACGAGCAGATTATCATAGATCTCAGTGCTTCTCAGGTAGAAGGTTCAGGAGTTGACTTGCAAAGCACAAAGATGTTCTCATGAGACATATCAAGTGGTTTATAAAGTATAAGAAACAGGGGTGTGTTTGTGAATGAATGACTTGTGTATGTCGTGGTATTATGTTTATTGCAGGGGGGCGGCCTGCCTCAGGGCAGGCCTGCCTGGAGACACAGGGTCTGAGGAGGCCATGTGAGCGATGGCCCCTGGGCGTGGGATACCTTTTGAAGTGTACATGCTGTTTGGCACCTTGGCCGTTTGCGCCCGTCACAGCCCCCCATGCCAGCGCTCATCCCCGGGTAGCGAACCGCCTTTGATAGAGGGGGTGGGATGGATGGGCCTGGGGCGGGCAGATAAGGCACATGAAGACTGCTGAATGGAGCCAAACTTATGTGGATTGCAGGGGGGCGGCCTGGCTCAGGGGATGCCTGCCTGGAGACACAGGGTCTGAGGAGGCCATGTGAGTGATGGCCCCTGGGCGTGGGATACCTTTTGAAGTGTACATGCTGTTTGGCACCTTGGCCGTTTGCGCCCGTCCCTTGCCCCTATGTGATGTTAAAGGACAAGGGGCATCCATTTTGTACCCCCTTTCCACTCCATTTTGGTGACCAGGCCTCACTGCGATAGTACAGCACGCAGAGCACATGGCCCACAGCCTTGTTCCCACTCTGACTGGAAAACTCCAGAGGTATTTGCAACAGCTAATAAATGTAACACATCACTCTCTGAGATCACGGTCCTGCATGTGAACCGGCTTGAACCATGCACATGGCTCGTTCATCTCCACAAACGTGTCCTTGCCCACGCACCCTCGCCAGTGGAAAGTAACTGCCATTCTGACCCTGTGTCCCTGCAAGGTATTCTCTTCATGTGCCAGACCACTGACCACGCCATGATGGCCACCTAGCAGATACCCAACTAACATTAGACCCCTGCTGCAGTATATCGTTGCCTATCAATAACAAATGCCACATATTGGAGATTCTTGTGAGCACAGATCCACACTTCAAACACTGTAATATAGTGGTCAAGACCCTTGACCTAAGGCCTGTATAATCCAATGTTCATTGATAGTATTGACATATGTGTGACTTTTATAGAGACATAACCGACTGAAAGACTTTGAACAAGTGTTATTTGGTGCATGCATTATTGATAATATATTTGGTGATCTTAGATAGTGACCACCCCGCTTCACAGCGACCTGAACTTCACCCATTTCGAGCACAGGTGTCTGACGTCCATCCTTGAATGGAGACACACTTGATTGATTTAAAAAATCGAAACAACCGTTGTTAAAATATATGTGGTGTTTTATTTTATAGCTTATTTTGATGACACAAAAATACAAAAGTTTACAGATTGTACAGTTCAGGTTGCAGCACAGCGAGAGAAAATCCCCTGTACTGACCGCTGTCACTCGGGAATGTTTCTCTTATGGCACGAACGGCACAGGCGGGTATCGCTCTTCGAACGCGGTATCCAAGCCTCCCGTGAAGCCACCATGTAAAGGAACGATAGGCCACCAGCCACCAGCCTGTACCAATGGAAAGGAATGAAACAAACTGTTTTTTAAATGACCAAGATAAGTTTAATAAACGTTTGTTGTCAATGACAATTCTTGTAACTAATGGCATTCTGCTCGGACAAATGCTATCTAGACACTGCACACTATTGAACGACTTTCATGCGTTACAATGATATGTATATTTAATTTTGGATATAGTAGAAGACCATGAAATAGTAGTGGCATGACAAGCAGAGTATACTTACTCGTTACTCAGATTACGAGGACGAACAGTTGCGCGAATTTCGTGCATAAGCACCATCATTATCCTCAACACGGACCGCGTGAGGCAAGCTGCCCTGAAGTCTGGCAGCTCGTTGATGCATTGTGGTCGTGGCTCGCCTTCCGAAATGTAGGCCACACATCCCGAGTTTTCACAGCAGCAGCAGTTCTCCTCCTTGGTCGGCATTAGCTCGCACCGATTGCATGTGCACCAGTTGGAAACACAGTCCATGCGACTAGGTCCAGTGTCTTCATCCGTTGATTCGTCCTGCCAACTGCTGTCCGAAGCCCCTTTGTTTTCGCTTGTTTCCCTTTCCAGTAGTTCCTCCTCGGTATACTCGGGCATTATTGTATCCATTGTGTGTTGCACAAACTAAAATAATTGATAGCAGTGGTACACGGGCTACAAGCAACGAAGGTAGCTGACCAGAGCACAGAAACGAGTCACAGAATACTCAAAGTAACACAGAGAGAGGAATGGAATTGAAAATCTGCTGCTGTGTGTTGTGAAATGGTCTGTTTATACTTATTGAGGAAAGATGCGCCCTGCCATTTCCATGGTGACACGTCATTAGCTGAAGCGCAGCGAATGTTGACACGAGACGTGCTTTGGCGTTGTGAAATGGGCGGTACGCGTCTGCTGATGACAGGCTCAGGGGCGGGGGATATGATTTAGTGCCGCAAAAGCAGGTCAGCCAGGGCGATGGGGGAAATGATAGGATTATCACAAAATGGCAGCTCCCTGGTGCCTGTTTTCGCGTGCGTTTAATGGACGAAAACTTTTGACCGAACCATTCCTTTAACACCATTCTAGTTATTGTGGATCTTTTTTCCAAGATGGCCCACTTTATTCCTCTAAAGGAGTATGCATATAATAAGTCTGTACATTCAGGAACCGGACAAAGCCCCTTTTGTACCATATATGGACATCACCATCGAACCTCAGAACTAGATTCGCCTCAGCATTTAGAAATGCCTGCAGTTAGTCATTTGCATTGATCTATTACACAAGCCTTTAAAGAGGCAACAGAACATTTGAAACAAGCAAAAGAGAATATAAGAAAAATGCTGATTAACATAGAAGCGAAACTCCACAATACCAGATTGGGGATCAAGTTTGGCTGGCTACAAAACACATACCTCTGAAGGGAACTCAGACTTTTAACCCTAGATATTTGGGACCTTACACTATTAAGGCCATTATCAACCAGGTAGCCGTCAAATTGGAATTACCCTCTAATATGCGCATTCATCCTGTCTTTCATGTTTGACTTTTAAAACCAGTTCAACCAGGAACAAGATTAACCAAACCACCCGACCCCATCTTGATAGATGGAGCACCTCAATTTGAGGTAAAAAATATCCTGGACTCCAAGATGGTTAAATCAAAACTTTTTTATTTAATTGATTGGAAGGGCTACGGACCACAAGAAAGGTCATGGGAACCTAGTGACCACGTCCATGCACCTCAGTTGGTGAAAAGATTCCATCGGAACTTCCCAGACAAACCAGGGCCCAGGGGAAGAACAACTTTAGGAGGGGCCTTGGGGTGAGTGCTGTCATGATGCCTACCCCCAGGCATCCGGACCAAGCCCATCAGCCCCGGGAGCAGGCATCTAGACATTTAGTAAAACCTCAGCAGCCCCGGCTAGGGGCTATCTGGGTTCAGTCCTGGCGCCTTAGGCGCCAGGCTCATAGTCATTACTTACCTCAGGCAGACCATGCTGCAAATGACTCCAATCCAACATGAAGCCTGAAAGGGACTATTTTTCTACAGGGACTATTTTTTACTTGGGTGTGGTTCTAGGGACTTCTTACCTGGAACTACTTTTGAGGCTATTTAAACCACGCCCGACCAGCAACATACACTTCGCGTTATTCTGCATCCAGCAGCGTAACGCTCACCGTGCCTGCAGCCTGCATCCAGTCTTCTGCCACACCCGCCTCAAATCCAGAGCTCCTAAAACAAAGAGGAAAGAAAGGGACAAGGTTAGAAAAAAAACTTATTTCTATTCCACACCTGATTCTGAATCCATCTCGTCTCCGGACCTGTAAAGAACATCATTTCTGCACGCGCCGCACCTCCAGCTGCAGCGCCGCGCCATACTCACCAGTCTTCACAGCAACCTTCGGGTCGGCGCTGTCTCCATCATTTCTTCGCCGAACTTCGGCACCTAGGAGACAAAAGAAAACCACAAGGTGAGCCGAGGGAACCAACAAATATAATTCTTACCACCATAGACTTACCTGATTTACCACCGGAGGTATCTTTTTGTGACTCTCCTTATTTTCACGTGCCGCATCTGTAAAGAGAGACAAAACAACACGTTTTCCACGTGCAACATTTACTGGACAGTGCCGGGTAATACAGACTCTTACCTGAGCGCCACCAGCTGCCACAAGAGAATCTTTTCTCGAGCCAGCTGAAAGACAAGAAAGGAAGGGGGGAACAAGAGTGAACATCGGACATGTTGAACTCTATGAACTTAATACTTACTGGTCCTCACCAGGAACCTTAGAGTCAATACTCTCCGGAACTCTCCCAAGCCTTCAAACCAGTGAAGTAACTGGAATCGACGCGCCCCTGCAAATCCACGCAGGATGGAGAGCTCATCTTTCAAGAATATAAGGTGAGATTTCTGTGAGGGCATTTCGGAGGTGATTAGTTGGGGAGGACTGTGGGGGTGCCATCACTTGAATCCACAAGTGGCTAAATCCATCTCTCCACTTGCAGGAGAATATTTCTACGGGTTAAGCAGACAAGATTAGGAGGGCAGATCCAGTCAGTCATCGTTGCACTACGCATCACGTGGGTGGAGACCGCAGCTGTCTGGGTCCGACTGACACCCCTGTGGGAGCCAGGTGAGCGTAACAACAACCAAGGACAAGTTAACAAGAGATGACTTCAGTTGGGTACCTTCCTTCACTCTGGCCTCCTCACTTACGATCGCCAGATCATTCACAGGTTTATGACATACCCCAAATGAAAATATTCCCTTGTTCACCACTTTGACCTCCTCACTTGCAGCCACTAAATCATCCAAGGGTTTGTAACATAACCTGAATAAGGGTTTCCCCTTGTTTGCCGCTATAGGCTGATCTGGTCAATCTTTGCAGCCATCATGTTTCACTATCTCCAAAGCCTCATCATGCTTATTGTTGGTTATTTTTAAAAATCGTCTTGGCTTTACTCGTAATTTATTAATTTTCTTCTTTTTAGTGAGATCAGCTTTTCTACTATTAAGAGAAACATCTGGCAATGTTCTTGTTAAGGCATCAATTAGCTCAGGTTGGCTTCCTACATTATTAGAGTCATCTTCAGATGTTACAACATTTGAGCCGGACGCTGTATTCTTCAAGTCCTTACTATTAGAGTCAATCTGTAGTTCCGACTCCTACTCTAAGCTCCCATTTGTTACAACTTTGCATTTCCCAAAAACAAAGTGATTGGACTGCACTTGTCTTTGGTTGCCAGTGATAATCAGGTAATCAGTTTGTGACTCTGAATCTTTTGTACTACAGTGCCTAAAGATCTCAAATTGTGGTTCACAGGTTCTAGGATTGGTCACATCCTCTCTTTCAGTAAATTTATCTGTTAATTTAGTCAACAGTATCGTCTGATGATTAATTTTTGCATCCATGGCTTCATATAATTTAGCCAAAGATAGTATGGCCGAGTTCATTGTCAAAAGGGTTGAGCTCATTTCACCCTGTACAACACTTTCCTCCAAGTGAGTATTACTACGTCCCATAACAATATGTCCTTCCCAAGATTTTTTTACTTGTCTTGGAGTGCGTAGGACAAATGACGAGGGATTTATAGGGAGGTATTTGTCAGAGCCTAGTGAGGAGTCATGAGCAGTCCGAGGACTCTTATTTGTCAAAATTTGAGAATCACATACTCCATCAGACACCTTCATTGGTACCTGATTGCTTGAGTTTTGCATCCTAATTGGTGACAAATCATCAACCTGCATGAGATCACCTGTGTTAGAATGCACAAAAACCACTTCTTCTTCACTTGAGGACATCCCAGACTGGTTCATAAAATTGAGAGCATCCTCATCTGCTTGACCAGTTATGTGGGTGTTCTAATAGGCCTCCCTTAATCTGTGTTGAGCAGCTATAGTACAGACTTCAGGGGACTTTTCAACAATTGTACTGAGTCTGTTGCCTAAATCTTGAATATCGTTCTCACAGTGTTTGCTTTCATTTTCCATTGTAATGTCTGAAATCATGCATACACCTTTTATGCACTCAATTATTGGGGCATTATTTTTGGTAGCAGCGACTTCAAAGTGCAAGCGGGTATTTAAATTGTGGAGATTAGCAAGTTTATTGGACATCACTTTGACTGGGAGCATTTCACTTCCTCTAGTATCAGTGGCAGCCCCCAAATTGCAATATTTACGAATATCGCATCCTCTGGTAAGCAAAGGACTTTTGGCTTTATTTGCCATTTTCTTGTTGACCATGTGGATTACAGATTGTTTCTTTTGCTGCCTTGATGGAGTGACCGGGGCATCAACCACAGAAGTGTGAGTTACTCTTGTTCCATCTTTGACTAGTGTTAAGTTTATTGCTGGCATTCCTGTCTTCAGTGTGAATGGCATGATTTCACTTGCTAGAAGTATAGTTAATAGTTGATTAAAAACTTATTAATGTTAAAAGGAGCTCCTCAGACGAAATATGCTTTGTTCTACACAAATAATAAAAAATAGTATGTATAGAGTGAGTGGATAGGCAAGCAATATGCTTAAAATTTATATAACAATTAATACTTATCAAAATTCACAAGTTCATGGAGAATGTATATATGATATATTACAACTGCTTCAAAATCACCCGATGGCTTGAGAAGCAGGCTTAATCCATCTCTCCTCCCCATCTCTCGTCCCCAATGACAGATTAAATGCAACAGTAGTCCAAACATATACTTCTACAGTTACTGAACCAGCAATTTGCCTATTTACCTCCAAGAACCAGTGCCACCCAGAGCCAAACAGCAGCAAAACAGCTCTTCACATATAAAATGCAGTGCCCTTTACTCCGCAGTCGGGCTTAACGCCGCAAAGGTGGCTGGGGCGGGTTTTTCAAGCAGGATAATGTCACGTGACAGCTCACGTGACCACTGCTAAGCCCCTCTTCTTCCAGGAAGTGGGAATGAGCCGGCAAGAGTCCCAGGAGACTCGCAGTGCCGATGACAAGTGGTTCAGGAGACAAACGTTTTTGCTAATTTCCTTTCAGCAGCAAACACGCCACTCAGGCGGCTGGGGTGGGTTTTTCAAGCAGGATAATGTCACGTGACAGCTCACATGACTGCCGCTAAGCCCCTCCTCCTCCAGGAAGTGGGAACGAGCCGGCAAGAGTCCCAGGAGACTCGCAGTGTCGATGACAAGTGGTTCAGGAGACAAACGTTTTTGCTAATTTCCTTTCAGCAGCATACACACAGGCTTCTCTTATCACCAGACCCTATGGTTCTCCATTCTCTGTTCTTGGCAGAAGCTGCTTGTTCCCATCAGAGAAAAGGGCCCTAACAATGCTGCGCTGCCCCCTTGTCACGTGAGTTGCACGCTACATTCAGCAAATGCCATTTGTTTATTAATAATGTCAGTTATAGGTTTAACCCACTGAGGATCCTTCTCCACCCTTACGGTAGGAGTTTTCAACTGCACCCACCTGTCCTTACAATTGATGGTCTTATCCTGATACTGCACCACAGGAACTCCTCGACCCTTATCCAACGCAATATTAAGTTTGCAATCAGACTGAAATGTCAGCATACGAGATGAAGACTCCTTCCGGGCTTCAAGAGCTGGTTTCCCTGGTCCACAACAGTTTGGATAAAATGTCCACTGTTTCTTTAAGTTTACCAACCTCCATCATTAGCTCATTAGTCATTCTCTAGTCACAATTGCACTCAGAACATACGTGTTCAGACAATGCCCTTGGGTTCATAGTCACTGCAGTTCTCTTTTAGGGATTTGGGGCTTCAACACTGTAATTTAGTTGTGTGTTCTCAGGTTCAAACTTTCTGTCCCCTCCACCCCTGCCAACATTGTCCACAAATTCCCAGTATCCGACGGGGATTCAGCCTCCATAAGAGAAAATCTATTCTGCAGAGGGAATTCTGGGACAATAATAACAACTTTGTGGGTACCAATATCTATAAAACCCTAATCTGGCCCCTTGTCAATAGCCCTTTCAACTTTTACAAGGCTTGGGACTCTCCAAGCTAACTTTAATAATTTGCATGTGTGGTTAAGTCAATATAAGGTGTCGCACAATGGGAAAAAGAAGGAGAAGGCTTGGCTGAAATAATCTGGGTGGAACTGTTAACCAGCAGGAAAGAGACAGAGGTTGTGATCTTTGCAGGGAGAGCCAAATGGAGGGATGAATGATGGTGGATATCCATGACTGAAGCACCAGACCAGACCCCTGTTTTGGAGAGGGTCCAGAAATACTGACGTCTTTCCTGAGCACCAAATGTAGAATACATTCTATGTAAGTAATTTGTCTAACAGAACCAAGTGTGTTGGAGATCTCTTTGAGTTAATACCTTCCCCTTAATAAGTGGGTGGGGGCAAACTGAGTAGACCTTATCATTTTATTAAACAATAATTGAATTCATTCCCATATACATAAATTACACAGGGCAATTCTGTTGATTTACGAAATCAACAACATTGTTCCAGTGTGGAAAGAAATATAGCCTGTAAAATAATTGGGTACTCCTATTTATTTTGGCCAACCCCAAAATTCCCTAAAGAGAGAGGAGTATTATAAATGACATTCCTAACTGTTCAGCATTCCTCAGAACTTGCCTTTAAGCAGAGGGGAGCTGAATATAAACTGAATGTCTGGGTTTTTGGTGTTGGGGCAGAAAGGTGTCTTGCTAAATATTAAATAAAGTGTAGTCCCTAATTGAAATGTACACTCTCTACATAGTGTGTGAAGGTGACCCCTGACTCCGGGTAGGAGAGATTCTGCATTGCATAGAGGTGAAGGAAGAAGAATTCTATAAACCAAAAGCATTATCAAAAGTCTGTTGTGTTTTCCAAACTGCTTGCAATTCCAAGTGTGCAGGAAAATATACAAAGTGCTGCATGGGTGGAATGGTTATTGAAAATAGAAAAATGTTGCATTTGATTTAAATGTAACCTTCATCAAGCATTGCCAATGCTCATGTTCTTGTAATGTTCCAATGTACTGTCTAATTTTGACACTAAGGGATGTTTGTGTGTGATAGAAGGTTTGAACTGTATATTTGACCTGTGTTCTATTTCCATGAGACCCACAAGTGAAAGAACACATCTGGTGTATATTAAGATTTTTTTCTTAATGTTATTCCCAAAAAGTGAGTTTTTTTTATTTGGTTTTGTTTTGTGCCATAGAGAAAGTGGCACATGTAGTGATATTTATTTTTTACCTATTCAGTGGCCATATTGATTAATAAATATATATACTTTTGATACACTGGCCTGGTTCTTGGCTTATCTGTGGCAAAGGGGAAAGGATCTACGTGACTCTTTTTGAGTCATAGACAGGTCTAGAGTGGACACCATAGTATATCAGGTAGCGCTTTTCATTGGGGAGGGTTAGGAAATCCCCATGTTACCGGTTGCCCCTATATATATATATATCAGAACTTGTTATCAAGTATGTTGATGATGATAAAAGCAAATAAGTTAATGTGATTATGCAGCTATCCATATGTCAATAGTGCAATAGTAATTGCAAACTCTTCTTTTGACCTATGAGGTGTTTTGAATTAATGAATAAGATATAATACCTGGAGCTACAATTATTCATCCTTGATGTAGTACACACTTCTACACCAGCTGCATCCAAGTATAATGTTCTCCCTTTGAGGTGATGGATGTGACTTTGCCCATGAGATCTCTGGTTCCTGAATCTGTGCAGATGAACTCAAGCTCACCTCTATGTAGGTCATCACCTAAAGCCACATATTCCAATAGCATTTTGGAGCACTGTTTAAAGGAAGAGAAACTTTTCACCAAAGTCATTAAAAGTAAAGGAAAACAAGATGAAACTACTCAGAAATTGAGGGACTTCATATGGACCTTTGAAAGGTAATATTATAGCATTGTAATCGCTGTTTATGTTATGTTAAGTCATTTAGCTTTTCTGCAAATATAGAACTTCCCTGAACCACACTTCTAAGATGTCATTCCTTGTCAGTATAGTTTGCTGATGTTAAGTTGGAACATTTTTGCCGCTGAAATGTCATTTTTGACAGTTGTATGCACTATTTACACTATGCTATGTTACGTTACTTTTCTTTCAAATTATGTCACTGACTATGTTATGTTCTGTTAGCTGTAATTTGTGTAACTTCTGTAGGGAAGGCATGGTATCACAAGTATTTACACTGACACAATGGATACCATTTGCAAAACCTTTATTGATAATGTTGGTGTTGGAGGAACTCCTATTCTGCCCTCTAACTAAGATGGGAGTAGTCTCTACCATCAAATGATAAACAAAACAGACCTAGTGGAGTCTTTCAAATCAAAATGGTCTATACTAACAAAACCCTAATGCCTGCCCTATCTCTTGTACAAAAAAATTATAAAAAGAATAACATGAATGCAAAAGGAAAAGTCAGTGTTCAAATGATAATGTGGCTGAACCAGCTCTCCTACCCACGTTAGGCCTCACAAGGTAAGGCGAACCTTGTAGTCTTGATGACACACTCTGGCTCAGCTTCCAACACAGTAAACACTTCACAGCCGTGGATCAAGCATTGCCTGGCCTTCCTAGATTAAAGTTCCATTCTCTGGCTTTCAAAATAATGTTTCAACCAAAACATTTACAAAGGTCCCCCTCTGATGGGCTCAGACCTTTCACCACACAGTTCTGATTGGTCCCCCTCTTTTGGGCTCAGACCTTTCACGATATAGTTCACAAAAAGTTGCAAAGGGGCTCCCTTACCCAAGCTTAATATATATCAGGTCTCTTTCAATCGGGCTCGGACCACTTTCGGATGTTGAAGTTTTTTGAATGTGCGTGGCTTTCTTTATAGACCACTGCAGGACCCCTTTGATTCAATGTTCACTATTTACTTGCACTCTTGTATTTTGTTCGCCCTTTAGCTTCAAACAATGCACCTTACACTGAGACTTTCGAATGGCCTACTTCCTTTCACTGGACCACTCTGTTACTTAGTGTTGCTCATCTTGCAGCTGTATTTCACTTTAAAGTTCATTCACAGGTCTGCCTTTCTTCACAGTTCATCAACATGCGTGCAGCCTTTACTTGTGATATGATGTTGCTGCTTCATTCACTTTAACACACACCGGTCTCTCTGGTCGCTTGGCAATTCACAGGCTTTGTACGCTTCTTTTTTGTTTGGCGCTTTCCGGTTTTCTTGTCAAGGTTAGTACCACAGGCTTGACCTCGCCCCCACAACTCTGCTGTTCACCTGGCACGGTCGCTTGTGCCCTTGAAACACAATGCAATCTTCACTAGTGCGATCTGGCCGTCTCCACACATCTCTCATGGCCTGTTGGAGGCAACAACCTCCAATAGGGAAGCCTTGAAGTTTTTGGCCTGCTACCCTCGTCCCTTGGTCTGTTGCTCTGCTCTAGTGGGTGTGCCTTCATCATGGAGGATCTGCTCGTAGGCAACACCTAAAGCCTTCCTCAGAGTGTGGCTTTAGGTGTTGCCTTTTATTCATGTCAGAAGAGCTAATTGGTATCAAGTGTATGCACTTAGGGTAAAGTTCCTGACTTTGCCTGACCCGATTAATCGGACATGTCCAGTATGATGTGAGAGAGTTAGTCTGGTTACTCTCAGTCACCCTCTTACTCACACCAATGTTTGTTTAAAAAGGGTAGGATGGGATTTTGGAAAATTCTGAAAAATAGGGTGGGGTAGATGAACAAAAAAGGGGGGAATACCACTTCTCACCATTGGCTATCTCACCCCCATTCCCTGAAGACCTCTCACCGAGGTGATCCTCCCGCACTGGGTCCACCCTCAGGGTCTGGATCTAAAGGTGATGGCCGTGCCCCGGCCACCTGAGAGAGAGAGATCCCTGAGGACTAGCGGGTGAGATACCCTCTGGTTTCTCACACGTCCAACTGCCATTGCAGTGGCCTATAATCACTTTACTGTAGTCTGTGCATGCATGGTAAATAGTACATTGCCTGAGATGTGGTGGGAGTCTGCAAACCCCACTCTTTGTTGTAAGGAAGGTGATAAGGTTTCTGGGAGGCATTAACATTTGGCTCAGAGAAAGGGCTCTCTGAGATTTGGAAACCCAAGGTACTCATATAACCTTTCTAGTATGCTAGTTGGCAGGTTGAGAGCCATCTCAAACCACACCCTATAATGCGCAGGTGGTGTAAATGGCAATAGAGGCATTCATCAGCGATGAGTTCAGTGGCCATTTCACCACATTTCTTCTCCCCAACGTATACCATAGTGTCTCCCAAAATCCTCAAACTCTTCTCACACAGTGCACACAGATATATGTCATTAATGAATACCCTCTCACACTCTCCCCAACCACGCAACCAGCTGCTTATGGAGCACCATACCTTTGGTTTTATAATGATATTCAAACCCTCTATAATGATATTCAAACCCTCTGGGGTTCTTCTCAGGGAGGTAGATGAGCTGAGGAGCAGTAATGCTAAAATGTGGAGAATGGAATCCCTGAAGTTTCAACAAAGCGGGGTGCACTGTCAGTGGAAAGGAGGAGTGAAACAGATTGGAAGATGAAATGGCAGTGTCAAACTCCAGTAGAATAGCTGGAAGTGCTTGCTTTCAGTGCAAATTAATGTCTGAAAGTCCTTGCCCTGAATGCACAACAGTTAAAAATCCTCAATGGGGCATTTTTGTGTGGCACCATATTTCAAGGTGACACTGTGTTTAGCATGGCATGGCCAGGGAAAGATCTCGACTGCCAAGAAAATTATGCTGCCATGAGGTAGGAGAGGCAGCATGTGATGGCGAGAGCAAGGTAGCTCAGTGCTGTCCAAGGGGGCAGAGATACAGGTGAGGAGCAAAACATGGATCAAGGGCAAAACTCAAATAACGGGACAGGCGAGCTGTGGAGAGGTGAGAAGGTGCGCAGGACACCCCCACATGATGGAGAAAGGTGAACTGTACTCAGGAATGCCATTTCACCAAAATTCCAGGGGTAGTGAAAGTGACATCACGTAACCCTTGACTTCTGATAACGTCACAGAAAGTGATGTCTTTTGACCTCGCCCCCAAGTGAAATCACAGGAAGTGATGACACATGACCTCCAGATGCATCTAACCCCCGTTTTTCCAGGCACTCTCATTTCAGCCATCATTTCAGCCATATTCACTCACCCATAAACCTCTCACGTCCATTTGCACTGCATTCTACACACAGGAACACAGGAACACACTCACACACCCTGAACATTGAAACACACATTGTCACATTCCTGCTCATTAACCCACCACTCACTGAACCATGCACCTTCTCTTACATCCACTCTCACTGCATTCTCTATACAGGCACATACTGTAAGAGGATTCAATTCAACACTACAGCTAAGTCAATGCCTAGTCTGGGATACTGAATGGAAACCCTTATTGATATATCTTTACGTCCAGTTCATGCGTTCTGGATGACTACCCCTATATAACACCCCTCTCTTGGAATCCCCCTGACCACACTGAGCCAAGAAGTAGTTCTGTTTTGCAAGTTTAAAAGGTGTATTTGATAATTTAAACAATAGATATATATATCACACTTTATAATAAATTAATAATTGAATATCACACTGAGCAGTAATCAATAATGGATAGTCCGGCACTAGCACACTTCTTTATAATCAATGATGAGTGGTTAAAGGATGGATAAGATAGCAACAATACTTTTATGGTTTCAAATGGATGCAATGTGGAATGAAATGCAGTACAGAAAATAACTTGATAGGATTTCAGCAAAAGACAATGTAATCACTTTCTTGGACAATTCACCCCCCCCGCCCCCCTTAATGCAATGTAAGGAGATGAATAGAATGGGACTCAGTTCTTAGGAATGCAATGAAAATAGAATTCAGTTCAATTCCCCCCCAGCAGCTTATACAACAGATAGGAGTTTTGAAACACAGGCAAAATGCTTTGAATATGGTGACAATGCAGTGAGAAATATGCTGAAAATGGTTTTAATTCCCTTTTGGAGGTTCAGGGTGAGTGAAATATACTTGGGATGAGTTCAGGCTCACTTTAGCAAGGATCTAGGAGTAACTAGCAGGTTAAACGAATTTTTGGCAAAGGAAAGCAATGAAGCTGCTGTTTTCACACGTGGCTGGATTTTTAACCAAATTGTAAATCGCGGTAAAATTCGCGAGTGCGAGAATCGTGATTATGGCAGAAGTATACGAGAAGCTGAGATTCTGAGCTTTCAGAGGAAAGTTAAACCAAGTTCCTAGCCCAAACGGTTCCAGAGATACGGACGATTAAATAAAGGTAGTTTTTCGGATTTGAAATTTTAAAAGTTCAAAGCGACAGGTTACAGCTTGCAGCTAGAAAATGACAGGTGACAGCTTTGCAAATGACAGGTGACAGTTAGGAGGCAGTTCTGGTTAGATTAAAATAGATTGAATTATATTATTTTAACTAAGAGATTGGTTCTGCACAGTTCTGCTAGCTACTCACAATATATTTAGAAATAGGCCTTGCCACGGATCTGGTCAACAGGTTTTCTTCACTCGCCACGGACGGTTTCTGCGCACAGCGTCTGGTTCAGCTCTACTCTGCTGGTCTGGGTCTCTGGTTCTGATCAGGTCTGTGGGTCCGGATACAGCGGTCTCCGGTTCAGCTGGTCTCTCTCTGGATACAACACTGCTCCCTGGCAAATGGCCAGAGTTCTTGCAAAGAATTCAAACAGCTCGCCTGGCTGTGAATAGTGGCAATGATTTGAGGCCTGCTAAAGAGGGATTTAGCTTGTAGTTGACCTCTCTGCTACAAATTCTGAAGTAAAGTCTTGGTCTCTGAAGGTGGATAGATTGAAGTCTCTGTGTTGGCTCTCTGGAGGTTGATGGAGGTAAAGTATGGATTTTCCCGGCAGAGCGTCCCGCAGCAGATGGAATAGAATCTCCCTATCCTGACTGTCTGCTTTTATGTGTTTTGAAAGTGGGAGGAGAGGCTAGCTTTCTAGGCCCTACCCCTCTCCACTTGTCATTGGCCACTTCCTCCTCTTCCCCTTGATTGGGGGAATGAAATGAAGTGTCATCATGATGAGGTCTGTTTATGATACAGAGAACCCACCCCTGTCAACTTTACACACAATCTATATTTGACCTAAAGACATATTTCATAGATACACAGTGGTTTGAAATTACATGCACCCATCACATATCACATGAGGTAGCCCCTGTTCCAATTCTGCTCTTCCTGGGGGCTTGCATTCAGAAATGGCAACCTTTGGTGCTTTTTAGTGGGTTTTGCAACATCGGATTTTTCTCCAGATTTATACACATGTACACGGCCTGTCCATACATACTCCAGTAAATTACCATGTCTCTAGCTTAAACACAGAGTCTGTAGTATACATAAATAGCAGGGTGTTGCCCCAGAACATCACACAAATTGGAGTTTGGGCTTGAATCGAAGGTACATTTTTTAAATGAAGGCTCTCAAAGTTATACATTCCTATCATTTGATTACAAAGAGTTATCAGTGTTTCTGTAAAATATATATTTTGCTTTCAATTCAGTTCTCAGAGTATTGGAGTCCGCCTCCAAGACTTGGGTGGGTCAGTGATCACATGTGTCTTCTGGCAGGCAGGTCTTTGTTGACAGGAAACAGTCAAAATCAACATATTCTATTCAAGTGCAATAGCCTATTGTGTGGTCTCCAGGAGGTTGAGGTCAGCAGACCAGGGGGTCACTTTGCATTTGGTTATTATGACCATGTGATATCCTGGGCTGTGGTGTGAATCTCGTGAGGTGAGAGGGTTTCGCAGGCTTCTGGCCTCTGGGAACATCAGGTGGCTAATTTTTAATTAAAATGCAGCCTTTGAAGTCAGCTGAGTCAAATCCCTTTGTCAGCAACTGCACTTAGTTCTCCTGTCAGAGTTTAGACCGCTAGCGCCGCCTTGAGGATTTTGTTGGTACTGCCATTCACCAATCAGTCACTCATTCATACACCTTCTCTAACATCCACTCTCACTGCATTATCTAAACAGGCACACACACACCCAGGGCATTCAAACACACACACTATCACATTGTCTCTCATTCACCCACCACTCACTGACCCAAAGCACATACATACCTCTGACATGCGGGGGGAGACACAGGTCTCGCCCAAAAAGAAGTCATATTGTGTTAAAACAGCATCCTACCCAGATTGACAATGTATGTGCGAGAGAAGGGGGGAGACATACCGTGTGAAAAGTGTGGCATAAGAAATGGGTTTGTTAAAGTAACACTCGAAAGATGGAGAGAGAAATGAATTGCCCTTTAGACTGTTAATGGTTGGAATGCTACACAAAAAGAAAGGTAAATTATGAATTATTTGACACAGTGAGTAATTTAAATATACTTACACAAAGTAATTATTATAAGCTTTAGCATCACAATGAAGCACTTTATCTGGAATATGCCACTTGCAGAAACCCTGCTCAGAGTAGTATCTGTAGCAATCAGTGCGAATAAAGTAGGAGGGTCGGAGAATATTCGCGTTAGAAACGATGGCGCAGAATACATGGCAGCCTCAAGCTAAGCCCACAGTAACATGATCTGGTCCACTAGTGCGAGCCAGGGCTCCAGCTGATGCTTTAGCAGAGTGCTGTGGTTACCTATGGTGACTTTAACTTTTTAACTTTATGTTTGCTCCCCTGAAAGGTCGATGCTCCGACAAAACGTGTTACTCTAGACTCTTAAATTGAGCCTCGACTCCCTTCTTCGCGCAGGTCCCTAATAAGAACTTGCAGTGCTCTGATTGGTGTGTTGCTTGGTGTGCTTGAGGTACTTGTTGTATGCATTATTTATTTTAAGCAATCCATTAATGCCAACGAAATGCCATTTCAAACCCCCAACTATATGATGGCTTATAGTATTAACAGCCTTATGATTCTTTTTTTTTTCTCTAGTCAATTATGAGGTTAATTATCATTGGAGCTGTGACTTGTAGGAATCCTTCTGTTAAAGCCACTCTGCTCTCAGAACATGTCAGCCGCTCTCTGATTACACAAGCCACTTCATGATAAATAGACCACTTTGGTCACTGATGTGAATTGCATAATGAGGAGGACAGTAAAGGGGCTGTACCTATTGCTTGATTCTAGTTGAAAGTTCTACAGCGTTTCCTCTATAAACACGATAAGAAGGAGTAGCATGGGATTCAATGTGCGTATTATTTGGAGATTTAACCCTCGTGTCTGGCCATTGGTCGGCCCGGTCACAAGGCGGGCGGGGGAGGAGGGGCGGTGTGGGGGGTAATAGAAAAAAAATCGATTCCTATCGCTGGTTAAGAGAAGGCCAACGCTGTAATGTGGGGGGAGAGAAAGGCTGTGAATTTGCATATATATTATATTATAGTAATTTCATCGGACTGGTCGCCTCAGTAGATTGAGAATGTTTAATTTACACTAATATTGTTTCAAGGAAAATGAAGACGACAAGCGCATGCACACAGCCACTATGCTAAATGCGGTAGCCGAAGAAAGATGGGTCGATTACTTCACGACTGAATTTGACGAAGTGCCAGGAAATAAGGAAGAAACGACTTCCACCCAGGAAACCCCGTGGGTTGATCTATCCGAGATCCAAGACATTGAAACCGCAATACGAAAGTTGAAAACCTCCAGAGCCCCAGGCCCGGACGGGCTGACCAATGCAGACTTGAAATCAGCTCCAGCGGAATGGGCTGAGTGGATCGGAAAGATATTCGCACTATGCGCCAGAACAAAGATGGTACCAGATTCCTGGTTAAAGGCAGTCATAGTTCCTATCTATAAGAAGGGCCCCAGACAAGAACCAGCAAGCTATAGGCCCATAGCTTTGCTAGACATCTTGGGCAAATTATTTGCCACTCGCCTCTTGGAACATTTTCGAGTCTGGGAGAAAATCAGTCCGGCACGAGATCAACTCCAAACCGGATTCCAAAAAAAGGGTTCGACAACAATCAACCTCATGGTGCTGAATATTCTGAAAGCAAGAGTCAAAGAAGGAGCACCGAAGATCTTTTTGGCTTTCGTCGGCCTCTCCAAAGCCTTCGACATGATCGACCGCAACATCCTGTGGACAAAGTTACAAGGGTGGCAATGTCCGGGATCAATTTTGGAACCAATAATGGCCCTCAACAAGGACACCACTATGAGAGTAAAACTAAACCACCAAGGTGCACTGTCAGGAGAAATTCAGGTGAAAAGAGGAGTTAAACAAGGATGTCCGCTGGCTCCAGCCTTGTTTATAGCCTTTCTAGGCGATTACAAAGACACTGAAGCAAAAACGCGCGCCTTTCCCCCCAAGATCGGGAAAATGGAAATTCCACGTCTATTATATGCAGACGACGTCATCCTGGTCG
Source organism: Ambystoma mexicanum (assembly GCF_040938575.1). NCBI lineage: Eukaryota > Metazoa > Chordata > Amphibia > Caudata > Ambystomatidae > Ambystoma > Ambystoma mexicanum. The sequence continues at coordinate 458,480,725 of NC_090928.1, forward strand.
ACCAGACCAAAGTGGGCCTTCAAAGGAAACTACGTAACCTCGAAATCTACATCGAGAAAAACCACCTGGCGATCAACAAGACCAAGACAAAAATCATGGTAATGGAGAAAGCAACTAGCAAACGAACTGCTAACCTAAACTTTTACCTGGACAACACAAAAATTGAAATTGTCAAGTCTTTCAAATACTTGGGGATAGTGTTGGACAATTCCAAAATGGAAAACAGCCTTTTAAATCAGATATGGGAAAAAGCAAAATGTCTTACAGCCCAAACCAGAGCCATTGACCGTAAATTCGGTAAATTCTCTTTGCTTCCAGCGATTACATTCTACAAAGCCAAAGTGGTGCCGGCACTAATATATGGAACCGAGACCTCCCTCTACCTCCCTCGCAATACCTGGACCAGGCTGGAAGGGCACATATGGAAGGCAGTTTTGGGTCTTCCCAAATCTACCTCCATGCCAGCCATTAGGAGAGAACTAGGGCTATACTCCCTCGCCTCAATGGTAGACAAAAGCGCATTGCGCTTATATAGAAACATCATCCTGGATGAGGCTTTGCCGATCATGGCAGCGATGGCTGAGGAAATTGAATCGGGGAAGTGCATGGCCTTGAATCACTGGGTAAAAAGGAGAAAGGAAGATCTGACAAAGATCGCATGCTCGGAGATAGAGCTAAAAGAAAACCCAGACAGAATTAAAAAGAAGGTGGAGGATCTGGACTGGATAACAACTATCGAAAAAGCAACCGGTAACAAATTACTAGCCCACCTCCCCCCGACCTTCAATAAGGCAAAAGTCCCACTCCAGTACTGCAGGAAGTTCCCGGAAAAACGGCTCAGGACGACGATCATGAGGGCAAGGCTTAACCTCCTACCCACCAGGGAGATCATAACCATCAGAGGAGGCGGAAATGAGAAAAAGTGCAGATTATGCAAAAAAAAAGAGGCGACCGAATCCTTGAAACATCTGGTGATGGAATGCACTAGCATGGAAACACAGAGAAACCAGTACCTCCCCTCGTTAGAGGACAACCTATGGATCTTCGATACGAATGAGCTATGGAATAGATTGATCTCCGGGGAAAACAACAAGTGGTCACAAGCCCTAGCAAAACTAATTGAAATGGCGTTTGACCAGATCAGACAATCTGACAGTAATAAGGAGCAAATCAATTAACCCATTTCTAGCCACTGGAGACCTGGGGGAGGTTCTGTAGAAACCCATAGAAACCGGAGACACCAATTTTACACGGTGAAGGATGAAAGCGTGCACCTTCGTCCATGACCCTCAGTTATTTTTGACAAAACTCAGTTTTCACCGAGTAATAGTTCAAAAAAAAAAAAAAAAAAAAAAAAAAAATAATATTGTTTCAAGGAAAATGTCCACATTCAATTATGTATTCCTTCAATTGATTTTTTTGCCACTGTGCTAATGCACAAACGCCCCTGTAACAGTGTTCTACGGCCAATATTGCAATAAGTTATACCACCACAATCACATTTTGCAGTGCAGATGTATTTGTGTTGCATTTGAGAGTTTACGCATGCACAGCATTTGTGGTTGCACAATTTATCAAAGTAGCTCCTGTGGAGTTTTTAAACCCACACAAAAAACCAAATCACACATAGCCTCTCACAACAGCACATGAGGGCTATCAACCGAAAAACATACCTACGCTCAGGGAACAGTGTCAACCAAACTGAAGCTGCCAACAACATATCACAGCTTTCTTGCTGTGTTTTCCCGCTGAGTCCTGCCAACTTACCCCACCTACTCTCTGGCTTTACAGAGCCACCAGAGCGCCAAGGAACCGTGCAAGTGGCAACAGTGCACGGTATAAGAACCTTTGACATAACATAACACACACTACTGTGTGTCAAAGTCAATTCAATGCACCTCCCAGGTGTAGTGGGTGATCGTGCCTCATAATAGACAAGTAACAGACATGCTCCATGCTCAACCTGTTATGGAGGATATTGTTTTGCCCTCACATCTTTTTTTATTAACCCATCACACAGTCCTCATACCTAAGACCACAAAGTCTGTTGCTGGGGAGGAATTCATGATTCTGTTGGAACTATTCATGCAATGTAAAAATGCCAACTTTAGTTGACCATGGGCATGCATTGCTAAACTTTTCAATGAGCATGGTATTGTTGACTTTAATATTGGAAACGTAGGGGTTAATAATAATGTAATGGATACAGTAGAGATTTAACAAGTGAGCACGGTATTCAGGAAAATATAATTTTATGATGTATCTTTTCTGTTTTGTTATTGTCATGAATGTTCACCTATTTAGTCTAGGAAAGGTCAGTTAAGACTTGCGGCTGTAGGTGGGCAAGCTGTTAAAAGAAAAGGGAGTGCCAGCCAAGCCTGGGGGGATATGGATGAAGTGGGAGGGAAAGAAAACCTACTCTTTCAACAGAACTTAAAATATATGTTTTAATTCGCAAGGTACTCTTAAAGTACAATATTTTGACAGTACAAACTGGTCTGAGGAGCTGCAAATCAAATAGTTTTTAGTCTGTCTACCATTACAATATGGTCTCCATTTGAAACGAACTGCATACACGTCAGCAGCAACATTAAATTTAGAAACGTATACAGTCCAAACAACTTCATTCATAAAACACATTAAACTCTACAATTCCTACAATTTGTTAAAGTTTTAAATAAGTTGAGATGTTTGTATGTAATTCCCTTACCGCAGTTACTGCACCATGGGCATCTGCTACCAACCTTACCGCCATCTTCCCAGAATAAGGCTGTTTTTGAGAGTGCCGTTGTTTCAGTTTTGGTTGAAAGTTGGCACAGACAAATGGCCAAAATAGTCCTAAATAGTGCGTGCTTTCAGATGTGTGCAAGGGTTCAGAAGCAAATCATATCAGGGCCTTGCCTGACAGCATTCTGCTAAGCTTTCAGAAGATAAATATGTTCTCATGCCACTCAATGCTAATCAAGAAACCTATATTAGTGCTCAACATTTCTTTCGCATCTCTGAGTTACATGTTCCATGCACTTGGGATACTGCAGTAGGACTCGCCCAGCCATTCATCCTCTCAAGGTTGATACTTTGTGTAGCATTACATTATTGGGTAATAACACATACTAGTACACGTTCTTAGAAGCAAGAGGAATCCACATGAAGAGCTATACAAGAACACCAATTATTAATATTAGCGACCTATCCTGTGCTCGCAGTGTTACAACATCACCCATGCCACTATTTGGTTCTCGGAAGGTTAATCACGAACACATAGAAATAAAACACAAGAATTGAGAGTTTCCTATAGCGTTGCAAGCAAATAATAAAAGGTGCACACCTTTTAAATCTAAAAACAAGCAATTTCATTAATATCCTAATAGGACAATGGAGTGGCCTTGTGGTTAAGTGCTTCACCCTTGACCCTAACCATCTCATGTTTGAATCCTGGCTGCGGCGGCATCGACAGTTTAAAGAAGACATTTTTTGGCAGAGATCAGACCCGGCAACCCTGTCCTACATGGTGGTCCAGGTGCTGCTGTGTTTCTAGCTCACTTTCACACAGACTTGGTGAACTCATCCCGTCACCATGGTGCTGCATGGGCTCAGACATCCGCCCCAGGGTGAAGTGCAATATCCTGAGGCCATGTCACCTGAAGATGTACCTATGGCCCTGCACCCTATACCAATGATAGCGCATCGCCATGGCGACAGTTTAGTGATCTGCCTAAGATCTCCTATGTTCTACTATTCTGGGAGCAGCTCACAGCCCTTTTAAATAAGCCCTGCCCAAATAAGTCTAATTGTGTTACATTTGCCGCGCCTGCCCTCAAAAAGTACCACTTTGGCCCACAAAGGTAAAAACAGCACCCTACACAAGTATAAAACACACAGCCCCATTAAAATCCTGGGCAGATCACTGCATATCATCCAATACCTCCTCGAGGTGCCCCTTGGTCAGGGTGCATTTCCCAGGGGCATTCCCCGATGTCACACAGACTGCCTCAACAGTGCCACAAGCACAGAGGGCAAACCTCCAATGGGTATAAACAGTGCTTTAACCACATTGCTCTGGCATATGTGCATTCCGGACAGGCGCGCGTGCAGATTACAGCAGGTGGCCAATGCAGCACAGCAGACTCGCCTCACTTCTGCTTAAAAATACACATGGGGGGTCTCCCTATAGGTTCGTACAGCCATACTGCAGGAGCGAAGAGAAGCCGATGCACTATTTAAAGCATGTCAGAGTAAGGATAGGTGTCTGCCATACGATGGACCTACAGCACCCATGCCAGATTATAATGAAAAAATAATCATAATTTAGTAACTTTTACCCTTCTGGACCGCAGGTCATGGAGTTTACCATCCAATGAAATGGAAATGCCACTAAAATGTCAGAGACAGTATAGGTGGCACGATGGAGATGTGATCTGTGTGCTTTCAACTGTGCAAACAGGAGACCCATGGGTTAATCCCAGCATCTCCTCCATGTCTAACAAAAAATGCGTGATCCTGGACAAATCTCCTAAACTGAGAGAATTTAAAAACTGGCCAGCGCTTGAAGTAGTGGCTCTGTCAAAGAATTAACATTTGAAAACACTTGTTGGGTGTGTTTGTTGTTTTTATTCTGGTTGCATGTGCATACACACACACACTTTGGTACAGTGACCTAGATTTTGGTGACCTTTAACACTGGGTGATCTTTAAAAAATAAAGCTGCTCTGGACCTGCAGATGTAGCAGCAGTGATTCAATTAAAAGGCATTATTGTGTGGACAAAACATTTGTCACAAAATCGGTGTTTCCCAAACCGTGAAGGAAAACTCTCTCTAAAAGAACAGCATACATTTCACAGTGCAATGCAAAATAATTGTGGAACACAAGCACTCGCGTATAGAGCAGGATCTACCTGCATTTCTACTTGCACAGTGCATATTGTCAAGACATTGGGTTGTGCTTTTCTTAAAGATCGGCCCCCACCTCATGACATCACACACTCAGTCACACGTTGTCCCCCTCCCTCGTCCAGTCACACGACATCAAACACACACACTATGATACCGTAGCTAGCTCGAGTCGAGTCTCTCTCTAGTCTCCTACTCCCTCGATAATCAAACACTGTCTGTCGCAGATGCCAGCCCAGCCTTCTCAGTCAGCACAAGCAGGTGTTGCTGCCTGGCTTCTTCACTTTGTTCTGGAATGATGCAGGCTGGAGGCTGGGCAGCAGTGCTCTGCGCAGGGAAACGTGCAGTTTGTTCCCCGCCCGGGGACATACCAAATGCACAGGTGCGCAGCATGCAGCGAGCAGAAGTATTTTTAGCTTCCAGTCTGCAGAACTTGTAATTTTGCACGCTGACGACTGCAGCCTGCAGAAGTATTTTTACATGCTGCATGATGCAACTGCAGACAGTGCAGAGACACATTGCACTGCACTGTGCATATTATGGGGAGGATACATTACATTATATCCTCCCCACTTCTGTACTATGCCCATGTCCTTGACTCTGTGCATGCCCCATCATTCTTGTGCCCTCACCCTCTGTGTCACGCATGCTCAAACATCTTGAAGCCTCCATGTTTACAGCGGGTGTGTACAATGTGACCTTGCTTTGGGCTTCACTCTGCAGTCCTCACACTCACTCATTCACCCATCCTCGTATTCTTATCGACGTTCCCATCCTCACCCTCATGTATCCATCCCTAATTCATATGCAATTATCCACTTATCACACCTATGCATTTATCCATATATACATCCTCACACTATCATACCATATTAAGCTTTCCCTCATTCATCCATCTTCAAAATATTTGGTTCATTGCACTAGCACCCTATAAGGATCTATCCTCAAATATTAATTCAGACTTCATCACATTCTCTTATTGATTCATCAGTCCTCACTTTCATATTCATTTAACAACGTCTCCCGCGCCACCTTTCCACTTTGTCTCCTTTACCCTCGACATATTCCTAGTATCTGTAAGTATGTCTGAGTAGATAAATTCATCATACAACAACCACAACTTTTGGCTTTGTCATTGCTTACCTAACATTGCGGCCGATTTGCAAAACCCTTTCCTGACTTGATCTTGATAATTGCACTCCGACATCAGGAACTCTATGGGTAGTATGAGTCAAACCAGTCAAAGTGTTTGCAGGCACTGACCTAATACACACAATGGCTGCCACTTCCTTGATACAATGCATGCTTTACAAAGGGTTGTCACAGGAGAAAACAACAGGGTTTACTGGCCTAAGAAGCCAGAAGTACTATTGCTTTCCCTAACCGTAAAAAAACAGTACTGTTACACAAAAGGACAGTTCTTTGGAAGAAAAATAAGGTTAGTTGCGGTTAAAGTCAAAGTGAGTGAGTCAAACAACTTGGGGTAGTCACATAGGACAATACAAGATGATGAGCTATTTTGGGGATGCCTGTCCCTAGATGGCGGATGGTGCAGCACCTATCTAAGAGGGATAGGTCAAGAGACTGTCCCTGACTCTCTACAAGGGTTATAATAATTTGTAGAGCACACTCAATTGTGCAAAAAACAATTTTCAAAAAAAACTATTTGGGAAAAACAACAGCCTGACAGGCGGGGGGCAACCAACGGTGGTGAAGGTGCTTACAAGAGGCAAATTCAATCTCATAGTCTAGTTCTTTAACCATCTTTAATTACCCTGCTGACTCCACATTTACTATATGCTGGTGGTTGCCCAAATATTGGGAAGGTGAAAGAAACAAAAAAAGTTAAAAAGTAATTCTTAAAAAACACACAAAGCCCACAGCTGTGTGGTTTGCTGTAGAGGGTACCCACTCTATGTAAGTTCTTAGTAAGCTTTCTCTGTACCCCCTAGTAGTATGGGGAGTATCTCATTGTGTTGTGGAGGAGCCACAACTGGTATGGTTGACGGGTTTCGATGGTATACTGGTGCTTTTAAACCATCTTCTTCAGGACAAAATGTCTTCGAAGAATAAGTCGAATTGGTCTTCCTGCTGGCCTCTGAGTCAGGCAGCTAAAAGCAGGCTGCTTGGGATCTTGGAGAGGAAACACAAATAACATTGCAAGAGGGGCTTAAGTATACCTCATAATGCAATGTTAAAGAATAATGCAGCCAAAACCTGCTGAAAATCTAGTTGCAAAAGCTGGCAAATGCTAAATGTTAACAGATCGCTCCAAAACAGTGAGGAGTATGGCCACCATAGTGTGTGGCTAAGGTCTAGGCACCTAAGTCCGGGGAGGAGGTGTCCGAGTGCGGCTGGGGGGGCGTGGCCTGTGATTCAGAGGGTGCGTGCCAAAGCCAATTAGCATGCGCCATGTGGGGGGTGTGTGGGAAGGATGCCCTCAAATCAATGAGTTTGACACCAGAGGTGTGCGAGTTCCACGGGCAGGGGGCGGGGTGGGGGCCACGCCCGAGGGCAGCGTGCGACCTAGGCGAGGCTGATGTGGAGAGTCAAGCCTGTGTACCGCAGACGCTTGGAAATCCGTTTCTGAGTGTGTAAAACTGCGTGGATGCGTGCATGCAGAGGGAAGCAGCAGTGAATACTGCTTCTGCGGCTGCGCAGTTGGCTAGGGTAGAGAAATGTGCCACAAATGCGAGAGCCAATCGCGAGATGGCAACTGCCCGGAAGGAGGCCGTAAGGGGGGATAGGCAGAGGACAAGGGGGGGAGGAAAGAGGGAAAGGGAATCCAAAAAAGCCCCATGGGTCGGGGCATGAAGGAAATCTATTGCGGACAGGGGTGGTCCAATGGGGCGTTAATGGGGACACGCACCAGCGTGATGGGCTGCTCAAACAGGGTTGTCAGGTGGGGGTTTGCAGAGAAAAAAAAGGGGGGTAAGGTAACAGCTAATCCTGCCGGTGCCAATGTGAGTGTGGCCGGAGGCTGGTAGAAACAATTAGGGGCGCCGATGGGAAGCAGATAGGAAAGCCCCCATACAGAAAAAACTGAAAAAACTGAACTGAAGAAAATGGAACCAGGTACAGGACAGGCGTTGGCATGCCTGAAGTAGGGTCCTCAGTGTTGCAATACCGCTAGCTCCTGCCATTGCATAGCCTCGTTGAGGCCTTTGTTGCAGGTTTCTAGGCAAAAGATCCATTTTTGTTCTTGTGTAAAGAGTAAGGTATGGTAGTTCCCTCCTCATTTCGGTCGCTTAATCTTATCCAAGATGGTCCATCTAAAGCTTTCAGCCATTTGTCCCTCAGCCATGAAGTGTGAGACCATTGGTGCAGTCCTTTTTTTTGTTCTGATGCATGATCAATGTTTGATCATGCGTTTTTTGACCTCACGGGCAGTCATGCCGATATATTGCAGATTGCATGGACAGGTAATCATGTACACCACACCTTTAGTATTGCAGTTGTTGAAGTGTTTTTGGACCCATGGTGTCTTCCAACCAATGTCAAGTGTGGTGCTTCGTGTAGTCTGTGTACACATGGAGCATAACCCGCATGGTCTGTGCCCCATTGGTCAATTGTGGTTCCATAGCATGCCTTGTGTATCTTGCAAGGTGTCTGCATCTGTTGGTACGGTATTGACCAAAGCATCTCTCATATTGCATCTCCTCCTGAGGGCAAACCGAGGGGTGGTATAGAGGATGTTCCTGTGTTGAGGAATGGCCACAGAGACTTGATCTCTTTTTTGATCTTGTTAAGAAGTGGAGAGTAGCTTAGTACTGCTGTGCTCAATGGGTCATCATTGTTCTTTTCATGTTGCTCAAGCGTGCATGGCCATGGGATATGTCTAGCCCTTTTGCATGTGTTGTTAACAATTCTGGATGGATAGCCAGGCTGGATGAGTTGTTTCTTCAAAATGCTTGTCTGGGTAGTGTCATCATTGGTTCTACTGCAGAGACGGCATTAGCGTAAGAACTGTCTGAAGGGCAAATTGTCCTTTAAAGATTGTGGATGGTAGCTGGAGTATGAGAGCAACGAGTTCTTGTCAGTCTCTTTTCGATAGACCTTGGAGATGAGCCCTCCATCTGATGCTGCAATAGCTAGATCAAGAAAATGGGTCTGTCTCTTGTCCTTATGCATGGTAAATTGCAGATGGATGTTCTGTGCATTGATCCACACATGGAATGCTGTAAGATCTTCGCTGTTCCCTCTGAAGATGACAAAAATGTCATCTATATAGTGAAGCCAAATGAGCAATTTCTAAAGGAACGGATTGGTAGGGGGATATATGTACTTAAGCTCGAATTGAGTGTGCACAATTGAGTGTGCTCTACAAATTAGAGTCAGGGACAGTCTCTTGACCTATCCCTCTTAGATAGGCGTTGCACCATCCGCCGTCTAGCGATACGTACCCTGCCTAGGGACAGGGTGTTCTTCCCCAGGGCCAGAATAGCTCATCATCTTGTATTGTCCTACGTGACTACCCCAAGTTCTTTGAATCACTCACTTTGACTTTAACCACAATTAACCTTATGTTTCTCCCAAAGAACCGTCCTTTTGCTTCTCCTGTAACAGGCCAGGTGCAGGGGAAATCACAGTGCAAGGCTGGTCTACAGGGACCTCTGGAGATTTCCCAGTGGGAATCTGTGCTGCTTCCACAATTTTGATGTGAACAAACAAGCAGAACACTGTGTACACTGCCGTGGCTGTGGGAAACATAGCTTCGTTTGTTCCTTGAAAATAGGAGATGGTAGATGTCGGTACTCATGTTCTCTCACAATGAGCAACCCTACATCTTGGTATGATATTCATACTATCAGGGCATGCTGGAGAACGCAACCTGTGGCTGAGAGTGGGGGCACTATTTGAAACTCCCTCCATGTGCAGCACCCTGCCAGGAAGGGAGCTATCCAATGACAGGAGGTGAAGGGAGGAGATCCCTATTTTATGTACCCCATTAGAAAGGGGTGCCTAAGAGCCAAGCTACTGGATCGCCCAGATGCAGGTTTCGGCAAGGTGAGAGTGAAATATTCCCTGATTTATATTATCTAGAGTTTTAAGAGGGCATTGTAATTGCATTGTTAGTGTGGATTATTCTCCTGTGCTCTAATGCAGTTAATAGTATATATTTATTTATTTTTACATTTTTCTCATGCAATAAACCCAAAGGTATCTTGGCACCGGTTGCATTAAAGGTTACAAGACAGACAGCAAGATGTGAGTTCAAACATGGTATATGTTCGATCACCAATTTAAATGCACAATTAAGGCATTCAATCTCAGAAGACTGCTTAGAAAAAAAACACTGGAAGGTCCTACACAATTAAACTTTAATGTTACTACAAGATAGAAGGAGATAGAAATAAAGGAATGAACGCTTCTCAAGCACTGCCATTTGGCCCTGGCCATAAAATGACAAACAGCCGAAAGAAAAGTGCAGGTACGCAATCATATGATGTCAGTGCCTTCCAAATCACTATTTGTGTGTGTTTGTTTATGTATGTGTGTCTGTGTGAGTGTGTTTGTATGTATAGGTGTGTATATATGTTGGTGTGAGAGAGTGTGTGAGAGAGAGAAAGAGACAGGCCTGGGTATACTAAAGGAGCACTTAAGCCCGAATTCTGCAACTTTAGACCGAGCTCACACAGTAGCTCAGTATTTTACAAAATACCTTGGTCTATCCACAGAAAATGATATTTTGCTCATTTTTCAGGGCGCTGCACATTTCCTCTCTCTGCTGCATGTGGGTATATAGGTCTTTACACTGGGTAGGGTGCACTATATTAGCTCTTGCAAGCAGCATGCTACAACTCTAGACCCGGTTGACAGAGTATGCCATGCTTTTACAAAATCCCTGTACCTAACACAAAAATGCTGTTTTGCTCATTTTAAGAGAGCTGCACGCTTCTTCTTTGTGTTGCAGATCCCCTGTTTACATTTCTCAGATGGTCTAGTATGAGCCTGAGAGAGAGCAGGTTTGCAGGTTATTTTGCCTTGTAAGTCTTACTGCCTTATTCCCCTGACTAACCGTCTCCATTATAAACCCCACACAGACGGCAACTACAGGCCTACCCATTAGCACATTAACACTGACCATGCCATGACTAAACTCTCCACCTTTTGCTCTGTTGCATTCTCCCCCATCAGTGGCTAAACAGGCACAAAGCACTGTAGTGTATTAGATCTTGGGCTCTTCCCTATGGATAACATACTCCCAAGCTTCTCCACCAAACGCATAGAAATCATTACATTGTAGATGTTTTTGTGGAGTTAGTCTGACATAGTGCAGGGGTTATCACTCAGACGCAGAGGGGCACTCCAAGCATGATGCCTAAAAGGAGAGTCAACGCACCCTGGTTCGACTTTGATTGTATAGCTGCAAAACAGAAGCTGTGTGAGGTAGCCAAGGCGAGAACTCTTCATGCAGGTGAATTTCATGTGCTAAAACTTGACTATAAAAATCTGCTGAAAAGAAAAAAAGCTGCCCATATATATAAATAGTGGGACTGATTAGATAGAAATTGTTTGCAAAAATAATACTAAGGAGTTCTAGAGACTGGTAGCTAAAGAGTCAAATAGCAGTGGGCACGGTGAGATAAGTGCAGTTACGGCTATGGTCTGAAATACCCCATTTCTCAGGTATTTCTTTTAATGCTAAACAGTAGGGTGTTACAAGCACAGATAAGGGAATCCTGGCCAATGTAAGTGCACCATTTCCAGCAGAAGAGGTCACCACGTCTTCATTTGCAGCCAGGGGAAGGAAAGCAGCAGGGCCTAATGGCATTAGAATTGATGTCATTAAATGGCTTCCCGAGTGGTGTGTCCCTATTCTGGTCTGGGTCTTCAATGCAAAAGCCAACACAGAGGTACTTGCTGCAATCGTAGAATCAGAGCCTGATAGTCCCGGTTTAAAAAAAAAGGGGCAAATAGTGACCTACAATGCTACTGCCCTGTCTCTCCGTTTGATAGCTCTAGCAAAATGTTTACAAAATGCATTCAGCTTAGAATGATCACAATAATATCCTCCCTGAAAAGCAGGCGGGTTTTAGAAAGGGTTGTAACACGGTGGATCACTGTGTGCTGTTGAATACTATTACAGAAAAATATGTTCAGAAAAGGGAGGGGGGTGTGTTTGTAGCGTTTTTGCATCTGGAAACAGCATTTGACTCCCTGGATAGGGCAATTCTCTGCATGAAACTGAATGGATTAGGGGTACTGGAAGGATTTCTCCAGCTGATTCAACTCCTTTATGCGGAAACATAAGGCGATGTACAGTGCTCTGGCTCAGACGGGTACACTAGGGAATTTGTAACTAATACAGGGGTCAGGCAGGGGTGCACCCTTGTCCCTCTATTATTCATTTTGTTTCTTTTGGATTTTGACCCTTACTATCGAAAGACAAAAACCAACCCCCCAGTTATAAATGGAGCCAGGCATGGGCCGCTATTGTATGAGGATGATAAAACGCTTATAGACGTGATACATAGTGGTCTCCAACAGAGCCTTCTCTCTGCACTTGCACGTTCTGAATACTCACAAGGCAGAGAAGGCTTGTCTCCCTTTCCCTCCATTCTCAATATGTGTTTGTACTATTAATGCAATTTGTTTATCCTTGCTGTAATTCATTGTCTACCTTCCCCTGTCCCCACCCTGTTTTCCCTGTGGGTGCTTTGAAACAGTTTTGCTAATTTTATAAGCGCCTAATAAGTGACCAATAAATATGCTGCTAGGTTCTTTGAGTAGCAGGGTTTGGAATTGAACCTCGGAAAAACAAAGATTGTGGTGTTTGGGAAGAGCAAAACGAATTTTGCATGGTCTATAAATAATGCTAGTATCTCAATAGAGAATATATACAATTGTTTAGGTTTGCTGTTCCATAGGAGTTGCAGCTGGTCACATCATATTAAAATGGTGGCAAAATGGATTCAAACATATTTTAGGGGTTTGCAACAGTTTTAATACAATTTTGGGGGGAATGGATTGGACAAATGTCTTAGGTTGATGAAAGCTAAAGTCCCTTCCTCCGTATAATATGGCTGCAAAATCGGGGTGATTCCTTAATTGTGCCTAACTAGTCCAAAATAACTTTCTATGAAATATTACTGGGCTGGGCCCTAGTGTCCCAGGGCTGAACTGGGGGTACTTAGCATCGCAGTTCTTGCGGAAAGCAAGTTTCTGGACTCATTTGTAAGAATTTCTAAATTTGAAGTAAAAATCCTGTGTGCAGGAATAGTATACAGGGTACAAATATGGAAATACACTTGTAAGGAGATGGGGCATTGAACTTCATCAAATCTGCAGTCCGACGGAGCAGAAGAGTGGTCTCAGAGTTAAGGCAATTGCGTTAGAACATGCAACTATGGCAAAGCGGATATGTACCCTACCTTCAATGTCATTCTTCCTAGCGGCTTGCAAAAACATTATTGAGAAGAGTCCAATAGGTCAGTGTAAGCATGTTACCGTTGACAGCAAGAAATTGTCTGAGGGGTCACAAAGAGTGCTTGTGTGGGTAAGGGCATGTGGAGAACCTCTACATTTTTGGCTGATTTGGCCATTGCTGGATGATCTTAGAAGGCATCTTCTTAGAAACCCTTTTTACAAAAAATGGTATCAGGGAGACCAAGAATGCAATATCCTTATTATATGAATTGTATATCAGATGTTTGCACATTTGTAAGAGAGTGTTTTAGAAGGTATGGTAGACCTTTTTTGAAAATGTGTTGTTGCACTTTGATTATCGGAATTGGTTTAAAAACTGTAGAATTTGCTTTTATGGAATGTATATATTGTTTATTGTTAATGGCTAACACTGATTAAAGTTGTGTTATTTTACATAGAAATCAGATTGGCAATCAGGAACCGGGTATTTCTGACCTGCACCCATCAACAACACAAGTGTTGCATGTGCCTTTCACACTGTCCCACAAATTAATCCTGCCCCTTATTCCTTACAGATCCAAGCACAGAAGGTCCTCAATAGTGACTGAAGGATGCCATACAAAACCACTTCCATTACACTACATCTTTGGGATCTGGACAGCTCCCATGAAGGAATTATAGGATTTGTTTTGTATAAGCACGTAACATCATGATCGTATTAGGTGCACGTTTGAATCAAGTCTACAATGTATATATCACTTGGATGTTCCGAAAAACTGTAAAAAAAGAAAAATGTGAGCACGACTGTGTATGTGAAACCTGTTGATAAAGACAATGTACCACATGCAGGCAGTTTTCACCCTTAATCCATTATCAAGCGACTACCATATACTTAAAAGTGATACAAATTGTATCGAAACCTGCAGAATGAATACACCAAGAAACCAATATTATACATTCAACCATCTGTAAAAGGGGTTATAATGAACACAAACTTGAACAGGCAGTTCTGAAAGTCACTTCAATTGATCAGTTACGTTTATTACAACAAAATAAGGTGCCTGGTTTATGTCACCACTTCTTTAAGATGGAGCTCCAAGGTCAAAGTAACATTAAGAATAAAAATGGCAAATATGTTAAAGTGATCAATAAACCAACTTATTGTTTAAAGAACCACCCAGCCTTTGCATATCAGAAAGAAATGAGCTCTGAGATACATGTTGATTAGAGCAGAATGTACTTAAACCACCACACCATTATCCAGACGTGGGACATGTCCTTGCATTAACTGCCAGCACTCTACAAACGTAATAAAAGATGATAGTATACACCATCCTCACACATGATAGTAGATTTGTCTAAAAAGAGTGTTTTTGATTTGATATATGTAACTACCGAGAAATATCAGTAATACTCATTTTCCTGTATTGTATTTACAGAGAAACAGGTTATTTTTTCAATTGCTGGAATAGCCATTAATCAATGTGCCATTGTGGTTAGGAACAGAGAAGATTCTTCTTAGATTGATCAGTTAATCAACGTTTGCTTATAGTGTATTACATGAATGATACAATGTTTCACTACCATCTAAATCAGGGCACACTTAAATAATATAATCTGTACTACTTAATTCATTATCACTTTTTGGAACACTTAAGAGTACTATACATGCACTACAATGAGTTGCAAATTACACAAAGAATGAATGAACTACCAAAATGTTGTCTACCGTCACTTCCTGTATTTCCATAACTGATTTGGGGTTATTTGCATATTAGGCAAATGCCACTTGCAGCATTTATATTGATCTGTCACATTGGCCAGCTTGAACTGAAGAGGATATAGGGCCTCATTACACGGATGGCGGTAGGGATTTACCGGTACCGGTAAAATACCGGTACCGGTAAATCCTTACCGCCTTACTACGAGGTCCCTTTGCGGGTTGGGGGATTTAACCCCTGCTTTTTGCAGGCGTTAAAATCCAACCCGCTAAGGGACCTCGGAGCTAATTACAGCACCGCAAAATTGCGGTGCCGTAATTAGCGCCTTCCCCATTCCCATAGAGCCCTATGGGGCAGAAATGGGAATGGGGAAGGGCAATGGCGGAAGGGGGATTTACCGCCCCTCCAACCTTGGAATGGGGCGGTAAATCCCCTTTCCGCCAAGGCGGTGCCGGTATTTTACTGGCATGAGCCATGGCGCTAATAGCGCCATGGCTCACTGCCTACCGTGTAATGAGGCCCATAGTTTTACAATTAAATGCGTTTAGCTTTGAGCAATGAGTTGCATTACTCAGAGAATGAATGAACTACTAAAATGCCATCTATCGTCACTTCCCATATTACCATAACTGACTCCATGTTATTTACATACTAGTAGTACCACCCATTGTTGCAAGGGTCTGTAGCTGACATGCACGTGGAGGTCTGCTATAGCCTTGTTTATGTTTCATTGTGTCAACTTCCTATTTTTGAAAAATCGTAAAAATCAGGAATCTCCTGAAATCACCTATACAGATAGAACAGGGCTGGACCACGCTCCACCCGTGTGCAGGGTGAATTGGTGGGGTTTAGTCAATTGTCACTATCGCCAGTACACCCCAGACTGATATGCTGACCATGGGCCTCATTACACGGTAGGAGGAGTGTGAGAGAACGGGCCTCAACGACCGGTGGGGGGTGTCTGTACTCCCACTCCCTATATGGTGGAGGAGAGGCACAGGAGACCCCAGCCAAGATTCTCTATTCGGTAGCAATGGTCGAGCAATCAAGGCCTAGCTTCTCAGGAGGTGATGCAGGCTGGTTCTTAAGTACAGTGTATCCCCAAGCCCCCACAAAGGAATATCCACACTCTGTATTGGTTAGAACACAGTCTTTATATAATCAATAGTTAAGGTTATGTACATTTATCATAGTAACTCACTTTGTACTCTGGCAAAATCTACAATGGCAAATATTTACAATCCTAAAGTGGTACCACCCTAGATCTCATTGAAGTGCATGGACAATACTGTACAATGTCACACAGACCAATAGAGGGAAACCAGCAATAGAGAGAGGAGAGAAAATAAGATGGTTGAGCAATAGGCAGAATACTGACCCCTACCACTAGGCACAGTTCTGTGTGGAGATCCCCCCACCTGGGCAACCTGTAAAGAAAGATATAACACAAGCCCAGTCCATATATAGCTCTGCAAGTCTTATTCTCTCCTATAATGTTTTTAACCCCCCCAATGTACCTGGTGGAGTCGAGTTCCTCGAAA
Source organism: Ambystoma mexicanum (assembly GCF_040938575.1). Taxonomy (NCBI): domain Eukaryota; kingdom Metazoa; phylum Chordata; class Amphibia; order Caudata; family Ambystomatidae; genus Ambystoma; species Ambystoma mexicanum. Next base: position 458,497,248 of record NC_090928.1, read on the forward strand.
AGGCGTCGACAAACGTCGAGGGACTCGCTGTTCGGCGACGGGGAATCGACGGCCCTTCTTGAATGCCTTCCCTTTCAAGCGGGAGGCACGGGGCGTCGAACGTCCATCGACAAACGAGGTAGAACGGTGTCGAAGAGGCGGCAGCTTCGTCCGAGCGGTGCTCGTCGGCGTCGGGGCGTCGGCGTCCTGCAAGGCGGAGGTGTGCGGGGCACCTCGATGACAATAGTTCTGGACCGCAAAGATTGTAGAGACGGGAGCCCAGCAAGGGCGTCGAGTCGTCCGAGTCTTTGAGGTCGTCGGGTGGCGGGAAACCCACCGGCAGGTTTCTCCTCGGCGCGTTGGTCGTCCTCGACTTTCTCCGGCAGGATAAGCGGTCGACGAAGCGGTCGAGAGAGTCCTTCGATTGAATGTTCTTAGGCAAAGGAGCGGACGGCTCCGGTCGTCGGCGGCACAGCGTCAAGTGGTTCCCACGGCTGGGCAACACAACTTCGATGGGCCTCCAGCGGTTACACAAACCTGCGAACCCTGGTCGACGGCAATGGACTTCGACAGCGTCGATGTCCGGGTGCTTCACTTCGATCTCCTCGGCGGTCCCGTCTCGGGTCGGCAGCCTTTCGAGTGTCTGACTTCCAGGGCGCGTCGGCGAAGATTCAGCGGTGCTCGATGGTCCCTCGGAGCACGGGAAGAGGGCGCCTTACCAGGTCCTCTCTCGGGTCAGCCCCCGACGAATTCGTCAGCCTTCGGATCGGTCGAAGCAAATGCCACAGCAAGTCTTCTTCTTCCAGCTGGACGTTGAGGATCAGCAGTTCCAGTTACTCTTGAGTGGAGACTCAGCTTCTGAACGCTTCTGAACAATTTCCAGTGGTGAGAGGTCCCCAGATATACTATTCTGTCTCTCATCCACACTGCTGGCACACACACAGCAGCCAATCACACAGAAGGGCATTCATGCAGTCAGTCAGCCAATCAGGCACACAGTGCATTCAGGCCACACTCCTCCCTTTCAGACACTCACAACAAGGAATGTGGATTGGGGCAAGTACCCAGCCATTCAACACTACACACTGCATTCAGGCCAGTTTCGGGCAGGGCTGTCTCAGTCTTTGTCTCACATGCCAGAAACCAGACAACCACAACAAGGAGTGTATATTGGTCACCCACTCCATTCACCCAGGTCCCACCCACAGGAGGTACCCACAACATACAGTCAATGGGAAGGCTCCAGTCAGTCTAACTGGGCCTTCACAACAACACCATATATGGACCTTTCACCCAACAGCCAGTCAGGGGGAAGGGACAGAGTCAGGGCTTCCCAGGACTTTGGGAAAAGCAAGACAACTGGCAATAGAAAGCAAGAGGCCACAGGGGCCATCTTGTTTTCTATCAGGAATCAACTGATCCCAATGGCAGGGCCTGGGTATCCCAAAATGGAGGACACCCAGAGCACCTGTCAAATTCAGCATGGAGCTGCCACCAGCCCATACCCTGCTCTGTGGGCCACCCACAGGAGCCCAAAAAAACATACACTAGGGGCACAGGGTTGTACCCCTACCCATGGGTGCCATAAGGGTATCCCATGGGTCTGTTCACCAAACCAAAAGAGAGAGCTGCACTGCCAGGAGTCCCACATGGACTCCTGGGCAGAAAACATAACAGAACACACGGTAAAAACAGTAATAGGACAAGGATTCAGAGGCCCTGTCCCTCAGATGCATTTCCAGCATCACACGGAGGACCAAGGTGCTATTAGCACCTTGGTCCATGCCGATAAAATACCGGCACCGTCTTGGTGGAAAGGGGAATTACCGCCCTATTCCAAGGTTGGCGGGGCGGTAATTCCCCCTTGCCCCATTGCCCTTCCCCATTCCCATTTTTGCCCCATAGGGCTCTATGAGAATGGGGAAGGTGCTAATTACGGTGCCGCAAATTGCAGTACCATAATTAGCACCCTGGTCCCTTTGCGGGTTGGTTTTTAACGCCTGCTAAACAGCAGGCGTTAAAGTACCTACCCGCAAAGGGACCTCGTCGTAAGGCGGTAAGGGTTTACCGGTACCGGTGCCCTTACCGGTACCGGTAAACCCTTACCGCCGTCCGTGTAATGAGCCCCATGTGTCTTAACTTCCTATTATCGGAAAAGTTGCAAAATCGTCAATCTCCTGAGATCACCAATACTGATAGCACAGGGCTGGACCCTGCCCTTTGCAGGGTGAATGGGTGGAGTTGATCAGATTTCACTAACTCCAGTACACACCAGACTGGTATGCCGACCTCAGGGCCAAACTTCAGCCCGCCAAATGTTGTGGGGCCGGAGCCAACCATTGCAAAGTTGGCAATTTTCCAAAACCGCACATACTGATAGCAGAGGTCCGGAACTTGCCCTGTGTAGGTCAAATAGGTGGAATTGGTCAAATTGCACTATCACTGGTACACCCCAGATTGGTATGCTGACCTTGTGCCAGCATCTCATTGCCAAAGACTCGCTAGACCCTGCCTGCCTCTCTTCTCCCCAAACCATTGGATAGCATGGAGACCCAGAGAAATATGTATGTTTGATTGTCAGTGGTTGTCATGCAGTAGCAGGACCATGAGAAATATTTGCAGTTGCAGCTACTGTTTAGGTAGGAGACACAGACAACATGTGCACGTTTGTATTCTGTTGCAGAGAACAAATGAAACATGTTCATGTCTGTGGCTCTCTTCCAAGAAGGAGATTCAGAGAAATATTTCAGTTTCAGCTGTTGAATTGCAGGGAGATGCAGAGAAATATGTTATATCTAGGCTCTCTAAAAGCTAGGATACATTGAGAAAAGGTGTGTTGCAGCTATTGTTCTGCATGGAGACTCAGAGAGTAATGTGTGGTTTTAGCTAGTGTGTAACTTGGAGAGAAATATTGTTTGTTTGTTTGTTTGTTTTATTCACATATAATGCACACCAAACCCCAGGGTAGCTGGGCGCAGCAGTACAGAATATGTGAGGCTTAAATACAGTTACGAGATACATACAGAGATACATATTGAGTCAAGTATGTGCAGTTAATTACAGTATAAACAGGCAATTACAGATTATATATGTACAGTCTGCAAAATATGTACAGGACATATACAAATGCACGCAAATCTGTCGGATAGGTAATGGGGTGCTGCATTATTCAAGCATTTGTGGGTGAGGGAGGCAGTTTTTAGTTTTATTTTATCATGAGTGGAGAGCCAGTTGTTGGCTCTTCTGGTATAAGAGATATGTTCTCTCTTGGGGATTCCTAGGGCTGCTCTCAGCGCATTATTTTGTAGGAGTTGGATTTTTTGATGGTTTGTTTATTGGCTCCTATGTATATGCCATAGATTTCACCTGTTTGTCAAAGGAGTTGGTGAAGTCCAGGTAAAATCCAAGTGTCTTTACTACCTTGGATACCCTGATAATATTACCGTCAATCTCAAATGAGCTGTAGACTTGGCTCAGTTTTTTGAGGTTAGTGTGGGTTCCTAGGATGATGATCTCTGTTTTGTCATCATTCAGGCATAGACCGTGGGTTTGCATCCATGCCTGAATGATGCTGTACACCCTATTCACCAAGGCCAAATCCTCGCCGTAACCCCCAGAAAGTGGGAGGAGAATCTGGCTATCATCTGCATAGTTAGTGTAGGTGATACCAAGAAGGTCCAGATCATCAAAGAGGGGCTTTGGTAAATATGTTGTACAGTGTGGGGGAGACGCAGGAACTCTAAGGAACTCCACACAGGATAGGAATCGGGTTGGCTGCTGCTGCAGGGGAGAATACCCTCATAGTCCTGTCACTGAGGAAGGACTTGATCCAGGTTATGGCTTCTTTAGAGAAGTGTGGCGCTGAGTCTAAGTGGCTGCAGAGGACTCCATGGTCAACAAGGTTGAAAGCAGCTGAGAGATCCAGCAGCAGAAGCAGAGCAATTTTTCCTTTATCTCGTAATTCATCTATTTGCGCTTTCAGGTCAATGAGGGCAGTCTCTGTACTGTGTTGGGGCGGAATTCTGATTGGCATTTTCCAAAGAGTTTATGCTGCTCCACACAATTTTTGGATTTTGTTGTATGCAATCTTATTTAGAATTTTAAGAAGAAAAGGTGCTGTCGTGATGGGACGGTAGTTTGTGGGTATGAGTGGGTCTAGGGTTGCTTTTTGAGCAAGGGTAGTACCCAGGATTGTTTTAGGTTGGTTGGCACAATGCCGGGCGTGAATGAGGCATTGACAAGCTTCGAGATAAATGGGGAGAGATCCCTGGCCACGTCCTTTATCAATTGGGCAGGGCATGGGTCACCCTGGCAGTTTGAAGGTTTAAGAGAAAGGATAACTTTCTCCACCTCAAGGATAGAGGTTTTGGCAAACATGAATCGAGCGGCAATATCCTGTTGCTTAGGAGTGGAACATTTGGTCAGGGGTGATTGAGTGAGAGAAGCTTTTTTCTTGGTGATTTTCTGTTGGAGCATGGGTATTTTGTTCGATAGGACTTGTTGAATATCAGAACACCATTATTTATCTTTAGAACAGGTGTTCGGAATGGGGATAGGTGACTCAAATTCTTTGAGGATGGAGAACAATTCTCTACTTCTTGAGTTAGCATTAAGCGTTTGTTGAAAGAGTTTTGCTTGGCAAAATGGATTTCCTTTTTGTAATGGGAGGAAATTTCAGTGAGTTTATCTTTGTGGTCATCTGAGGGGGTGAGTCTCCATGCTGTTTCACAGCTTCTCTTAAGTAATCAAAGGTCCTTTAGTTCGGGGGTAAACCATTTGTTTAGGTTGGATTTGGGTTTACTCGGTCGAAGTTTTAGAGGGGCAATGTTATCCAGGGTGGATAACATGATTTTATTGTACTTGTGGACAAGTGATTCAGGGTCTAGGTGATCTGCTAGACAGTTAAGAGTGGGAAGGATTGCCGGAGTCACTTTGTCCTTGGTGATGATCTTGTTGTTTCTTGTAAGACATGGCAGGGCCATGGTGGGTGCTGACAAGAGTGGTCTAGAGGTGGAGCGATCAAAGGACACAAAGAAGTGGTCTGTCCAGAGTTGTGGGATGATGTCTTTGATGGTGGTGGTGCAATTGTAATCTGCTAGCCAGTCTAGGGTTCTCCCTTTGATATGAGTGGGTTTGAGGGTTTTTTGTGTTATGCCCAGGTCGGAGAAAATATTGGCGATGATTGTGGCATTTTTATCAAGGAGGTCATTGAAGCCCAGGTTGAAGTCTCCAAGGACCAGGCATTGTGAGGAGGTTTTGTGGGTGTTGGAGAGTAGATTGTGGATGTCCTCCTCGAACAAACCTATGGAACCAGGCGGTCGGTAGATAAGATGGATGGTCAGTGTTTGGGAGTTAGCTAGAGGCAATTTGGTGCTAAGTGTTTCACATGATTCGGAGACTGTGGTAGGCGTGCATCTCATGCCTAGGCTAGTCTTGGCAATGATGTTAATGCCGCCGCCGTGCGTATTACATCGGCCTTGTCTCAATATGGTGCAACCTTCCGGGATGGCAAGAGAGAGCAGTGGTCCTGTTGCGTCATGTAGCCAGGACTCTGTGACAGCAAGAAAGTCCAGGTTATCGATCGAGATTAGGTCACAGATATCTGTGGCATGAGCAGTCAGGGATCTAGCATTTATTAGTCCTCCTTTGAGGGGGGTAGTATGATGAGTAGGTTTGGTTTTGGTGGAGGCGGTTATGTTATGTAAGCCTCACGGTCTGGCACAAAGGGCCCAAAAGGAGCCACTGTCCATCTAGGACAGACATCCACCATTATGAACCAGGACCCCACAAGGGGTTACAGACTGCATTCAATAGCCTTGATAAAGACCCATGGGTCGAAACATGTGTCGGCTGACAACCAGGGGACACAATTACCTCTTATGTAATGCATATCAACTGAGTATTGAACAATCAACTACTAGCACAAATAAAAGTGAATCTTGTATCGCAACAACCACTGTGTTAGAACCTTTTCTTGGAAAAACTATAAGCAAGATAGCCAGGAGAATACTCTCTTTACCTACTCAACAATTGGGGTACTGGCTAAACCCTGCCTGCTCCTGTGATCTTGCGACCCATGAATCCTACCAGCATGCTCAAAAGACAATAGAGTATAGCATGGTTATTTCCACACCTAGAGCCAACAACGATTTGGTTATGTTATAGGGATGACTGGGAGTAGCCTTCTGGTTGATGGATCTTTTGTTGATGGGAGGAAGGGTTCTGGTCAGGGGCTTGTGAAGTCCGTGCCTGGAATTTCTAAGGAGTAGACTGTATGGATTGCTGTGAAGCATTGTAAGGGGGCACAGAGCCTGATGTTCCATGGTGTAGGGGTAGCTGGGGGGTAGTGATAAAGATATGCAGAGCTCTGTTGAAGGTAATGGGAGTGCTAGTGTCGGATATCTGGTGGGTAGTGAACAACAGACAGGTTAGCAGGCTGCAGGCTGCGGTAAACATGCTCACAGTCGTGTGCACAAAGGGCTGTTCAGATTAACTTGGGAATGGGTTCAGTTCAGTACCATTAGTTGTAACAGTGAGTTAATTGTAAGCGCTGTGGGGTTGTACAGGCTGGAAATGTAGTAGGCACAATGGGCTACTGGGCACATGTGCGAGATGGGCAAATGTCAACAGGGGTACACAACTGCAGGAATTCAGTTCAGATAATCACAGTTTAGCATGGACATAGGGCGGCAGGCTAGATGAAGGTAATCACAAATCAGCATGGCGCTGGGGCTGCAGGCTAAATGCGAAGTATGCACAGTTCAATATGGGCACAGGGGCAGATCTAATGTAAAAAAATGCAGTATGTTCACAGATCAATGTGGCGCAGGGCTGCCGGCAAAGATCAGCTGGGCACAATTCGAGGTGGAAGCGCTGCAAAATGGCACTGGGGGTGCGAGTTAAATGCACAGTGGTAATCAAAGTGGCACAGGCGCTGTAGGCAAGATGCAGAGTAGTCACAAGTTAGCATGGCACAAGGGGTGCCGGCTAGATGTGATGTAGGTACAGTTCGATAACTAAAATCAAGAAATGCAGTATATCCACGGGACAACAGGCTGCAGGGGCTGCACACAAAATTAAAAAGGGAAAAAATAGAACATGGTGCAGGGGCTGCAAACTAAATGTACAGTAGTAGCAGATAATACAGAAGTAGTAAGTCACCATGGTACGGTAATCACTAGTCGACCTTGCACAGGGGCTGCAAGCAAGATTGGACATGGGCAAAATATAATGTGGCACCTGGACTGTAAGCTACATATACAGTGATGACAGTGTGGTATAAGGTCTGTAGGCAAAAATGTGAGTCTACACAATACAGAGATGCACAGGCTACGTAATAACCAGTTAACCAGGCACAAGGGTGCAGGCTGGATGCACAGTACAGTATGGGCACAAGTGCGGCATAATAAAATCAAGAGGATTTGTGTATTTACAGGTCGGGGGCTGCAGACACGAATCGAAATGGGAATGGAACTGTGTGGCACTAGGGCTGCAGGCTAAATGCACAGAGGATCAGAACAACATGACATACGGCTGCCGTCAGGAAAGCCGGTGAACACAGTATATCGGGGCATGAGGGCTGCAGGCTAAATGAAGACTAGTTACACAACAATGACAGCAGGTGCTGATGCAAAAATCATAGTGTAGTCACAACGTGGTCCTATTCGAGAGTGAAATGAAGGCTATAGGCGAATGAATATCGTAAATTAAGCACAGTTTTGTATTGAATACATATTAAGCAAGGAGTTGGGGGTGATGCTTACAACAGGCTAGCACCGTATTTAGAATCAGAGAGCACATTATTTGCACGGTGCTGAAGGTCTTACCAGGTCACAGACTGGGCGGTGGAGGGATGATGTGTGGTTCCTGGTAGGTACAAGTCCGGCATAGAGTTTGGCCCTGGGCTCTGTCCATCTTGTGACAGGCTCAGGACAGGAGGCTGCCTTGTTGGGTAGCCTTTGTGGGTGGGCTGACGTTCACCTGCCGGCGAATGTTATTGGAAGAAGTAGATTCTGTGGGCCAATCACGGCAAGTCCAGCCTCCTGAGGCTGTGATTTCAAAACGAAAAATTACGGGCGGCCATCCTTAAATTGCATCAGCCTCGTGGAACCTAATCGAGGCAGAGATGCAAATGTGAATTTCCACGGCATCAATGGAAATCTTGAAATAATGCTGTCTCAATGCAGCTTGCAGCGAATTATCAAGAAGGTGCGGCGGCCTGGTCAAAATGGGAATACATCCCTGGCCACACCTGAAGTGGAAGTGGCACTGCTCCAGCAGTGGCAGGGGGCCCTGCACCTCAAAAGTCCAGTTGCTGTGAATGAGGGGCTCAGGCTCAGGACAGGAGGCTGCTTTGTTTGGTAGCCTTTGTGGGTGGGCCGGCGTTCGCCTGCCGGCGAGGGGTGATTGTATATCTGTGACCAATGTTCCCTCTAATTATTTTTCCCTAAGTGCAGAAATGGTTAGTTTACGTGCACACATAATTTTTTCATGTGTGCACCATAATAATGAGGTAAGCCACTTTGTGAGCGTCCGTAGTTAGTGTTAGTGAGCTATCATCTCCAAAGTGTTTGGAAGGAAATGTCCCCTTCCCGACCACTGCAATTTGTAAAAGATGCATTTTACAAAAAGAAAATCAAAACATATAGGCTAAAACAACAAAATATTTTATATGTGATTATAAGGAGAGCTCAGCATCCAGTGCAGGACTTCAAGATATGCCATCATACCTACCATGAGTACTCCTTTACAGAGAAAAAAAGTATGTGTGCAAAAAAACTATGTATGCTCAGGATAAACAATAGCTTTAGTTCTGGTTGTTCATTTGTCGACACTGATCAGAGACATTGCAGAAAATGTCTAATGCCACTGGAAAAGAACACTCATGTTTATTGCAAAAAACACACACTGATGTAGCTGTCAAAAAATGTAGACAGGATACGATTTTTGCAAAAGAAATAATGGTAACTAAAAGGAATGTGTCAGAAACCAATGGTTTATGTGCCACTTTAATGAAGTAGTTCCATGGCCAAGAGAACATGGCTCTCATAATGTGTGTGCGGACAATTGCATCAGAATAACTGCACCACAGAATATGATGATCAGAATTCCTAGGGCTCTGCTTACTATCCACATTATGCTGTCATGTGAGTTGTGACAACATTTGCTCAAAACCAGGCTTACAGCTAAGAGGTATATACACCGTCCATTTTTACTTCCTAAAAACAGGAAAATGTGCCAAACAAAAATGAGAAACCATGAACATATAGGGGCCTACCCCCTGCTTCTACCTACACATTTCCACAGATATTCTTTCAAATCTGTGACCAGTAGAGCAGTGGCATTGTTAGGAACTCAAATATCCCTACTTGCAAAGCTAATTACTTTTTATTCCCCGAAAAAACACTTGATTCCAAGTAGGGAGCACAATCAGATGGTAACCATGCTTGTAGCCATCACATATTAAGTGTAATG